>NC_088405.1:21859552-22197677 GCF_034236695.1 Oncorhynchus nerka | reverse complement strand
TATCTTTTGGACATTTATCTGCAATATTTCTCCGTGTTGGAGAAATGAAACCATGCTCTAAGCAGCAATTGAAAAACATAAGAAAATCATGTCTGGGGCTGGAAACTTACATCACTCCGCAGAAGAATCTGAAAGAAGAACCTTGCCACCTATCAAATCTGCCAGTGACAAGTATTTCCTAGAATCTCTTGGTGAATACATTCAACATGAGATGGAACGTCTGATGTGTCCAGACGAGGGACCTGATGAGCAACGTTACATCATTTACAGTTCTGCATTTGATAAGGTATCAACATGAACCACCATACCCTTTCGCCTTGTTTCAGCATCATCACTCAATCATTTTTTTTCAGGCCTACACACGTGAACTGATCAGAATGCCTAGGCTAACTTGTTGCATTGTAACTATGCCTGTCTCTTGCTTGTTTGATTTTCTCAGGTAATTGAGTATGCAACTGCATACAAAACCATCCTCACTTCCATCAAGAAAGAGTATGATGAGTTTATCTGTGCCATAAAGAAGAGTGAGTGTGATGCCAAGTTAGCTCATGGGAAACTGAAGGCCATGGTGGCCCAGCCCACCTCCCTTATGTACTGTCAGAGAAGAGCTGTCCAGCTTCAGGAAAGGCAAGAGAATCACTTCAATTTTTCAACATGGCACAATGCGGCCCCAGAGTATAGTATATCGTCTATGCCTAAACCTTGTTTTTTCCCGTTCTAGGATTGCTATCATTCAGAGAGACACTGCAGAGCTGCAGGCTGAGTTAAATAGACTACAGGAGTCAAGGAGAGACAAGAGACCCTCATTGCGTCAGAAGACCTCAGACAGCAAGACATTACGGCCCGTTGGGCAAATTCCAGGCATGGCCCGACATTGTTGAACTCATTGTGCCGTTTTGTTTTGTCTTAACATTATAATGGCTGTATGTTTACCCAAGTACATATTGTCATGTGTCATGTCAATATGTAATTCATGAGCGGTGCTTACAGTATAGTTTTTTCCAGGTCTGACATTTGATGAGTCGATGAACCCAGCAGCTCTGGCAAAGCATTTGGAGTACCTTGAGCGAAAGCGAGCCGACCTGCAGATAAAGAGGAAGAGCCAGTATGTATCTGTTTCTGTCAAGGATGACCTGGACAATAAAATGCGATCCGCCCTGGACCAGAGGGATGAGCTGGCAGTGGAGAATGAGAGACTCCAACTCCGGTGAGACTGTGTCTCACTTTGCTCAAGACTCACTGGCACAAGTGGCTATAGAATACCATTGAAGACGCCTATGTTGTTGCTAAAGTTATCGGTTCTTCTGGTTTTCTAGATACAAAAAGATGAAGTTTCTGAATGACTCCCTCATGACATGGGAAAAGACAGGAAAAGAAGTCACTCTACTGGAGTTCATAACATCAAAACTGGAGAATATATTTGATCTGAAAAGTATTTTACACTTCCACTTTAGCATACAGTGTATGTTAGTATTAGTGACACTGTCAGTGAATGAAGTTCTAGTCAGAGATAATGTAGCCTAGCTTTTTGTGTGTTATAACCTATTTGTCTTCTACTTATGATGCGGCAGGCCTATAAACCTCACGAGAGCTTTTGTGTGTTTTTTAACTATGATAAGGCTCATGATACAGCAGCAATGAAGTGATATGATTTTCATTCTAGTGAGCGACACTGATTTCCTTGGCATTAGTGCAGTAGTGTTTGAAGAGGATGATCCCAGCAAGGTCAATGAATCGGAGCTCTTGGTGGATTACATTGAAAGGTACTTCAGTTCTTTTCCGAGTTCTAGTACTATGCTCTCAACCAATGCATACTGTATGTTTAGATCATTCCTCTATGTGTTGTGTCTCCCTGCAGGTTCATTGACCTATTTGAGGGGGGTGAGTATGAGGCAGCTGCTTTCCATGCTGCCAAATCCCCTCATGGAGTTTTGAGAAACATGGAGACAATGGAAAGGTTCAAAGGTGGAAAATCTTTATTTTCTATCTTATACATAGACGTCCTATAGTGTTGTGGTCGCTATACACACATCATGTGGGTCATTGTGGTCTCAACCATAAAGTAACTCTGCATCTTGTACAGGCATACAGCACATAAATCTAATTTTATTTGTCACATGTGCCAAATACAAGAGATGTAGGCCTTACCGTGAAATGCTTACTTACAAGCCCTTAACCAACAGTGCAGGTCAAGAAATAGAGTCAGGAAAATGTTTACAAAATAAAATTATGTAAAAATAAAAAGTAACACCGTAGAATTACATAATAATAACGAGGCTATATACAGGGGGCCTGGTACAGAGTAAATGTGCGGGGGTACAGGTTAGTCGAGGTCATTTGTACATGTAGGTAGGGGTATATAGAGCATATAAGTCTGTATGAACTGTTTTCAACCTATGTCATCTTTGTTTCCCCTCTAGCGGTAACAGTGTACCAGGGCCAGGGGGAACTGCCCCCTCTGCTTCTCTTCTTCCAGGCACTCATGATCTTGGTGCATGCTGGCAAACAGCTGCCTGGGGAGACCCTGTCAGTGGAGGGGGTCCGGTGTGCCATGCAGCTCAACTATGTAGAGCTGGTCACACACTGGGTAACCCAGAAGAGGTCAGCATATCAGAGTGTATAAATAATATGAGCGTTAGGGGTTATGAGTCTTTTTGTTGTAGGGTTTGAATGGTATAGCTGGGCATGGTTGTAGCAATCACAACATAAGATATATAGGTATTATGTTTAGAGCTCTTTGTTATTGAGTCTATGTCGGGTTACAGCTTTCTCCATACCCTTCTCAGGCTAACATACAGCGAGGCTCTAGGGGATGTGATCTGTGAGCATGGAGACAGGAAGCCGCGGATGGCCGACACATGCTTGGCTCTGGCCCACATCGTCTACAAGGCCTGCGACGTGCTCAGGAAGGCCGCACTGAGCATGTGCAAGAGAGGCATGACCAGCAGTACTATGGAGTTCATCTATCAAAGCAAAGGCTTTACTGCAGGTGGGAAACACTCATTTACAGATACTATTCACACACATCCTATGTAGTAAATGTGTGAGTGACTCAGTGTGTGTGTATTGTTCTCTGTGTGTATGTTTGTGCGCAGGTGACTGTCTGTTTGTGCTGAAGGGTTGTCCCAGTCTGGCTCTTCTCCAGGCGTTGACTCAGGAGTACCAGGGCCAGCCTGCAGTGCTTTCTTTGGGCTTTGCCTGCCATGCTCTGCTCAACTCTGATCTGGAGGACCTGGCACTGCAGATGGTGGAGAAAACACATTCAAGTGGGCAAGGTAGTTAGGCTATACCCACCCACCAATCAGCAGGGCAACCACACATGGTCACGCACACACATACACAAGTTGAGTTGACCAGTGGTGCTGTCATTTTCAGGTACTTTGGAGAAGGTGATTCTGGATGATACTGGGTGTTCTGCAGAGAACTGGGGTGAGATAGCAGGTTGCTGTGGCCAGAAGAACAAGCCTTTACTGGCCAAGGAGATCCTCTCCATTCTGCTGTCTCAGTCAGGGGCGATGCGCCTCTCCCCTGGCATGGAGAGCTCCAGGTTGATGCAGCATGTGTTCATGTAGAGAGACAGCCACCAGAGGGTGCCCATGGGACAGATCTGCACCACCAATCCAAGAGGCCTCCCACCATGGCAAGCCCATTCATAACTCACTGCGTCATACTGCTCACTGCTCACAGAGAGAAATGCAGTCATCCACACTGGTCCTCCAGATCATTAAATAATTTCAATGTGATTTCACTTTGATTAATATCACAAGTGTCAAGTTCCATCTTTATCAGAAAGCACAAAACGTTGCCATGTTATTAAATTGATATCAATTGAACATTGTCAAACGTCACTTAATAGTTGGTTTATTAGTTATTCCTCAATATAATTGACTCTTAATTAGACTCAGAATTTCAAACAGTTTAAACTTCATCTAAGAAAATTATCACTACGTGTTTAGATTTGGATCAATGGCATCTCCGACATCCAACATAATTCATGGTGACAATCTCTACAGAATATTGAATTTCCCTGTAATAAATTCCCCATTTCCTGCCTCCAGAACACCACTGACTAATCCTTGGTGGTGTTAGTCATTATCCCCACAGAGGTAAGACCTGATTGTCGCTCCCTGAGAGGCGTGCTATTACCTATATACACTATCACCAGAAATACGAGGAGGACACAATGGTAGATAGAACAGTAGCTCACTAACCTTCCACTCACACAGTGGACCCATTGCACCAGACAGTGCAGGGCCAGTCTCAGTCACCCTGCCATATTAGAGTGAATGAAGCTTCCACACAGCACAAACAACACCCACCATCAATAAACACAGCCTCCAGTTTCCTCTGTCTCTGCCTAGGAGACATGAAGCCACACTGAGCTAACTGTGTGTCTATGATTCCCACAGTTAATCAATTCCGCTCATGTCTGGGGCCGCGTTTCAGTGTATATCTGTTTGATCCGTTTATGGGTTAGTGAATGGACGTGTGTAGTTGATGGCCTTATATGTCATACTAATTTAAACTCGGAACCGATCAACTGTGTTATTGAAAGCAGGGCTCTTATAGAGACTTTTATTCATACACATTGTGTACATTTAGCATCAGTGTTGTGATTATCAATATACTGTTATTGATGCTGGTATCTCTCCAGGCACTAGAGCTGTTTAGCCCCCACAATCTGTGCTGTTAGCTCTTTGAACATCACTACTTGTAGTGTTAGCACAATGATACTAGCACTGTGTTGTCAGACGGCAGACTGGAGGCAGCTGGTATCCAAGGGAGACGGAGAGAGGAAAAAAGAGGGGGTTGGCAATATGTGAGGCAAAGATGGAGAGAGAGTAAGACTGACATGCTGGTATAGCATCTCTATTACAGAGAGGAAGGAGCAGAGAGATATTGTGTAGGGGAAAACAAGGAACAAAGTGAGAAAGGGAGAGTGTGAAAATCAGAAAATGGTAGCGGGGGGTGAGAGATTATGCTGAATCAGCTCTTCATGGCGCCATCCCTGCTGCTGTTATTGATCTCCCGCAGTAAGAGGAGCTGGAGCTGGCCTGGCCTGCTGATGGCCCCACTGCATGAAACAGCTCCCCAGACACCGTACCTCCCTGCCCCCTCACCCCACAGCTCACAAAGAACCCTAGTGCCCTGCCCTGAGGCCTACCTCAGCCCTGAATCTCTGTGTCAAGGGTAAAAGGTGTTGAGTTCTGCCTCCTCACATCTCTTGTTTTCTATGCTAAAACTATTATCAACAAGAAAAACCTTGCAATCCATCTTCCCTAAACGATGCACTCAAGAGTTGTGTTTTACAAACTGCCTATTAGTCAGGATTCAGTTTATGACAGGATGTAACAGGATGCACTTAGTGTCCTTGGATAGCACTTCTGGAAGATGTAGAAATATTGATGGTAGTTTCTGCTAGTATCATATTGTCTTGAATGGTCCTTTAAATAGGTTTTTGCCTGCACCATCCTCCCTGTCAGAACCTGTTTAACAGCTCAGGATTTTTCCTCTGTATTCCAGCCCCAGCGTGTTTCTCATCTCCCAGAGTGTGGCACAGATAAGGGCCCTCTCCTCAGTCCAGCAACGTAATGTGAACTGACAGCCGTGTCTAGCTCACACAGCCTCTGGTCTAGATAGAGCTCAGTACAGCAGACCAGCAAAAATAGAGAGCAAGGGGGGCGTTGGCCCTCATGTTTCACATCCAGACAGTGTCCACAGTGGTTTGACTTACTTCTAGGCCTTTGTTTGATAGATCAATGCTAGTGGTATACATGGTTTTAAAAGGAATGTGGTCAGGACTAAATAGCTGTGTCAAGCCTTCTATTTCTGATCCGTGATTGAGCAGACTGTTGCACATTTGTACTGGGGTGGGAAGGGGAATCTTTGGAATAAACAGCGCCTCTCTCACACTTTGTATTGATGTCTCCTGGCTTGACTGTGTATATTTAGCCACTGTGGTAGTGCCCTGTCCATTTTGTTGATATTTCCATGGATTAAAGCAGTGCCACATTAGGTTTGCAATGGGGATGGAAAATAGTCCATTGATTTCCAGCATGTCAGATGGGCAGAGAGAGACAGAGTGCTTTGTTGTGCAGCTGTCTTTATTATATTGGCAGCAAATATCTCCTCTCCAGGGTTAGTTTATGTGACATACTCTGTAAACAGACTGGGGTCGACGGGGGTCGGAGAGGGGTCATTCACATAAAAGAAAAACAATGTTTGGAACAGGATCAAGAGGAAATATCTAATTTTGCCATATCACTGATGAAACTCTTGGATTGTTAAACCTGATAACCGCCAGCTCTAAAACTTTCTGTTCTCTAATCTCCCAGTGCATTTCTCCATCTTCAGTGTGTGGCTGGGTTTCTGTGTCAGAGAGAAGAGATCTATCTGCCTTGTAATTACATTCTGTGTTTAATCTCCGGGGAATTGGGAGCCAACCAGGAGGCCTGTGCTACAGAATTAAGGCTTCAAAGACGATTTTCAATGAATCATCACTCTGCTAGTCCTAGCACGCATAAAAAAAAACTAATTAGAGACATGGGGAATTTGCATATATGAATCATAATCTCCAATTAAGGGGTGAAAACAGTAGCCTTTGTTTTGTGTCCCAGAGGAGACGGGAACATGTTACGTAAGTGTTTCCTCTTTCAATTAACACTGGCCTGCTCCAATCACAACAGGAACAGCATGCTTTTAGGACAGTATATCGATGCACCTCCTGTATACAGCCATTTTGGGCTTCCACCCTGAGAGGGGACTGCTTGTGTTCATTGGGGTTGATTAATCATGCTATAAACATCTTTAGGGTGTTGTATGTAGATTCTGTTTGGCAGAATGGATGTTTGGCAGAATCTTTCATTTTTCAAGTTGCTCGCCCACTGCCTTGGTCAGTTAGTATAAAGATGCTCGTCAACACAATCTTTTAGGTTTTTAAGAATGTCTTATTCTTAAGATAACCAATTAATAATGTAGAAAATTGGATGTGGTAACCTATTCAAAACAATAAAAAAATGTGTCAAAAAACCGTTACCCCGATAGCCTTCACTTTCCATCAGCATTCAAATGGAAGTTGTTTTTCTCATCAAGTGATGATTCTGTCTTAACGTGCCTCATCACTTCCTCACTCTCCTGCATAAATGAACAAGGAAGTATGTGATCCGTTTGCTACATGATATCCTCCCACTGCCAACAATTTTCAAAGCTGAATGTGCATATGAATTGTGAATCAATTACTTAGGCTGACATCATACATACCATAGATTAGGGGTTCTCAAACTTGGTCCTGGCCTCCCCTGGGGCACGTTTAGTTTTTTCACTAGCACTACAATAGTGGTTCAAATAATCAAAGCTTGATTATGAGTTGGTTATTTGAATAAGCTGTATAGTTCTAGGGCAACTGTAACGATTGTCGTTGGGAGAAGGAGAAGAGGACCAAAGTGCAGCGTGGTACGTATTCATAATACTTGTAATAAAGATGAATACTCGAACAAAAACAACAAACTGACAAACGAACAGTTCTGCAAGGTGCAACAAAAACACTAAACAAAAAACTACCCACACCCATAGTGGGAAAACAGGCTGCCTAAGTATGGTTCTCAATCAGAGACAACGATTACCAGCTGCCTCTGATTGGGAACCGGAGATGGAGAGACAGCCTGGTCCTCGGAGGAGGCACAGGATAGACCGGGCCATGGAGGCGCACTGGAGGTCTCGAACTAAGGGCCTGCACAACCCGTCCTGGCTGGATGGTGATTTTACCCCGGCATGTGCGGGGCGCAGGCACAGGAAGCACTGGGCTGTGCAGACACACGGGAGACACAGTGCGCAGAGCCGACGCAGGATATCCTGGCCCGAGGAGACGCACTGGCTGTCTGGAGAGCAGGGCTGGCACCAATCGCCCTGGCTGGATCCTCAGCCTAGCCCGGCAGATGCGGGGAGCTGGGATGTAGCGCACCGGGCTAAGAACGCGTACTGGAGACACCGTGCGCTTGACCGCATAACATGGTGCCTGACCAGTACGACACCGCCACGGTAAGCACGGGGAGTTGACTCAGGTCTCCAACTTGACTCCGCCACACTCCCCATGTGCCCCTAATTTTTTTTTTAGGGGGGCTGCCTCTTGGGCTTCCTTGCCAGCCGTGTTTGTGTCGCCAACTCCATTCTCCGGTACCCCTCCTTGCACTGTTCTAGAGAATTCCAGGCGGGCTCCGGCACTCTCCCTGGGTCGACTGACCACCTCTCAATCTCCTCCCAGGTTGTCTCATACTCCAGATAGCGCTGCTCACCTGTCCAGGAGTCCCTTTCACCACGCTGCTTGGTCCTTTGGTGGTGGGTAGTTCTGTAACGATTGTCTTCCTCTTCTGAGAAGGAATAGGATGGATCGGACCAATGCACAGGGTGGTAAGTGTTCATGTTATATTTATTCAACTGAACACAAAAATAACAAAGGAGAAAACACGACAAAAACGAAACAGTTCTGAAAGGTGCAACAAAAACACTAAACAGAAAATAACTACCCACAAATCAGTGGGAAAACAGGCTGCCTAAGTATGGTTCTCAATCAGAGACAACAATAAACAGCTGCCTCTGATTGGGAACCATACCAGGCCAAACACAGAAATACAAAAAGTGGGGTGGAGTGGGGTCTACGTCCCGTGCCAGAGCCGCCACCGCGGACAGATGCCCACCCAGACCCTCCCCTATGGGTTTAGGTTTTGCGGCCGGAGTCCACACATTTGGGAGGGGGTACTGTCACGTCCTGACCTTAGTTCCTTTTTTATGTCTCTATTTTAGTTTGGTCAGGGCGTGAGTTGTATGTTTTTGTATTTCTGTGTTTGGTCTGGTATAGTTCCCAATCAGAGGCAGCTGTTTGTTAATGGTCTTGTCTAATGATTAAAAGTTCATGAAAAGTGCTGCTCACTGGGGGTCATATATGTGGTTATACTGGTAGTTTTACAGATGTATAATCATTGGTCTGTGCTGCGTCTACCTCGTGTTGCCTCAGAAGGTTGTCAGACTGTTTACTGCATCCTATCACAGGTTTCACTTGGCAAGCAGCCTGCTCAATGCAGCAGCCAGTGTTCATGGATTATGGGTATTCTGCAGTTTGGTTGGAGAGACACTGTAGGCCAAAAAATATTGATGATGTAATTCAAGGCATTTTACCACTGACCTTCAGTCCCTTGTTCACACACACACACACACACACACACACACACATTACAATCGTCAATCACTTCCTCTGTCATGAACATAGCATTCTGTCATATTTGCTGTCTCATGCACTCAGCCTTTATTTCACACTACTGGAGGAGTCATACCACTGCCCCTCCTTCTTTGTCGATCTCTCTCACAACCACACATAGACACACCTACAGGATAAAGCTTTAGAGTCTCAGTCTCATTGCTGAGAATAGAAATGGAAAACTGTATAACATCAACTGCAACAGAAAACTGGGTCAAATTCATCACTCTATCAAATAAGAAAATCTACTTGAGTGAAATGTTCTTCAAGCAAAGGCCTCCTATTACTGTGTTTGCTTTTAATCACATAATTGTTCCAAATATTGACAAACGCTAAATAAAATGAAATGTCAAAGAGACACACAGAGCATTCTTACTCATCAGATGCCATTGAAGAAGCTATGATAAGTGAACATTCCAGACATTTCTGACCGAATACCAGCGTGTCTGTGTTATCAGAGCTATTGTGAGAGTTGGACAGGTTGAGTTAATTCTGGTTCTTCACCAAGGAGTCCAACAATCGGGTGAATCCAGTTCTCCCTCCTGTAGGGAAGCCATGTGATAAGAAATTGAGCTTCTGTAATTAGGCCTCTTATGTGGGCCACTTCTGTAGACTCATCAATAAAACAACATGTTAGTGTTGCTATACCGCTCCAGCTGGAACAGAAACAGACCATAACATCATCTGTGCCATGATCCTCTACCAAAACAAACCAAAACAACAGTGAAAGTGAATGCACAGTGCCCGTCTTTAATCTACTCAAACACTAGTGTCATGAGTATACGTACATTATGTATTATATTGAGCTGGTGTCCAATATTCTTTTGTATCATCTTGTGTTCCTTATATGTTCACATTTGTTCACCCTGAGCTGTTTAAATGCCATATTATTTCCTTTCTCTGTGTTCTATTTCTGTAATCTTCATGGTCAGGCTCCAAGATGGCTATCTCTATATATCAGGGAGGTATGACTAAGCTGTGTGAGTCTGCTGATGACTGATGACTTCACCTCTAAAGCCACTCCAGGCCATAGTTTATAACAATGATGTAAAATACTGTAACAAAGATATTCACAGGAGATGGAGTCACACCGGATGAAGGTCTTTTGCAACCACCAACACATGTCCAACAAGCTGAGTGGTTACCAGGCAACATTACAAAGCAGAACAACTGCCATCCTCCCACTTTTCTATTCACATTCCTTGAGTGCAGCTATGGATTAAACAAACCTTTTACTTGTAAATACATCTCTCATTTTCAATGAAAGTTTGACACCCTAGTCCTGCCTATGCCAGAGTTTGTCGGACTAAAGGAGATGCCACATGCCGGTCCCATTTAAAACAAAGGCTCAAGTCTAGCCATGCCAATGGTGCTGACACCCCACTCTCTCACACCTGTTCTAATGAGGATTACCCCCTTATGCTGCTATGCCAGGGCAATGCCCCTCTTCAGCCTCCATGCCTGCCCTACCGTGACTCTGCACATTACCATTCAGGCAAAGGGTCATATCACAGGGCAGGGTCGTATTCAAGGTCATAAAACCCATATGAGTAATTGTTTATGTTTGCCCTGCCTTGAGGCATGATTACATATTCCACGTAGATTACAACTGTGTTCCCTTCAAAGGAACTGCACACAAACCTCTATAGTACTACTCATTATGCCCATATCTACAGTTGAAGTTGGAAGTTTACATACACTTAGGTTGTAGTCATTAAAACTAGTTTTTCAACCACTCCACAAAGGTATTTTTAACAAACTATAGTTTTGGCAAGTCGGTTAGGACATCTACTTTGTGCATGACACAAGTCATTTTTCCAACAATTGTTTACAGACAGATTATTTCACTTATAATTCACTGTATCACAATTCCAGTGGGTGAGAAGTTTACATGCACTAAGTTGGAAAATTCCAGAAAATTATGTCATGGCTTTAGAAGCTTCTGATAGGCTAATTGACCTAATTTGAGTCAATTGAAGGTGTACCTGTGGATGTATTTCAAGCCCTACCTTCAAATTCAGTGCCTCTTTGATTGACATCATTTGAAAATCAAAAGAAATCAGCCAAGACCTGTTGTAGACCTCCACAAGTCTGGTTCATCCTTGGGAGCAATTTCCAAATGCCAGAAGGTATCATGTTTATCTGTACAAACAATGGTACGCAAGTATAAACACCATGGGACCACGCAGCTGTCATACCGCTCAGGAAGGAGACGCGTTCTGTCTCCTAGAGATGAACGTACTTTGGTGCGAAAAGTGCAAATCAATCCCAGAACAACAGCAAAGGACCTTGTGAAGATGCTGGAGGAAACCGGTACAAAAGTATCTATATCCACAGTAAAATGAGTCCTATATCGACATAACCTGAAAGGCCGCTCAGCAAGGAAGAAGTCACAATTAAACAAAACTAAAACTATTTGGCCGTAATGACCATCGTTATGTTTGGATGAAAAAGGGTAAGGCTTGCAAGCCAAAGAACACCATCCCAACCGTGAAGCATGGGGGTGGCAGCATCATGTTGTGGGGGTGCTTTGCTGCAGGAGGGACTGGTACAATTCACAAAATAGATGGCATCATGAGGAATAAAAAAGAGGTGGATATATTGAAGCAACATCTCAACACATCTGTCAGGAAGTTAAAGCTTGGTCACAAATGGGTCTTCCAAATGGACAATGACCCTAAGCATACTTCCAAAGTTGTGGCAAAATGGCTTAAGGATAAAGTCAAGGTATTAGAGTGGCCATCACAAAGCCCTGACATCAATCCTATAGAAAATGTGTGGGCAGAACTGAAAAAGCATGTGCGAGCAAGGAGGCCTGCAAACCTGACTCGGTTACACCAGCTCTTTCAGGAGGAATGGGCCAGAATTCACCCAACTCATTGTGGGAAGCTTGTGGAAGGCTTTTTTAACTTTTGACCCAAGTGAAACAATTTAAAGGCAATGCTACCAAATACTAATTGAGTGTATGTAAACTTCTGACCCACTGGGAATGTGATGAAAGAAATAAAAGCTGAAATAAATCATTCTCTCTACTATTATTCTGACATTTCAGATTCTTAAAATAAAGTGGCGATCCTAACTGACCTTAGACAGGGAATTTTTACTCTGATTAAATGTCAGGAATTGTGAAAAACTGAGTTTAAATGTATTTGTCTAAGGTGTATGTAAACCTCCGACTTCAACTGTATAATTCACATCGCTTCCTATCTCACTCATCAGCATATCTGGTATTTATGTGTTAGCGGTTATAATGTTACCTTGTTAGCATAGCAGGTATTTATGGTAATGATTATATCGTTACCTCATCAGCATAGTGTCACATCCTACCTCCTACTATTAGCTTGTGTGTGGAATGTCATTAACCTATTAACTTCAGTCTATGAGCGTGGCACACCAAGACAATTCCACCTCTCTTGTTGATGAACCTATGGGTTCACTCGTGCATTAAGCACTCTCCTTTCTTTCAACCAATGGGCATGAATCTGGAGGAGTATTTACTGTATATGTCAACTCAAACCTTTGTGCCTCCCACTTGTTGTTTTGTAGCAACGACCTTCCAACTCCCCACCACCACCAGCATAATAACCGCCTGCCCAACATTGGACAGTCTGTCATCAGCATCTGAGGAGCATTCCTCATAGACGAGGACTATTCCATTTTTTATTTTATGTTACCTTTATTTAACTAGGCAAGTCAGTTAAGAACAAATTCTTATTTTCAATGACAGCCTAGGAACAGTGGGTTAACTTCCTGTTCAGGTGCAGAACGACAGATTTGTAACTTGTCAGCTCGGGGATTTGAACTTGAAACCTTCCGGTTACTAGCCCAACACTCTAACCACTAGGCTACCCTGCCACCCTGGCCATATTTTTTTCTGTCTATTCTGTCATTCAGTTAAGCCTATACTGGATTGAACTGAATTACGGGCCATCCTCCCATCACCAGCCTCCTGTCGTCTCACCCACTCCAAAGAGAGGTCTCTGTGGCTCAGAATGTGAATTGTCTCTGACGGTCAGTGGCTGATCCTGTGTGACTGAAACTGTCAAGGGCCGCCACACTTGAGATCACTGGCAGATGCAGGCTGGCTTTTTCTGGCTCCCTATCTTCTCCACTTTCAGCACAAGGCCCCATTCCTCAGATAGCAGATTTTTTGGAAAACTCATGTAGTGAACTTACACATACATGCCTGAGCCCTGGCATGGACCTCGATCTGCCAATTATTCCCTCTCAGCTCCAGACAGGAAAGAGAGTGATGTTTTTCAGCCATTGTGTGCCAAATGACCCGTATAACAGGCCAGCACCACATTACTATTGCAGTTTGCGTTACAAGATGGTAGTTTATGTATGTGTTTTAGCACCTCTCGTTGTTTGATGCATCGGACGGGGCCACAGTGTCTCCTGACCCCTCCTGTCTCAGCCTCCAGTATTTATGCTGCAGTAGTTTATGTGTCGGGGGCTAGGGTCAGTCTGTTATATCTGGAGTACTTCTCCTGTCTTACCCGGTGTCCTGTGTGAATTTAAGTATGCTCTCTCTAATTCTCTCTTTCTCTCTTTCTTTCTCTCTCTCGGAGGACCTGAGCCGTAGGACCATGCCTAGAGGACTACCTGGCATGATGACTCCTTGCTGTCCCCAGTCCACCTGGCCGTGCTGCTGCTCCAGTTTCAAATGTTCTGCCTGCGGCTATGGAATCCTGACCTGTTCACCGGACGTGCTACCTGTCCCAGACCTATTATTTGACCATGCTGGTCATTTATGAACATTTGAACATCTTGGCCATGTTCTGTCATAATCTCCACCCGGCACAGCCAGAAGAGGACTGGCCACCCCTCATAGCCTGGTTCCTCTCTAGATTTCTTCCTAGGTTTCGGCCTTTCTAGGGAGATTTTCCTAGCCAACGTGCTTCAACACCTGCATTGCTTGCTGTTTGGGGTTTTAGGCTGGGTTTCTGTACAGCACTTTGAGATATCAGCTGATGTACGAAGGGCTATATACATACATTTGATTTTTCTGTAATGAATAAGTTTCTTCATCACTCTTGATGGTTGTGCACAATCTTGCTGAGAAGGTTTTTTTTTGGGGGGGGGGGGTCACATAAAGAGATGACTGGAAGCAGCACTGTCAACCTTTTTGAAGCCGAGGACTGTAGTAACTTAACAGGAAGTAATGGGCAGGGTGATTTAAGATATTGTAGCATGGGCTATGTTAAACAGAAGAGGTTTTTACAAGCCTTGTCGTACCAGTTACCGCAAGATACTATTTCAGTCTGACCATTTTCAAAGCTATCGGGTGTCTCCTCTCTATATTTGTATGTGAATGTACAGTTGGAGTACTCCCCTCCCTCTCATCTCTCTCACACACAGGTACGCAAATACGCACACTTATATCCACCGTTATGAGCTTGCAAAGCTATAGGAAAGGGTTTTCTGCAAAGTCACAGTAGGATTTCAGTCCAGCTTCCACCAAGTGCACAGCTGAAATTCCTAGAAGAGAGGAGCAATCATGGTTATTTGGGAGATGATTGATATCCTAGAGCAAATGCCCCCCTAACATGGCCATGCTATGTTACTCTGAGGGAAAGCAATACAGTACTGGACATGTAATCTAAAATCAAATTTTAGTCAAACAAATAATGTAAAAGTGATTTCCTTCTGCTCTCTATCTCTTTCTCTCTCGCTCCAGTGCGTGTTGGGTGCTGTTTATATTTTGTCAGCCAAGGAACTGACCATAACTAGAGCTACTGTATGTCCACATGTTGCAGTAATTCAAGAGCTGGCCAAGAGGGAATTGTCACCCTAATCACATTGCAAATCCATTGTAAGGATTAAACAATTTGACAAAATAGATAGGAATTTCGTAAGAATTTCTTAAGGAGAGTTTCTTTACATTGAATATATTGTGTCTAATGTAGTAGATATATTACATCACATAGACCACATTTAATCCATAACATCTATTTTGTAAGGTAGGAATCTGTATCACCTTGAGATGCTTTTTCATGCATGTTCTTGTATAGCTTCCCACGCTTCAACACACCTTAGAAAATGAACCTGTGCATGCCAAAATGGAGACCGCATGCCAAAATGGAGACTGCATGCCAAAATGAACCTGTGCATGCCAAAATGGAGACCGCAGAGCACAATTTTTTTTTTGCAGAACCAGCCCTTTTAATTGAACGGTTTAATTGAGCTTGGGAAATGCATTCTACAAATGAAATATTATGATTATTAATTAGGATATCACTATATACAAAGCACAGAGCACCCACATAATAATCCACAAACAATGCACAGTCAAAAATGCTTATTACCTAAGGCATGTGTCTCAAAGTTTTCGAGTGTTTTGAGGTGTTCATTTGATTGGTGTATGTGTAGGAAGAGCTGCTGTCCAGTCAAGGATTAAAGAGTAAATTAAAGTGATGTAACAGTGCTCCATAAAAACGTAACTTTGTCTCATGCAACTGTAATGTTAGGTCATCCAATGACTCTCTGACATTCCAACGTGTGTTCCTGAAACTATGGTTCTGACTGGAGATGCTGTTCCTGAAAGATGGTTCTGACTAGAGGGAGTATGGGACACACTCTTTTCACGCCACTTTGATACAAAGTGATTTTCGTAGCAGGTTAGGTGAGCATTTTCCCGAACCCTAACTCTTTTCATAACCTTAACCTCAGTCTCCTAACCTGCTGTGTACATTTTTTACCTGCTACGAACTAGTCACATCGATATCGAAGTGGCATGAAAACCATGTTTCCAGAGGGGTAAGTACAGCTACATCCAGAAGTTACTTTCTCGTAGCAGGTTAGGAGAATTTAAGCAGCAAGTTATGATAATTAACGTGGCAGGTTATGAGACATAGGTTAAGGTAAGGAAAATGGTTAGGGTTAATTAAAATTCTCTGTCACTTCCGGTCGTAGCTGTACTCCCTCTAGTCACAACCCTGAACTATTTTGGCCAACAGTGCAAGGTTTGAGAAAGGGGTGTTAACAAATTCAGCAATTACCCCATCTACTGGGCGGGAACAGTTTACTTTTACAAACACTTTATTGGTCACAGGTGGCATCGCTCAGGGTTATTCGGTAGTTATTGGTCACTCAAATCTTGTTTCACCATTCTGGTAGGACGCATGAGAGCGGATTGTTCCGTGGCAGTGGTCGTGGCGCATTTCTGTTACTTTGGTTTATTCGGCTCTTGAAGGGAGTCAACGAGCGTATTTTATTGTTAGTTAGAGGTATTTAGGATTTTTTTTGAGTGTAGTTAGTTATTTGGGGAACTTGTCCTTCAAAAGTATTAACTTTTTACGCAGATAACCGGCAATTAGATGGAAGACAGTGAACAAGTATCGTCCACAACTCCGTCGGAAGACGAAATGAGAAGCTACAGACAATTCGGGAATTATTATGGCAACGAGGCCACAGCTAAAGTTGGCAAAGATGATATTGTAGACTTAGTTGGTGGAGCACAGGATGCTATTGAGAGGCACATGGCTTCTTACCCCGATGATTTAAAAGAATTTACGGAGGAAGCAAAGGAACAACTGACAAACGAGGTGATTTCAGATATAACTCCATCAGATGAAGAACAGGAGGAAGAGGTGACTGACACATTTTCAGAAGCTGAACCAGTGATTCTCAATCCTTTGGATGCAGACTATTTGCCAGAACTCATAAGGCCAGATCCCCCAAAAGCAGCTCAAGAAAAAGAACCAGCCACAGTAGTAGAATCCGCCCCAGTAGCAGAAGTGCTCCCCGAAGCGGCTCCAGAGAAAGAAGCGATTGCGGCTCCTCCAGCACCATCCCGTGAGTAGTCAATTATTTTAAACGTTTTAGACAATCTGGTTTCGTAATCAGTCTCTTGGTAATGCATTATTAAAATAGACGTTTTGTGGGGCAACGTTGGCGTAGCTATGTGTGATTGCTGCGACAACCATTTTTTATAAAGCAAATGTGTGGACGTCTCGAGACAACAAATCCCTGGCATTGACATTGGTGTAGTTCGAAACGCCAAACATGCAGGTAGAGTTGGCTAGGTAGCTAACGTTTCTGAAGTAAATGTTTTATGGATGGCCAATCACGCGAGGTAGCTAGCTTTGTGACGATGCGGCCCACCTGTGACAATCATGAGCAAGAAGATAGCTAGCTAATATAACGTTAATTAACTGGCAAAATTGAGGTACCAATTTCAACAACACCCTTAAGGTGATACAACAGTGTGGTTATTTTAAATGGCATTCGATGTTAGCTAACAAGAAGATAACACATTGGGTCATAGATTAATTCTGAGACTGTCATGCTCCGACCTGGTTTGTGTGTTTGCGCTAGCCTACCTAGCTAACACGCGCTGTTTTGACTCAGCCAAGATGGCTTGTATTAGTCGTAACAAAGGAAGCATCTAAAATCGGCCACTCCCGTTTTAGTTTCTCCCCAGATATCCAAGTTACTTTCATGAACGGTAACTAACGTTGGCTATCTAATGGAAGCAAGCTAGCGAACGTTATTTTTCTGATAACATTTTCATCGCACGATGTTTTGGTTTTTCACACAAATCTTCCATCTGCCCCTTCTGGTTAATGTTATTAACTCTCAACCAATTCGGCTGAAAAATAGCAATAGTTGGGAGCAATATTTGTAACTTGCTTGGCTAGCTGACGAACCACTTTCCCAAACATGTTAGGGAAGACAGCCAGGGCGGGGTTGGGAGACCATTATATTAGCTTCAAAGACCTGGTTGAGTGACTGTCCATTTAATTGGTTTAGGCATTACTATTGTCTTCGAACTAGCGAATTCTGATTTTGGGAGGACAGTCATGCTTTATATAGTCTACTTTGGTTTCCTGCAATAATTTGTGTAGACTTGTTAAACAGGAGAGATGCTAACAACGTTCAGGAAATGGGCCTACTGGCTCCGACATGCCTGGTGGGTTTGCTCCCACTGTTTTGCTGTGTATCGTAGTCTCCATATCCTACAAAGGGCAAGTAGAGATAAGGGAATAACCCCCTACCCCACCTCTGAGTGCTTCACTCTTTACCACAACAGCAGCTGGGTTTGTCAGCTACCAGGGCACTGATTCATTTGCCTACTTTTATATATTGGCACACTGTGTTAGGTGTAGCCAACTGCCTCAACTCCACAACGATTTCATCCAGAGTATATTGTGGAGACTAGAGTTTTTGAAATAGTCCTTCAACTCACTATGCCGTTGATACTTCATACACGTATAGTCTTAAACCCTTCCAGTATATCTGTTTGTCCTCTGAGTGCCTTTCTATGTTTGCTTTATTCCATACTTTTTATTTAAACGTTAATCAAATACAACCACCAACTGTTTCCTTGTTGCGTTTTAATTGGCCATGCGCACTGTTGCCATCTTAGAGCAGCAGAAATTAGTCTGGTTTTATTTTATTAACAAGTATGCATTTCAGCAAACAATGGCACGCAACAACAAGGGACCAACATAGGTACACGGTAAGGGTTTAAGTATTTACATTGAAGTATCGACTGCAATGCTCTAGTCTTCGCACAACTCTGGATAAAATCATTGTGGAGTTGAGGTATCTTGGCTAGGTTAGGTGCTGTAGTTGCTATGGTATCAGGTTAATTAGACCTCTGTTTCTTGACAAAAGGCGTGTTCTTCTGTATGTTATAGTAGGGAGTGCGTTTTGACAGCAAACATTCATTGGGTGTTTCTTAATATACATACTACTATACTCCCCACACTCACGCTTTGACCACACTGACCGCATCACTGCGCGAAGTAGTATGTGACAACATCTGGACATTCACTTTCTGCAACCATTTCTGTCAAGCCGTTTACACATACAGGTTGACACATACGTTCGGTTGGATAAATCCAATGTATGCACCACATCGAACGCACTGCCTCTGCAACGCAATGCTGCAAGTCAAACGCAGCGTTTCATTGGAAATTAATGTAATTCTGGTGTACCAAAATGCAATGGCGCTGTCAGTGTATTTGACGCGTCATGCTCCAAGTGCCTTCTCTGAGGACCTTCTTATGAGGACAAGTGTATAGAAGGCATAGAACATAACATTTGAGAATCACTCACATTCTCCCTACTTTATTAACTCGCACATGCTGCACCTCCCCATTCACTGAACCTTCTTGCAGCCAGGACAATGGCAATAGAGACAAGATATATACAAAGCAAATGTTTAACTTCATAATTATCAGCTAGCTATATGTGAATCATAATAATATAGCTAGCCAGCTAGTTAAACAGCCAAAAATGTCCTTAAGCCTATGTTACCCAAGCTAGATGCCAATTCTTCGTGGCTAGCAGGCAGAGTTTTGAAGTCTGAGTTTTATTCTCTCGCTTCAGCTCAAATAATGGCCAACATAGAGTTCGAGAAATTGTGTCCCTTTAAGTGGCTGCGTGACATTTCTCACCATACTTTTAGTTGAAGCCTGCAACAAGTGGAGTACGCATCCGAGAAGTGCCCTCCGTGCTCCGTTTCGCATACTTTGATTTGAACTCATGCTTCAGCCCTCCCGTGCTACAGATTGCATGCGCGAAGCACACAGTAGTATGCATATTGAGAAATACCCATTGTGTTCTTTGGCGAAGATAGCAGCAGGTAGAAGATTACCCCACTGCATCTCATGTCGATGCCATGCCAGAGTTTTCCTCCCCATTTAAAATCGGACACCACCAACAGGAAGGCCCCCTTTTGTCGCATACTGGCTTGACTAGAGTTAACATGACTTCCATTGCAGTTGCCATACATGTAGCCAGCACATCCGACCTCTGATTGCCACACAGATTATCCGCCTGTGCAGAAAAGCATGAGATTGGACATCGGTATTTCTTGAGTTTTCCCCTTTCGTTAATACTATCAATGTTTCGATCTACTGTGGGAAATGTGGTCGAATAAACGCCATATTATCCACATTCAGTGTAATACTCAGAAACAAAACGAACAATGCCAGACTTAGTATGCAAAATTAACTGTGCAAGAGATTTTCTTGTAGGACTAGCGCATTGCATTGACAGGCACTGCTCAAGTCTGCTGTACTCTACACTGACCCGGTGCGCCATAACCAATCAGAGTTGCAGTAGGCTTATATGCAAATGGTCATTGCCATATTTGGATCTGTGCCATTCACTTTGAACTGGACTGTGTTTAGGCTATGTATAAGCAGTCCTGGAGTAGATGTGATGTAAAGTGGTTTCTTGCGTCGAAACACATTTTCAGTCACCACCTAGTGGATAAACGGGTTAATGTCAAGCCCTGCATGTGTTTAAATGTTTTTTTTTTAAATATATGGAATGTAGGAAGTTGCACAGATTTTTCACAACCTTCAAGTTTGCGCTCACCTGACCTGTTAGAGGGAACATTGGTCATAATGAGGCAAGTGTTGGCCAACTTTTAGGGTTTCACAATACACTATTCAAGCGAAGTCATTGCCATAAAGGCCTATAGCTTATGCAGAACAGGTGGACAGAAAATTCAAGCATCTTGGATTTCATTATAGCTAATGTATAATGTCTATTGGTAAAATTTTAGGTGTACTTCAACGTTGGAACATAGACAAGAGAGGTAACCGGCCTGGAACTGGTCTCGTCTGAATAATCCACAGATTGGAATAATCAATGTAAAATATACATTTTGCAATATGAAAATATTGCCGGCTTTTGAGTAAATGCTTGATTTCTTCAGAAGCATTGTTGATTGCAACTCGTGAGTTTAAATCGTTCCTTTCATGATCATTGAATCAACTAAGTATGGTTTTTGTTTTTGACCTTCTGTAATATTCCAAGACTTCTTAATCGGCAGGCTATTGAGAATATTGAAATTGTGGTGATCTGGCTGAAATTTAGCTCATTGCATTCAAATGACTCAAATTACAAGATTTATGCAATGAAACATTTCGCATTTTAATTAAATGGTCTTGATTTGAATATGTGCTCTTTCTATGTTTTTGCCAACTCTCACCTAATGCTCTGCCTAAATGTCTTAATTGGGCCTAATATCTGAAATCAAGGATTGAAAGAAGGAATACAGTTTAATAATACTCTAGACAACAGTCTGAACCACTTTTTTTGCTACTTCATTTAGCACTGCAATAAGATTATTGACATTAACATTTTGTGTAATATTTGTCATGTAGTTTGTCCATTGACCATGTCCATTGGCTAGATGGCACAGGCAGTTCCCCCTTTTTATTATAGGAATTTATTGAAAATAGTTTGTTGGGTAATCTTTCACTTGTTCCTTTTAAGGCAAATCTTTGTTCTGCTAAAGAATAATTTCCCTTCATGTATTTCTGGCAAAAAATATGACCGTCTTCCCTGGCTTTGTTGCATGCCTGACATCTATTCCTGTCTTGTATGCTCTAAGCTGCCTGTACAGAGAGGGTGTCTGCAATAGAGGTCGACTGATTAATTAGTGCTGATTAATTAGCGCCAATTTCACGTTTTCATAACAATCGGAAATCTTTTTTTTTTTTTTTTCAGATTTAGCTGATTTGTTTTATTTTAATAAAAACAAAAAAAATTGTATACCTTTAACTAGGCAAGTCCGTTAAGAACACATTCTTATTTTCAATGACGGCCTAGGAACTAGAGGTCGACCGATTTATAATTTTTCAACACCGATACCAATTATTGGAGGACCAAAAAACCTGATGCCGATTTTTGGTAATAATGACAATTACAACAATACTGAATGAACACTTATTTTAACTTAATATAATACATCAATAAAATCAATTTAGCCTCAAGTAAATAATGAAACATGTTCAATTTGGTTTACATAATGCAAAAACACAGTGTTGGAGAAGAAAGTAAAAGTGCAATATGTGCTATGTAAGAAAGCTAACGTTTCAGTTCCTTGCTCAGAACATGAGAACATATGAAAGCTGGTGGTTCCTTTTAACATGAGTCTTCAATATTCCCAGGTAAGTTTTAGGTTGTAGTTATTATAGGACTATTTCCCTCTACCATTTGTATTTCATTAACCTTTGACTATTGGATGATCTTATTAGAGGTCGACCGATTAATCGGAATGGACGATTAATTAGGGCCGATTTAAAGTTTTCATAACAATCAGAAATCAATATTTTTTTAGCGCCGATTTGCCAATATTTTAAATGTATTTATTTAATCAGTTAAGAACACATTCAGATTTCAGATTTTCACCTTGTCAGCTCGGGGGATCCAATCTTGCAACCTTAACTAGTCCAACGCAATAACGACCTGCCTCTCTCGTTGCACTCCACAAGGAGTTACGCGAATGCAGCAAACCAAGGTAAGTTGCTAGCTAGCATTAAACTTATTAAAAACAATCAATTATAATCACTAGTTAACTACACATGGTTGATGATATTACTAGATATTATCTAGCGTGTCCTGCGTTGCATATAATCTGACTGAGCATACAAGTATCTGACTGAGCGGTGGTAGGCAGAAGCAGGCGCGTAAACATTCATTCAAACAGCACTTTCGGGCATTTTGCCAGCAGTTCTTCGTTGTGCATCAAGCATTGCACTGTTTATGACTTCAAGCCTATCAACTCCCGAGATGAGGCTCGTGTAACTGAAGTGAAATGGCTAGCTAGTTAGCGAGAGCTAATTGTCGTTGTGTTGCTGGTTCGAGCCCAGGGAGGAGCGAGGAGAGGGACGGAAGGTATACGGTTACACTGGCAATACTAAAGTGCCCATAAGAACAAGAGGTCGACCGATTATGATTTTTCAACGCCGATACCGATTATTGGAGAACCATAAACCAATACCGATTAATCAAAACGCACGAAAGTGCTGTTTGAATGAATGTTTACGCGCCTGCTTCTGCCTACCACCGCTCAGTCAGATACTTGTATGCTCTGTCAGATTATATGCAACACAGGACACGCTAGATAATATCTAGTAATATCATCAACCGTGTGTAGTTAACTAGTGATTATGATTGATGATTTTTTATAAGATAAGTTTAATGCTAGCTAGCAACTTACCTTGGCTTACTGCATTCGCGTAACAGGCAGTCTCCTTGTGGAGTGCAACGAGAGAGGCAGGTCGTTATTGCGTTTGACTCGTTAACTGTAAGGTTGCAAGATTGGAACCCCGAGCTGACAAGGTAAAAAATCTGTCGTTCTGCCCCTGAACAAGGCAGTTAACCCACCATTCCTAGACCGTCATTGAAAACAAGAATTTGTTCTTAACTGACTTGCTTAGTTAAATAAAGGTATTAAAAATATTAAAAAATCGGCGCACAAAAATAAACGATTTCCGATTATTATGAAAACTTCGTTGGACGACAGTACCCAACCATAAACACCAATGCCTTTCTTAAAATCAATACACAGAAGTATATATTTTTAAACCTGCATATTTAGCTAAAAGAAATCCAGATTAGCAGGCAATATTAACCAGGTGAAATTGTCACTTTTCTTGCGTTCATTGCACGCAGAGTCAGGGTATATGCAACAGTTTGGGCAGCCTGGCTCTTTGGCGAACTAATTTGCCAGAATTTTACGTAATTTTGACATAACATTGAAGGTTGTGCAATGTAACAATAATATTTAGACTTAGGGATCCCACCCATTAGATAAAATACCGAAAGGTTCCGTATTTCACTGAAAGAATAAACATCTTGTTTTCGAAATGATAGTTTCCGGATTCGACCATATTAATGACCAAAGGGGTGCGCGCTAATAGAGTTTCAAACGTCACTCGCTCTGAGACTTGGAGTAGTTATTCCCCCTTGTTCTGCAAGGGCCGTCAAAGGTATATGAAATACAAATGGTATAGAGAGAGATGGCCCCAAAAATACTATATTAACTACAACCTAAAAACCTCTTACCTTGGAATATTAAAGTCTCATGTTAAAAGGAACCACCAACTTTCATATGTTCTCATGTTCTGAGCAAGGAACTCAAATGTTAGCTTTTTACATGGCACATATTGCACTTTTACTTCTCCAACACTTTGTTTTTGCACTATTTAACCAAATTGAACACGTTTCATTATTTGAGGCTAAATAGATTTTTATTGATGTATTATATTAAGTTAAAATAAGTGTTCATTCAGTATTATTGTAATTGTCATTATTACAAATAACATTCAAAAATCGTCAGATTAATCGGTATCGGCTTTTTTTGGGTCCTATAATCGGTATCGTTGTTGAAAAATCACAATAGGTAGACTACAATGTTTCCCACTGTTAGGGTCTGGTTCACATTATTGTGGTCTTGCTTGAATAACTTTCTACTCCAGTGTAGAACTTATATTATCCTCCTCTCAACTACTGGTATTGTCCATTTCACACTGCTACTGTCTCTCTTTCAGATGAACATTTTCTTCCTTCTACTCCGCTTCAACCTCTGATGCAATTCCCAAAAGGCAAGTTCTCTTTGCTGGCTGTCTTTGCCCTCCTGCATCTTCTTTTTCAGTTCATTCCTTTATACCGGAATTACATTTTGACTGTCTGAAATGCATGCCAAGTTTAAGGAATAGTTTTTCATAGGATTTGCATTTACGGGAAAAAAAGTATATTTGAATCCCTGTGACCAAAGTCCACTTACTGTAGATATGACAGAAGAAACCCACTTTATAGTTACAAATTCATGAAGTTTATAAGTGATGATTCCCCTCATTGATTCCGCCCATGTTAAGTGACTAAATTGACACATTACACAGGGTTGTCTTAGAAAATAATATGTTCATAACTGGTTTTGCATCTTTTGGCATGCCAGACATAACCTCTGAGATTTATCTGATGGGAATCACCACCTTACCTCTGCAGAATGCTGGCAGGGCTTGCCCAGCATGGCTTGCTAGCACTGAAGGAATGGAGTGTGTCTTGATGTATTGCATTTTCCCTCTCTACTCAAGAACTTGGGCAGAAGGGTGATTCCCCTGCTCCCATCTCCCCCCTCTCTCCTCTTCACTCTCCTGACTCTCTGGAGGACCTCTCTTTGTCAGAGAGTCCAAATCCAACGTCTGCTCCATTGGGCTTCTCTTCTTGGCCTTCTACTGAGCCTCCCAAAATACATACCAAGGATATGCCTTGTGATGAAGAGGGTAACACCAGATTAGGCTTTATTAAGAACGATGAGGATATCGTGAAAGGGTTAGAAGCTGCTTCCTACACTCAAAGTAAACATGATCAAAACATTTGCTTTGAGAGAGATGGAAGGCCCAAGTCGCTGTGTGAAGACAGTGGGGTTGTCTCTCCTGAAGAGCAGATTTGTAGCTCAGTCAGGTCTGCTACACCTTCCCGGTCCCCCCAAAATCCCCCGATGACCCCTGATTCTTACATTGCACCTGCCTCCTCTACCCCAATAGAGCACTGGGATTCTCCATCCCAAGTTTCTCAAGACAACACCAGGGCCTCCATGGATATGTTCTCCAAGGACTCAGCCTCCAGAGGCTCCTCTGGGTATGTGCCAGATATGCTTGGCCAACCAGATGATGACTTAATGTTTGAGGTGAAGAAGAATCCATTCCAAGGCTTCTCCCCTGTAGCAGATGCTGGGTTCTCCCATTTTGGGGATACCACTTCTGACAGCATGGCAGCTAAAATATCTGAGAGTCCCACCCCAGACCTGGTCCAATATGGCCAGGCTGAAGACTCCCAAGATGGCAGCCCACCATCATATTATGATGAGACAAAAACGTACGTGTCTGTCAAGATGGCTGCGGACTCTCTCATGGAGCCACTCAATCAGTTCTCAACCACCCCAAAAGAGAGTGAAGACTCTGCACCTCCATCTCTCCCAGATATCTTAAAGCCCTTCCCTCTGAACCCTGACAAAGTGGACTCTGGCTCTTCTGAAGGAAGCACTGAGCCGAGCCCTGCTCCTGTCCGGAAGATAGTTGAGTCACCCACTGTCCCTGTCATTCTGTCAGCCACAAATCCCTTTGCTTTCGATTCCAAAGCTTTACTGCTAAAGGAGCTGACTGAGGAGACTGAAGCAAGATTAGCAGTGAAGACTGAAGATAAAGGCTTTAGTGCCTTTGACCTTGTAAAGGAGGCAGGGACCACACCCCAGAGCAAAGAACCTGTCCAGATAGAACAAAAAGATTGGATGTTTTCCAGTCAAGATTCACCCAAAATAGTGAACAAATTAGAGCCTCTTAATATCCAGACTAGAAAGACCCCTGAAGATTCTGATTCCGAGAGTCCGTCCGCAGACTCTCTGTCACCTGTTCTGGAGGCAATGGCCAAGAATCCTGCAAGTTTCCAGGTGGAGACTGAGAAGGATGACATGAAAGTGGAAGAGCCAGAGGCAGTAGAGGAGAACTCTGAGCCTGAAGTCTCCTCGGAAGAGTTCGAGTTCATCGAAAGGCCCACCAGGGGTGTGATGGATGAGTTTCTAGAAGCATTTGATGGTGCCAAGTTTGCCAAGGCACCAGAGCTAAGTATGGATGACGATGATGATGATGATGACATGAGCTTTGGGCTGAAGGATGTGACGTCTGCAAATGTAGCCCCAGAAGTTCAGGAAGAAGTTCCCAGTCAGAGCTCTTACCCCCTACTTACCCAGGAGGGTAAGGCCTACCTGGAGAAGGATGATATCAACGAGCCTGCGTCTCAGGCCCCTCTCATCCACTCACCAGTTCGCGAACCAGAGATGGTCGCTAAGGACACAGAGGGCCCCAAAACTGCTCAGATGCCCAAACTGAGCACAGAAGCAGGTAATTTCCGCATGGAAGTTCGTCACCATTGCATTGATGCGTCATCATTTCACTCTCCTTGGTCGTTATTTAGCTCCGCCCATAACTCATTTTTCTCCCATGCACAGTTTTCACTTCTTTTACATCACCCTTCTTCTCTGCCTCGTCCCTTTTTACATATTTTTATTAACCATTACAATTGTGTTTGAGCATGCGTTGGCATGAGATTGGTTTCTTGATCTTGGTTTTCATATGCAGTAGTTAATTCCCCCCCCCCCCATTAGTAAATGTCAGTGTCTTAAATCTTGTCATTGTATTTTGCAATCTATCCTCTTCATGTGGTAAGTACAGAATTAATTTCCCATGACTTCACTGTTCAGAAATAGAATATAAATGTGCAATTGGGGGGGTTTTGTTACAAAGCGATTACGTTAAAAGGACATTGACACGACACAGAATATATTTAAACACCTGGCAGTGCATAATCCCATATCTCATTAAGGTATATCATACAATTCAGCCATCTAGTAATATTTGAATGCTTGTTATGTTTTTCCTAATACGCCTGCTCAGAAAATGAACTGATCTAAAATTAATCTACATTCTGACCAATGGGGCCTGGTAAGAACTGCCTCCCACATGGGTAATCACTAGTTAACACAGCCACAAAGTTATAATTATGGCTAAACACCCATTTTTACAATTGATCTACTTAAAATTTTATTTTTAACTTAATCTTATCTTATCTTAACCTAACCTTAAATGAAAACCAAAAAGCACATTTTTTTGTAGCCAATTTTGACTTTGTGGCTGTGTTATCTAGTGGAAACCTCACATGGAACAGGGCGTGGCAGTTTGCAAGCCTGCCTTTGTCTTGCTCACCCCCCAGTGGTTTTAGTTTGCCCAGAGCTTTTTGCTCTGTGGAATTAGATTACCTCTGTCTGCAGTCTGGTTTTAGCCCTACTGAAAATAACCAGAGATATGAAGCTGAAACTGTAGACCTCCTTATAGGCCTCATAGCCTTTGAGCCCCCATGTCCAGATGGGAAAAAAACAGCTCAGTGAAAAGGGCAGTGTTAAAGCAAAACAATTCTAGATGTTTTAGTATGGTTTACCTCACTGGGCGGTGCCCTTCAGATATAGTATTTTAGTACGTATTTTTGTTGCATGATTGCTTGAAATAACATTAATATAATAAAATAAATGAAGATGAAAGCAATGGCCTTTAGCCTTTACAAATGAATGGCTCGGTTGTATCTAGCTGGTTATTTACCCAGTGATGCACACGAGGCACAGATATCCGTGTACAGAGATTTGATTGTGACGTTGCACTGAGCTAGGCTGGCGGGCCCCAAGACAGTGTGCAAGGAATCTCCCTCCCTGCATTGCGACACCAGCCGATGAAGAATAGAGCTGGTCAGCAAGTGTTCTCTTCCTTGTTCGACCGGATATGCCATACCATCTGAAACATCACCACCCCTGCCATCTCATTCACAATACCCCGTTAGTGAGATTCGAATCCACATAGATCTGTAGTGACCGACCACACTGTATGATTAATCATTCACCCATCTTCTTTCTTCAGTACGACTACACTCTTATTCTAGAAAAATGTACCTTGTACTGTACCTGCTATTGACTCCAGCTCAAGTGCTGAGCGTGAATATACATTGGGGAGCTGTGATCATTTGTCAACTCTCTGAAAGACTTAATAAAAACAACGCATTATGAATAATTTGAAATGATAATTAAGTGTAAACCTAGGCAGACATTTAAATTAAATGAGCGGTGCCCTCTAGTGGACTAATACAACAATCATATTTTTCTTATGTGAATTTTGACTTCTGATGAGGTTGATTGAGATGACCGGATGTGTTAATTGTTTGGCTGATTGATGATATGATGCCGTGTATGAAGATGTGACAGTACGCACTCTGTAGTCTAGGGATTGTCTATCTAATCTATGCGTTTGTAGTAACTACATAGAACTTTGGGTGGTGTACGCCGTATACCATTTTTTTTGTTTTTTTGTGTGTGTATACGCCATATCGGTTATGTATAACAGAGACATCATGCACAAACTAGCCTACACAATCGCAAAGCATGTGAAATACACTATATATACAAACGTATGTGGACACCCCTTCAAATTAGTGGATTCGTCTATTTCAGCCACACCCGTTGCTGACAGGTGTATAAAATCGAGCACACAGCCATGCAAACTCCATAGACAAACATTGGCAGTAGAATGTCCTTACTGAAGAGCTCAGTGGCTTTCAACGTGGCACGGTCATAGGATGCCACCCAACAAGTCTGTGTGTCAAATTTCTGCCCTGGTCAACTGTAAGTGCTGTTATTGTGAAGTGAAAATGTCTAGGAGCAACAACGGCTAGCCACGAAGTGGTAGGCCACACAAGTTCACACAACGGGGCCGCCGAGGCCTGAAGTGCGTTTAAAATAGTCTGTCCTCTGTTGCAACACCCACTACCAAGTTCCAAACTGCCTCTGGAAGCAACATCAGCACAATAACTGTTCGTCAGGAGCTTCATGAAGTGGGTTTCCATGGCCGAGCAGCCTCACCCAAGCCTAAGATCACCTGAGCTGACAAAATAAAAATCTGTTCTGCCTCTGAGCAAGGCAGTTAGCCCACTGTTCCAGGGCACCTACCTGATTCAGAGGGTTTGGGTTACATATGGAAGACACATTTCAGTTGAAGGCATTCAGTTGGACAACTGACTAGGTATCCCCCTTTCACCATGCGCAATGTTAAGCGGCGGCTGGAGTCGTGTAAAGCTTGCTGCCATTGGACGCTGGAGCAGTGGAAACGCAGTCCGACGGACTAATCTGTTTGGTGGATTCCAGGTGAACGGTACCTGCACGAATGCATAGTGCCAAGTGTAAAGTTTGGTGGAGGAGTAATGGTCAGGGCTGGTTTTCATGGTTCGGGCTAGGCCCCTTAATTCCAGTGAAGGGAAATCTTAACGCTACAGCATACAATGACATTATAGACAATTCTTCCAACTTTGTGGCAACAGTTTGAGGAAGGCCCTTTCCTGTTTCAGCAAGACAATTCATAAATTGGAACGCAGACTGTGACCCAGGCATAATCGCCCAACATCAGTGCCCGACTTCACTAACGCTTGTGTGGCTGAATAGAAGCAAGTGCTCGCAGCAATGTTCCAACATCTAGGGGATAACAATCGAAAAAGAGTGGTTGCTGTTACAGCAGGAAAGGAGGGGGGGGGGTGATTTTGGAATGAGATGTTCAAAGAGCAGGTGTCCACATACTTTTGGTCATGTAATGTGTGTTAATGCGAGCCACTCACAGCAGAATATCATCTGTCAGGCAGCAAGAGTGCGCACCTGTCAACTGGTTGTCGCATGAAGTGGCTCACAGAAGAATGACATCGGTAGCTGGTAGGGTAGATAGGAAAGATGTTTCAACTTATCAGTATCTATTGAAAAGGTTTAGTCAGTGGTTTTGGTTGAATCTATTCTATCAATCGGGAGTGCATTTGTTTTGCTAACTGCCATCACATGTACACTGTAGGCCTACATTGTTGTACAGAAACACTTCTAGCCAAACGGTCTCTTGCTAGGTGTGCAACTGAATTAAAGGGAAACTTCACCCTCCCAAAAAAAACGATTTACATTTTTTCCAGGCCTACAAAATGGTCTATATTAGAGATCGACCGATTAATCGGAATGGCCGATTTGAACTTTTCATAACAATCGGAAATCTGTATTTTTGGGCGCCGATTTGCCTTTTTTATTTAACTAGGCAGGTCAGTTAAGAAAACATTCTTATTTTCAATGACGGCCTAGGAATGGTGGGTTAACTGCCTTGTTCAGGGGCAGAAGGACAGATTTTCACATTGTCAGCTCGGGGGACCCAATCTTGCAACCTTACAGTTAACGAGTCCAACGCAATAACGACCTGCCCCTCTCTTGTTGCACTCCACAAGGAGTTAAGCGAATGCAGTTAGCCAAGCTAAGTTGCTAGCTAGCATTACATTTATCTTATATTATCTAGCGTGTCCTGCGTTGCATATAATCTGACTGAGCATACTTAGATATTTGTATCTGACTGAGCGGTGGTAGGCAGAAGCAGGCGCGTAAACATTCATTCAAACAGCACTTTCGTGCGATTTGACAGCAGCTCTTCGTTGTGCGTCAATCATTGCGCTGTTTATGACTTCAAGCTTATCAACTCCCGAGATGAGGCTCGTGTAACCGAAGTGAAATGGCTAGCTAGTTAGCGCAAGCTAATTGTCAATGTGTTGCTGGTTCGAGCCCAGGGAGGAGAGGGACGGAAGCTATACTGTTACACTGGCAATACTAAAGTGCCTATAAGAACATCCAATAGTCAAAGGTTAATGAAATACAAATGGTATAGAGGGAAATAGTCCTATAATTCCTATAATAACTACAACCTAAAACTTCTTACCTGGAAATATTGAAGACTCATGTTAAAAGGAACCACCAGCTTTCATATGTTCTCATGTTCTGAGCAAGGAACTGAAACGTTAGCTTTCTTACATAGCACATATTGCACTTTTACTTTCTTCTCCAACACTTTTTTCACATTATTTAAACCAAATTGAACATGTTTCATTATTTACTTGAGGCTAAATTGATTTTATTGATGTATTATATTAAGTTAAAATAAGTGTTCATTCAGTATTGTTGTAATTGTCAATACAAATACATTTATTTTAATTTTTAATTTGGCAGATTAATCGGTATCTGCTTTTTTGGTCCTCCAATAATCGGTATCGGCGTTGAAAAATCATAATCGGTCGACCTCTATAGTCCATATGGTTTAAGCGTTATGGATTTAGAACATCCAATTTGTCGTTCTTGTCTATAAAGTGTGATTTGAGAGTGATCCTGAAAAAAAGAAAGGGAAATACACAGGGCACCTTTTCTGGGCCGTTTTGGGAATTATTATGCTAAATTTGAGCATACCTACTTCTCCAGGCACCACTATACCACTGGGTGGAGTCATCTACTCACTGATTTGTCATATGTGTTGGGGAGGGAAAAACACGTGAACATTTGCACAAGGGGAGGGAGAGTATCTCTCTGGGAGGGAGGCGGGGGAAGTTTATAGCTGCTGCGTCAGAGCATTAGATGTGTTCTGTGCTAGCAGACAGTCCGCTGACCTCAGTCGTACACCCTGAGAGAAGGGGCGAGAGGGAGGGGAAGAGACAGGCAGAGAAAGGGAGAGTGAGACAAGGAACACTGCAGTCTCACAGGAGGAAGGTTTGGTTGTCCCCCCCCATCTTCCACCTCGGTCCCCGCACCCCACCCGACTGCAGGCCAACACACCGCACGCTGTCTGGAATGCCCTGCTGATACCTACATAGCGTCTCTATCATGGAAAACGGAAAAACGGAAAACGGAGACTCCCAGCCTCCGCCACAGTGGAAAGACAAGGGTATCCCTCTTCCTTATTTTACTGTTGCGGCAACCTTTTCAAGTTTTTTATTTAGCCATGATGGCAGGGTTCTATAGACAGATTTCATTTGTGAAATGGAAAGTAGTCTGTTTTTAGGTGGTAGTTATTAAACAATGAGCAGGTATTGTGGACATTAGGATGTTACTGGTAATGACTTTGGTAGTTTTGAGTGGGTTGTTGGAGGTTGCTTGTCCTATCCAATCATGCAAATAATTTACTCTATGAATGAGTAGCCGTCCGTAGATAACTGATTGTTGGTAAGAGGCACTCTTAATGCTCCCCCCCCCCCCATGATTGCTGGCAGATGACCTTTGGTCAGAGTAGTGCTGACGGGAGGAAGTCTGTCCAAAGGTGCATAGTGGGAGGAGGGGCGTTAAGCAAAAGTGAGAACATTGTCTAATGATTTCCATGCAGCCTGGAGGTGACTCACCAGTGCACCAGGAGTCTCTTCCCCAGGGGTCTCTCTAACCCCTCTGACAAAAGTGCATGCTGAATGCAGGGCCAGCCTTCAGCTCTACAGTTTGCTGATGAGGCGTTAGAAAGGTGTATAGAAGTCAATTGTTCAGCATGTGCGAAACAGTGGTCAGTAGCCTCAATTTTTAAACGGATTCACATTTGCCCTATATGGCAAGCACCAGGTGATCCATGTGGCTTATGGCAGAAGAGTTCTTCTAGTGTTTTCCAGGCCCAGCTGTAGCCATCTGCTTTCAGATCAGACTGGGACATGGGTTGCCTAAGCATCACACTGGTGCTGTGGCTGTGCTCATATCAGCCGATGTCATGTGCTGCTGCCTTTGCATCATTCTGTGATGGAGAATGGCAATCGGCACACATTGCAACAAAGGGCCTCTGTGTCAACTCTATTTGACTAAATGGTATGTCGTCCTTTCTGGCAATTACTATCTGGCTGTGCACCATCAGTAAAGCATAAAAGAGGCACTTGGCCACTTTCGGATAAGGTAATGAAATTAGTGTAGTAGATTTATTAGGCAAGCATAGGTGGCCTGACAACTCACAATTTTTCTGTTGCTCTGTCGTTCTCTACATACTATAGTCTGCGACTGCCGTCATGGGACCGTCTCCAACCAGTCTGGGTATCAAACCCAATGGCTAATTTATGAACTGCCGCATTTCTCACGTGTGTTCTGGCTCTGGGCCGACCCATTGGTTTCTGGACTAATCAGACTCCCCAAAGTTTTCGCATTCGGTGAAGGGTCGACAAGGTACTTTGATCTAGACTCCAGTGGGTGTGGTGTAGCCAAAGACAGTACGGTATGAAGATGGGCAGAAACTGCATTTCCAATAGAAATCCTTGATCACACTTGTAGGCGATGTCATGGCGACATTAGCTAGCAAAGCTCATGTGTAGAAACACGACATTGGGTCTAACAGTAGTCTTGTGCCAAACTGCTCATGTGCAGTCTGTCAAATCAAAGACACTCCTTTGCGATTAAGTATTTTTTTTTTTTTTACCAAAATGAAAATGTGTCTGTCACTTTCACAGGGTTGGAGTAATAACATGTTCAACTACTTAACTAAGGAATAATTTTTCACTTCTCTCATCGACTTCTCAAACCCCGGCCTGGTCTGTTTAGTAACCGTTCCCGTAAGTCTTGTGATGTAGCGCCCTAGGTTTAGAAACTCTGTCGTTTTTGGCCGTAGCTAGCCTACACTAACATCCGGTTTTCAGGGATAGTGTTTTCAACATGACTTCTGTTTCCCTTGTAAAACGGAAGTGGGAACTCCACTCTACTTCTTTCTACGCCTGCCATGTTAGGTTAGGCCAGAGCAAGGAGTCTGGGTAGCCAGGCAAAGCATAGGCCTGTCGTTTCTCTTTGAATATGATAAAGGGTGAATTGATTTCCAATGGGCATGTATTCTGATTCTAGAGTTTGACTGGTTCCAACTGGGGCATTAGGGCTACAAAAATCTGTTCTTACTAACATGGAATCACTGTCAGGCACTTGTTGCTAAATATTGGTCCACAGCTTTAAATGGTTGTATGAAAGACTTTAAATAAATTGCAAACTGCCTCTGGTGGTCTGTTTCTGCATTTGTTGGAATATGGCTTTGTTACTCATAATTTTATATTTGATCTGGATTTGTAGGTCTGCAAGATGCACTGTTGTGTTGTTGATTTGAACTGGTCAACATTTGCAGAGTTATGTAACATTTACCACACCTACTACTCCCCAATTTTCATTCCGTGTTGAAACCAAATGATTATTCATGCAAAGCTTTACCACACTTCACTCATTGTAGAAAAGCTCATTCACATATTTGCATTCGTCATGTATTGAAACGTATTATGGGTTAATTATTAAGGGCTGAGGCGCTGCAGAGCTGTGCATACAATTGTCTTTCTATCAAATCGACCTAGCAGGAGGTGAACTGCCTCGCTCTCCCTCACACAGCTGAGCTGGTGCTGAATGCGAGGAGGCTCAAGATGGATGCCAAACGGGGTTAGTGCTGTCATGCTCTTGTTTACGATGCTGATTTTTTTCATATCACATTTATATTCGATTGCATTGCAATTTTAATTAACCACTGCTTGACACATGCTTTGGTGGGAGGCAGATGTGAAGGAATTGAGCTGTGCGTGGCACGCTACTGACGTTTATCTGGCCTGATAGAAAGACATGGCGTTATCGACGATTATTGGCGTTTTCCCTGTATCTATATCCCCTATGGATATATTAAAGACGAGTGTATATATATATATATACAAATATGGTGATGTATACGGAAGGACTTTATTAAAACATGGTGTGTTTATAGGATCAGATCAGCGCTGTTGATGAATCGTGGGCTATTTTTAGGTCCTCATGCTAGTGCATGCTTACCATGTGTAGCTAGACAGACACGTTCGGACTGAAAGGCCCCCCCTTCACGTTTTTATTGATTGCACGTCAGCTAATATTGCTCGCAACATTCTAGACATAGGGCCATGGTGATGCAAATTCAGGGTCCGGCCAGCTAAGGCTAATATGCTAGCTAGCTATGTATGGAACTAGCTTTTAAGTTCGGGTTTTGGGCAGATGAAAAGTTAACGGCACCTCACGACGTGGTCCATTTTTAAGCTAAGGGTACCGATTGTCTGACTTGTACCTCAGATTTGATGCCTCTCAAAAACCATTGTGACTTTTGACAGTCAAGTGTGTGCCTAGGCTGGATAAAACTGCCGATGCTGCTTATGATCTTGGTCCTGCAGTGTTTTTAGGCATTTGATTTTTTTAAAGTGTCAGCTTTATGATCATATAATTTCAATCAAATTCATGCAACAAAAGTCGTTGCTTTGGTACTTAATATGATTATCTTTTTGGGCAGAAACTTGTCAGATGTGATTTAGGTTTTCAACTATAAGCTCATTCATCACTTGTTAAGCCATTTGAAATCTGGCAGCCTGCTAAGTCATTTCACATTGCAGACTCAAACAATGTCAGCTTGCTGGCTAGCCTACGTTTTTGAAATTCGTCAGCCAGTAGGAAATCGTCTGTTTCACATCTACTATTGTACACTGACCTGCTAGGAATCCCTGGTGAAACACAATCATGGGTCTGTCCTGCCCCCAGCTCTGTAATTTTAGCCATCACCCAATCTTCACACAGAAATGGGCGCTAGGCCAATAACATGACTCCTATGAATGGACAATTACCTGCAGTGCTATACTGGTACAGCAGTAAACTAAAACACCAAGGATTTCCTTTTATTGAAGTGCACGTATCCAGACATGTGGCTAGGAGCTAAGATTTTCATAGATTTCTCTCTGATTCATCTCGTCTATACATCACCGCCATGATATAGCGTAGCATAATGTGTTGAAAGGAAGCCCACTTTTTTTTGTGCTCATGCACTGCAGCTATCTGACCCTTACCCTTCTCCCCTGCAGTGGTAGAGCTCCTGTACTGGCGTGATGTCAAGACCTCGGGCGTGGTGTTTGGCGCTAGCCTCTCCCTGCTGCTCTCCCTGACACTGTGCAGCATCGTCAGTGTCTCCTCCTACATCGGTCTGGCTCTCCTCTCTGTCACCATCTGCTTCAGGATATACAAGGGGATCCTGCAGGCCATCCAGAAGTCCGACGAAGGGCACCCATTCAAGTGAATAACCAATAACCAACTCAATTTACACCATGACATATTGCAGACAACATCCATATATTCTATTACATTTGACATGCCATGACATATTGCAGACAACATCCATATATTCTATTACATTATACATGCCTTACTTCCAAGGGGCAGATTAGGATGCCAAGCAGCGTAACGTTGACGTCTCGCTTACATTTCTAATACCGCAGCCTTGTGGGCCTATTAGAATAATATGAAAGGGGGATACCTAGTCAGTTCTCCAACTGAAATGTGTCTTCTGCATTTAACCCAACCCCTCTGAATCAGAGCGGTGCAGCGGGCTGCATTAATCGACATCCACGTCTTTGGGGAACAGTGGGTTAACTGCCTTGCTCAGGGGTAGAACAACAGATTTTTACCTTGTCATCTCGGGGATTCGATCTAGCAACCTTTCGGTTACTGGCCCAACTCTCTAACCACTAAGACCATGGAACGGTGATCAATATACCAAGGAAGTGTTTCCAAAGAGTATGCATCTATATAGGGTTTGAGGATAATTCCATTTAGTCAATTCAGGAATTGAATTTCATTTAATTGACTGAATTGAAACCCCACATCAGTTTTAGGAATTTGCCATTTGAACATTAATCCAGCTACTTGGCTAATTGATAGAGATGGTTCTGTTGGAGTAAAACATTGACTTGAAAGCTGTTCAGGAGAAGTGAGCATCACTTGATTTGATGGGTTGCAGTTGTGGATATATTCTCAGCCATTAAGGGAGAAGGGACGTGGCTCCTATTTGAGAGTAAACATTGCCACTCAGTCGCACACAGAGCTGCAACTCAGTTTATCCCCGTTCCTGGCAGTGGCTCAAAGCCGCCTTATGAGTTCTCACTAACCACTTGTTAAGATTTGAATTAGCTGGTTTTAAGATTACAATCAAAATGACTGGTACTCAGAAAGTTATAACTAAGCTGGTTCTTGGCTTTGCATTTAAGAAATCAATCTAGCATGCAAACAGAAAAAGGCTAACTATTCTCCTTGACAACCTGTGTGGGCTACAGAGGTTATTATAGACCCTTCACCCATGTTTTGTGATTACGTTCTCCGTATTGCTATTAGTGTTAAGGCACCATATTTGGATTCATGATTTGTCTTGCAGGCTGTACCTGGATCAGGATGTGGCTCTGTCAGAGGGAACTGTCCATAAGTACAGCGACTGCGTTCTGGCACGGTTCAACACAACAGTCACTGAGCTGCGTCGCCTCTTCCTGGTTGAAGACCTGGTGGATTCCCTAAAGGTGAGTGTTTATGCAACTGAAGATTTTACGGATGTAGGCCAACCTCCTGCATGAAAATATAGTGCTTGTATAGGAGGTACGGTCACTCGTAACCTGCAAACCCATATTTGATTTCAGAATTGGTTAGGATAATAAAAACTGACAACCTCCTGCTAGTTGGGGAGCCCTGCCTTAATAGCTACTGACATTTCAGCTGAAAACATTTGCCCTTAAATCTATGATTACGTTCACATGTAAAGTGAGTGGCTTTGAGCTTTCCTTTCGTTTTGTCCATGTACAGTCAGGCTGAAGTAGGTGTCTTAAGGGGGGAGACAGCAGCTGTTGAGAGCTATGAGGTTTCTACATGCTTGTCAACACCTTCCAGTTCAACTTTTGCCCTGTCCACTGCTAAGGCCACTCCAGCTCCCTCCTCCCAACCTGTCTGGCCCCTAGCTGTGGGTGGGGGTGTCTTTGGTCCTAGCCCGACCTCTGTTAGAGCAGTGGTTCCCAACTCCGGTCCTCAAGTACCCCCAACAGTACACATTTTTATTCTAACCCTGGACAAGAACACCTGATTCAACTAATCATCAAGCTCTCTGAGTTGAATTGGGTATGTTAGTCTGGGGCTTCAACAAAAATGTGCACTGTTGGAGGGTACAGTGCATTAGACCTCTGCCTATTCAACAGAGCCATTGGCTACATCAATTTAGGTTTATTAAGGTTCATGAAGTGTCATCTATTTATTCTGTAGTGTACCCTGTGAGCAGAGCGAAATAGTGACATCGTAAACCTCTGCCAAATGTCATAAATAAACATCACTTTGGCTACACCACTATGACCTTATTTATACATTTGGGACAAGGTATAAATGCTTGTTGATGTTTTGATTCCAGGTCAGAGATTCTCAAGACAGTTTCTTTAGTTGATCATTTTAAGAGCTCTGTCTACCATGTCCATTTTTAAAGTGGGGCTACCCACCTTGCATATTACCATATAAGGATGCATGTGATCCTGGATTACGTCTGCAAAGTACCGAGTGTCTAAATGCCGTAGGAAAGTATATGCTACATTACGGGAAATTGTTATAGAATATCTTTGCTAATCAATATATGGAAAATGGTATCCTACATATTGGCCTAGTGTTTTAAACACACTGAAATAAAACCTGTCATTCTTTCTCCCATTCAGTTTGCTGTGCTGATGTGGATTCTCACCTATGTTGGTGCCTTGTTCAACGGACTCACTCTCTTTATTCTGGGTAAGATGCTTTATAAATGGCAATTAATAACTTATAAAGGCATTTATGCTGTTTTGTTGCTATGGTGCCTAGGGAAGCAGTATCATGTGATTAGCTCTGTAATACTCTCAGGAACAGGCCTAAGCTGGGTTTATTTCAGGATACCATGCGAGTCCGAATAGAGACAGTGGTTGACTGACAGGTTTCGGTCTGACATCATTATAACCGCCAGCTTCCTTTTTAAATACTTTGACATGCATCTGATCCACCCTTCTGGGTATAAAGGGACATGCCATCAAGATACTGTTTAGAGATTGCAGCAGAGCCAGGTTGAATAATGCCACCTTGTTATAGAACATTATCTTTTTTTTCTCCCTCCAGGTCTGGTTGGAATGTTTAGCTGCCCTATTGTCTATGAGAAGTACAAGGTATGAGCTGATAAATGTATGAAAAGTTCATGTGAAGGAATCATAGAACACCCACACCTCTCGACAGTAACCACGACCCCCCCCCCCCCCCCACACCTCTCGACAGTAACCACGATCCCCTCCACACCTCTCGACAGTAACCACGATCCCCCACACACCTCTCGACAGTAACCACGATCCCCCCACACACCTCTCGACAGTAACCACGATCCCCCACACACCTCTCGACAGTAACCACGATCCCCCCACGCACCTCTCGACAGTAACCACGATCCCCCCCACGCACCTCTCGACAGTAACCACGATCCCCCCCACTCTCGACAGTAACCACGACCCCCACGCGCCTCTCGACAGTAACCACGACGCGCCTCTCGACAGTAACCACGACGCGCCTCTCGACAGTAACCACGACGCGCCTCTCGACAGTAACCACGACGCGCTCTCGACAGTAACCACGACGCGCCTCTCGACAGTAACCACGACGCGCCTCTCGACAGTAACCACGACGCGCCTCGACAGTAACCACGACGCGCCTCTCGACAGTAACCACGCGCCTCTCGGCACGCGCCTCTAACCACGACGCGCCTCAGTAACCACGACGCGCCTCTCGGCAGTAACCACGACGCGCCTCTCGGCAGTAACCACGACGCGCCTCTCGGCAGTAACCACGACGCGCCTCCGGCAGTAACCACGCGCGCCTCTCGGCAGTAACCACGACGCGCCTCTCGGCAGTAACCACGACGCGCCTCCGGCAGTAACCACGACGCGCCTCTCGGCAGTAACCACGACGCGCCTCTCGGCAGTAACCACGGCGCCTCTCGGCAGTAACCACGACGCGCCTCTCGGCAGTAACCACGACGCGCCTCTCGGCAGTAACCACGACGCGCCTCTCGGCAGTAACCACGACGCGCCTAGTAACCACGACGCGCCTCGGCAGTAACCACGCGCCCTCTCGGCAGTAACCACGACGCGCCTCTCGGCAGTAACCACGACGCGCCTCTCGGCAGTAACCACGACGCGCCTCTCGGCAGTAACCACGACGCGCCTCTCGGCAGTAACCACGACGCGCCTCTCGGCAGTAACCACGACGCGCCTCTCGGCAGTAACCACGACGCCTCTCGGCAGTAACCACGACGCGCCTCTCGGCAGTAACCACGACGCGCCTCTCGGCAGTAACCAGTAACCACGACGCGCCTCTCGGCAGTAACCACGACGCGCCTCTCGGCAGTAACCACGACGCGCCTCTCGGCAGTAACCACGACGCGCCTCTCGGCAGTAACCACGACGCGCCTCTCGGCAGTAACCACGACGCGCCTCTCGGCAGTAACCACGACGCGCCTCTCGGCAGTAACAACGTCGTAACCACGATCAATTGACTTCATAGCCAATTGAGGCAGAAGTATTATACCTGAGCTTTTCACTATAATTATTTTTATTTTGTTTTATTTTATTTTAGGTACAGATTGACCATTACGTGGGTATGGCCAGCAAGCAGGTTAAAGACATTATTGCAACGTAAGTAAATACCAGTGGACGAAATAAAAATATATTGGCATTGTCTTAATGAAGAAAAGTAGGTATCCAAAAAAAAAAACTTTCTTTCAATAACCATGTCAATTGTTGAGGCCCAAACGTTGTTGTGAAGTAAGTTAATACTGGAGGACAAAATGTAAATAACTTGGCAGTGATGTAATCAGACAAATATGAAGCTTTCAAGTATTGAAAGTGTGTATGGAAGAGGAATGTGATTGAAGCCCTTTAGCCTTTTCTATTAATGACAGTAATGGGACAGTGGACTGCACTGTGTTGCATTCCGATGTCTTTCTGTCAGGAAAATACAGAAATTAAAACACTTATTTTACATATCTGAATAATTAGATTTTATGAAATTCAGTGGCAATAAAACAAGGTCATTATTGAATACTTTGGAAAAGAGTAGAAATCTGTGACATGAAATGCCTCATGTTATACCGCTTCAACATTTTGTGCACGTTTTTGTTCATGAGACATACACTGCTCAAAAAAATAAAGGGAACACTTAAACAACACAATGTAACTCCTTAGGAAGCAACATTGATTGACAATAAATTTCACATTTAGACAACAGGTGGAAATTATAGGCAATTAGCAAGACACCCCCAATAAAGGAGTGGTTCTGCAGGTGATAACCACAGGACCACTTCTCAGTTCCTATGCTTCCTGGCTGATGTTTTGGTCACTTTTGAATGCTGGCGGTGCTTTCACTCTAGTGGTAGCATGAGACGGAGTCTACAACCCACACAAGTGGCTCAGGTAGTGCAGCTCATCCAGGATGGCACATCAATGCGAGCTGTGGCAAGGTTTGCTGTGTCTGTCAGCATAGTGTCCAGAGCATGGAGGCGCTACCAGGAGACAGGCCAGTACATCAGGAGACGTGGAGGAGGCTGTAGGAGGGCAACAACCCAGCAGCAGGACCGCTATACCTCCGCCTTTGTGCAAGGAGGAGCACTGCCAGAGCCCTGCAAAATGACCTCCAGCAGGCCACAAATGTGCATGTGTCTGCTCAAACGGTCAGAAACAGACTCCATGAGGGTGGTATGAGGGCCCGACGTCCACAGGCGGGGGTTGTGCTTACAGCCCAACACCGTGCAGGACGTTTGGCATTTGCCAGAGAACACCAAGATTGGCAAATTCGCCACTGGCGCCCTGTGCTCTTCACAGATGAAAGCAGGTTCACACTGAGCACATGTGACAGACGTGACAGAGTCTGGAGACGCCGTGGAGAACGTTCTGCTGCCTGCAACATCCTCCAGCATGACCGGTTTGGCGGTGGGTCAGTCATGGTGTGGGGTGGCATTTCTTTGGGTGGCTGCACAGCCCTCCATGTGCTCGCCAGAGGTAGCCTGACTGCCGTTAGGTACCGAGATGAGATCCTCAGACCCCTTGTGAGACCATATGCTGGTGCGGTTGGCCCTGGGTTCCTCCTAATGCAAGATGATGCTAGACCTCATGTGGCTGGAGTGTGTCAGCAGTTCCTGCAAGAGGAAGGCATTGATGCCATGGACTAGCCCGCCCGTTCCCCAGACCTGAATCCAATTGAGCACATCTGGGACATCATGTCTCGCTCCATCCACCAACGCCACGTTGCACTACAGACTGTCCAGGAGTTGGCGGATGCTTTAGTCCAGGTCTGGGAGGAGATAGAATCCCTCAGGAGACCATCCGCCACCTCATCAGGACCATGCCCAGGCGTTGTAGGGAGGTCCTACAGGCACGTGGAGGCCACACACACACTACTGAGCCTCATTTTGACTTGTTTTAAGGACATTACATCAAAGTTGGATCAGCCTGTAGTGTGGTTTTCCACTTTAATTTTGTGTGACTCCAAATCCATAAATTTGATTTCCATTGATAATTTGTGTGATTTTGTTGTCAGCACATTCAACTATGTAAAGAAAAACGTATTTAATAAGAATATTTCATTCATTCAGATCTAGGATGTTATTTTAGTGTTCCCTTTATTTTTTTGAGCAGTGTATATTGCATCATTTTACTGTTAATAGGTTCTGCAAGAATTCTATTATTGTAGACAAAAATGAAAGGTGTACAAGTGTTCCACCTGACCAAAGTTATCCAAACAGTGTTTACATGCAAATTTTATCAAAAGGTATAACCCCACCCCTTGTATTCAATTCATTCAAAACCAGAATTTAATTACCCGAACACTTGAAATATCTTCTATGAACCTTTGGCTGGATGTTTATAATTACTTCATTTAAAATAAAAAAAATTTACACGTTGGTATTTGTGACTGTCGTACCTTATTTGGTTTTTACGTAGCTGCTCTCCTGCCTACATAATAAGTAGGCTATATTGAATTGAAGTGTTTTCTTAAGTTTTTACTCAGAAAGAGCTTTCTTTTTGGAGTTTTTTTAAAGCTGCAATATTAACATTGTCTGTGACTAAAGCTGTGCTGCCTTTCACTTTCAGGGTGCAGTCCAAAGTCCCAGGACTGAAGCGTGTGAAGGCAGAGTAAAGTAAAGAGAATGAGCCAGTCCCTGAGACTCCCTATGAGAGGGTGGAGGGCACTCGGCGGGGGGGTGGGGGGGGGCATGCACCCCTGCATAACTGCTATTTTCAATCTCTTTTCAGTTCATAATTCCTTGTTCCCTGAAACACCCTGGGTTATGTTTTTAAAAATATATATTATTCACCAGCTCAAAAGTGTTCAACTTTTGATTAACTAATTTGAACATGCTGATCTATCTGGCTTAAAATGCTAGTTTGTGTGAAATATGAAGAAAGAAAAAAAATAAGGCTTATTATTTTAATCTTGGACCTGACCAGTGATGCATTTTGAAATAAAATTGTGTTTAGAGCTGGTTCATTTGTTCTCTCCCTTGATGCAGTGTTCAGAAAATTGGAATTGCATTGTCTTTTTTGTAATGAGGGAGGGTTAATTGGTACCTTTGTGGAATCCTGAATACCTGTTGTTATTTGGTATGATTAAGTTAGTGGTGTTTGTGATTTTACTGTTTTATTGATAGACTGTAGTTTCAAAGCTTCTAGCTCTCTTCAGTGGCTATTGAGTGTACTTGACACAAGGTGTTGACGTGTCATTGTGCTTGACGATGGTCTTTAATGCCAGCAGGGCGATAATCCATAGCACTTCATGCTTCTGAGTATTTCTAGCTAGAAACATTTAGAACATTAATGATCATTTCACCTCATGCAGCTGCCTATTTAAACTCTGGAAGAACACGTTTACAAACAACTTAAGACAAAAAAAAATGGACATACCATCTGTGGACCCAATATCTAAAGCTGCAAAATTATGTAACATGGAAACTTCAAGCATTGTTTATGCAAGTAATTGTGAATGATACTTCATACAATTGTAATGAACTCTTATGAGAACTGTTTGTGGAATGCATTGTGAAATAGAAACAATTACAATAAAGCTTATAGATGAATTACTGTGGAGGTCTTTTCTCTCAGGCAATATGGAGGATTTAGAAAAGTAGCCACGGATATAGTTACAGAAACTACCTATAACAACCCCATGGTCCTATAGGAAAGGATGTTGCTAACATTTTCCATCCCATAAGAATGGACTGTATGCTGAGCTGTTCTAAATAGCATGTAGGAATGTAAATACTTCCAGTACATGATGTAGTACACATTTGGCACGTAATGTGTCAATTTCATAACTGCATTTAATTATTTGATTGCCAGTGAAATTACGTTTAGCAAACTCTCTAATCCAGTGAATACACAGTGTAAGGAATGTTGGGAGACTGAAAAAAGCTCAATGCCTTGAGTCATACCCACGTGTTTGCGGACAAATAACAAATTCGGTATTCTCATTTAATTTTTCCATACACTTAATACTTGCACATGTACACTCACAATAAATTGGTATAAAACATTGTCATTCATACGATAAAATCACCACAGATGTTTGATTAAAAAATAAATTCATGCATTTGAGCATTTTTTTTAAAAATTTACAATATGATACAAATACTTTTACGATATCTAGACAATCTGTCTTGTACAAAAATTAAATGAATAAAAATATGTAAACAGGAATCCATACTGCTTAAAGAATGCACATATAGTAACATATTGCTGCCACACTGCTAGCTAAACATTAGTGAGACTGACAGGCTAAAGACAGCAAGGCTAAGCGCGCTATTCATTCTGTAAAGCTAAAGTGTTACACATTCCGCAAAAGAAATGTAAAGGTAATTTCTGAGCTGACGTGCAGCGTTTACCGTGAATGCGGGAACATTGTCTTTACATTTCGATCACGCTGTAAAACTGAATTTCCGTGATGCGGATTAACGAGACGACTAAGAGTTCAACAGTAGACCAAGGCCTGGTTTCCCAAAAGCATTTTGGCCTTAAAATGCTTTTGGGAAACCAGGTTCAGGGCTTGAGTAAGACTGTATAGTCAGCTTTGGTGTGACAGGTTGCCGTCTCCTGGACTGTCTATTTCACTTTAGCACTGACTTTGATAAATAATTTGAGGAGAAATGTACTCTATACGATTGTGACGTCTCACCTAACTATTTTAAGATGAATGTAAATCGACCTGGATAAGAGCATCTGCTAAATGACAAATCTAAATGTAAGCCACCCAGTTGATATCCCTTACTGGAAGTGAATGTTGAAACATACGGTAACGCTTCAGTACTAGTTCTATAAACATTATTTTTGTTGAATCTTTTCACAATGGTTATATGGAAGCATGTTTCACCAAGATATTTCACAAAATTTAAGTAACATTTTGACAATAGTTAAAAGCATTTTAAGAATGCTTCCTAATCTTTTTTGTAACAACCACAAGCTGAAAATTGATCGTCAGATCACATTAACATTTAAATATTTTCAATAGAGCTATTATAACTTACTATGTCACATGTTACATCATCTCATCATACTTTGGATGTTGTATGCATAAACGGCAGCAAACCAATGCCCCTTTCTGCATATTGAATGAGAAACTTTACAATCGAATAGCACCAGAGGTGTACAAAATAATTTCAAACGTGAAACTGCAAAAAAATATAACAAGTAGAAATATTCATAAAGGCACTTAAGGATATTAATACTTTCAAATGAATTATGGGGGGGAGAAACTTTTATACTCTACACTGGCCAGGATTTAGGGCTATTTTCAATCTATTGCTGTAGCGATACAGATTGCGCAATAGAAATTAAGGTAATTTCAGATTGAGCCGACATAGGCAGCATTTACTGTGAATGCAATCTCTGCAAACGCGGGAACATTGCCTTTCAAATCTGCATTGTCAACCATGTGCGATTTGATTGAATCCCAGACATTATCAATGGTTTCATTATAAATCAATAGCTGGCATGGCAACCTGCTTTCATGTGTCCTTCATTGAAAGCAGATGTGAATGTAAACACTGCCGTTTCTTGTTAGGCCAGAAAATCAAACATTTTCTAGTGGCAAAAAAATCTACTTCAAAGTGGTTTCCTGTTAGAAAAGGAGCTACCTGCTCTGCCTAATGCTTAGACTTGAATTAATAGTACAGTGATTAGCATATTGCCCATCCCCAGGTGTTGTTCTAAGGATAGGGAGACAGTTGCAGGCAAAAAGGTAGACCGCAGCCAGACACTTGAGGCTTTGGGATCCTGGCTGCATTCCTGTCGGAATCCAAGACTTACTGCGGTGGGCTAAGGAGTCTGGGTGCATGTTAGTGGATGGTTGTGGAGAAAAGGCTCCGGTTTACAGGCATTTCCACACAAAGACACTAAAAAAGAGGAAGACAATACAGCAGTTAGTAAAAGATCAGACCTGTCTGGAGTACAAGATGAGCTGTGAAAAAATCTAATGCAAATCACTTGTGAATGTGCCTATTTATTGTAGAGTAACTTTAACGTAATTAATCTGACGTGGTTAAACCCGGTAACAAGCTCTGCATACCTGCAGTCGTCTCCTCCAGTGCTGATCACATATTTATCATCATAGGAGAAGCGAATGTTGGTCACGTGTGCCGAGTGCCCAAAGTAACGCTTGTGTTTGGCCTGTAGAGGATCAAAATAAGTATTAATTAAACACTTTTTTTTTGTTTGCCAATGCTCTCATCCAGAGCACTTACAGGAGCAATTAGAGTTAAGTACTTTGCTCAAGGGCAAATAGTTTTTCATCCAGTCAGCTCGGGGATTCAAACCAGCGACCTTTCGGATACTGGCCCACCTCCCCACTTGGGGCAGCCCCAGCCAGCAGTCTGTGTTCTATGGCTTCAGTAACTACATATCTTTAAAATCTATCCCAGTGATGTTGAGAGGAAGTGAAGCACTCACAAACTTCTCAGTGCAGGGAAAGTCGAAGAGCTTGACCAGTCCAAAGTCGTCCCCGGTGACCACGTTGAGGCCGGCGTGGGAGACACAGGCACAGTTGACGTCAGCCTTTTCAGCATTCCGTGGCCAGATCCCCAGCACCTCATCTCCCAGGATACTGAGAAGGAATGAGAGAGAGGAGCCATGCTCAGACTGCAGAATATGCTGAACAAAACCACAGGCCTGCCAGTACTGAGAGGACATTAGTCCACCAAAGAATAACCTTTTTAAATGTTTCCTCCAAGTCAACTGAATTACTATATCGTACTCTTCTCAGTAGTAAAACATATGCAACATATATAAAACATTAAAAAATATTCCTGCATACTGTAAAAGATCTCAACCAGACATTTGTTTTTCTGTTCATGTTTCGAAATAAGTATGCTACGGTCTATATGCAGAATGTATTTTAACCCATTAACCTTGGGGAGAGTGAATTTAGAGGATGTTTGGGGTCTATTCATGAGAAGTGAACAGTGACTGCTGTGCTGCAGACAGTATTGATTGACCTCCATTATTCCATTGATCAATAACAGACACCCAAACACAACTACAAAACATGTCTAGGTGTGCCCACTAAACTTCCGTACACAAACGTGCCCAGATGGCTTCAACGAGCCTAAAGCTCAAAAATAAGTTGAACCAGCAATGTTTTTGTAGGGCGATTCCCTGATCCACCTCTACGCAGACAACACCATTCTATATACTTCCGGCCCGTCCTTGGACACTGTGCTATCTAACCTCCAAACGAGCTTCAATGCCATACAACACTCCTTCCGTGGCCTCCAACTGCTCTTAAACGCTAGTAAAACCAAATGCATGCTTTTCAACCATTCGCTGCCTGCACCCGCACGCCTGACCAGCATCACCACCCTGGATGGTTCCAACCTTGAATATGTGGACATCTATAAGTACCTAGGTGTCTGGCTAGACTGTAAACTCTCCTTCCAGACTCATATCAAACATCTCCAATCGAAAATCAAATCAAGAGTCGGCTTTCTATTCCGCAACAAAGCCTCCTTCACTCACGCCGCCAAACTTACCCTAGTAAAACTGACTATCCTACCGATCCTCGACTTCGGCGATGTCATCTACAAAATTGCTTCCGACACTCTACTCAGCAAACTGGATACAGTTTATCACAGTGCCATCCGTTTTGTCACTAAAGCACCTTATACCACCCACCACTGCGACTTGTACGCTCTAGTCGGCTGGCCCTCGCTACATATTCGTCGCCAGACCCACTGGCTCCAGGTCATCTACATGTCCATGCTAGGTAAAGCTCCGCCTTATCTCAGTTCACTGGTCACGATGGCAACACCCATCCGTAGCACGCGCTCCAGCAGGTGTATCTCACTGATCATCCCTAAAGCCAACACCTCATTTGGCCGCCTTTCGTTCCAGTTCTCTGCTGCCTGTGACTGGAACGAATTGCAAAAATCGCTGAAGTTGGAGACTTTTATCTCCCTCACCAACTTCAAACATCTGCTATCTGAGCAGCTAACCGATCGCTGCAGCTGTACATAGTCTATCGGCAAATAGCCCACCCATTTTTACCTACCTCATCCCCATACTGTTTTTATTTATTTACTTTTCTGCTCTTTTGCACACCAATATCTCTACCTGTACATGACCTTCTGATAATTTATCACTCCAGTGTTAATCTGCAAATTTGTAATTATTCGCCTACCTTCTCATGCCTTTTGCACACAATGTATATAGACTGCCCATTTTTTATTTTTTTTATTGACTTGTTAATTGTTTACTCCATGTCTAACTCTGTGTTGTCTGCTCACACTGCTATGCTTTATCTTGGCCAGGTCGCAGTTGCAAATGAGAACTTGTTCTCAACTAGCCTACCTGGTTAAATAAAGGTAAAATAAAAAAAATAAAAAAATGTTTTTGTACCGCTTCACCTTGCATTCCCATATTACGAGTGAGATATTATGTTTAGCTCCCGTTGTTGACGCCATATCGCAATAATGTTACCATGCAATATTTGCATTCTTTACTGAATATTGATCTCAGTTTGATTTTGGAGAGTATGTGAGTTATTAAATTCCAGTGACTACAATGAATCATTCTACCTGGTCCAGGTGGCCCAGGTGATCCTCTCAATCACAGTCTGTTCTGTTACCATTTTCCCAGAAGGCATCTCATGCACCTGGCGCTTATAGTTTCCTGTGGACACCTGTCGACACACAGCCAGTGACACGTCAGAATACACATTCATGCATATGCACACAACCAGAGGTCAGAATATTGTAACTGCCTGAAATACATCAGTCATCTAGTGTACTGTGCCTTAAGAAAGTATTCATACCCCTCGACTTATTCCACAGTTTGTTGTTACAGCCGGAATTCAAAATGGATGAAATGCATTTTTTCCCCTCACCCATCAACACACAATACCCCATAATGACAAAGTGAAAACATGCTTTTAGAAATGTTTGAAAATGAAATGTAATTTACATACAGTATGTATTCACAGCCCTGAATCAATCAATACATGTTAGAGTCACCTTTGGCATCAAATACAGCTGTGAGTCATTCTGGGTGGGTCTAAGAGCTTTGCACACCAAGATTGTACAATATTTTCCACATTGTTGTTGATCATTGCTAGACAGACATTTTCAAGTCTTGTCATAGATTGTCAAGACGATTTAAGTCAAAATTGTAACTATGCCACTCAGGAACATTCAATGTTGTCTTGGTAAGTAGCTCCAGTGTATATTTGGTCTTGTGTTTTCGGTTATTGTCCTGCTGAAAGGTGAATGTGTCTCCCAGTGTCTGTAGACTGAACCAAGTTCTTTTCTAGGATTTTTCCTGTGCTTAGCTCTATTACGTTTCTTTTTATCCTAAAAAACTCCCTAATCCTTGCAGATGACAATAACATGACACAGCCACCACCATGCTCGTAAATATGAAGAGTGGTACTCAGTGTCGTATTGGATTTGCCCCAAACATATCACTTTGTATTCAAGACAAAGTGAATTTTCTTTGCCACATTTTTGGCAGTTTTACTTTAGTCCCTTATTGCAAACAGGATGCATGTTTTGGGATATTTATTCTGTACAGGCTTCCATCTTTTCACTCTGTCATTTAGTTTAGTATTGTGGAGTAACTACAATGTTGTTGATCCGTCCTTAGTTTTCTATCACAGCCATTAAACTAACGGTTTTAAAGTCACCATTGGCCTCATGGTGAAATCCGAGTGGTTTACGTCCTCTCCGAGAACTGAGTTAGGAAGGACGCCTGTGTCTATAACTTGACCATGGCAAACTATACTTGTCCCTCCCCTTCAAGGCACAGTCACATGTACTTGTAATTGTACGCTGAGGACAGGTTAAATTTAGAAGGCCAAGTCACCATCGTACTCTTTCTCTGGTCTTCATGTGGCAGTCATAGCGACACTCCGTAAAAGGGCTAAAGCTTTCCGTAACAGCAAAGAATGGGTCTGAGTCTATAGGAATACCTGAAATACCTCCGATAGGGCTCCTTTTTTAGTACACTGAAGCCTGTCAGGTTACTCTGGGGGCTGCTCCACGCTACTGTTAACTAGAAGGGGACTTGGCCATAAACGATTATGACCTGCCTGCCATATATGTGTGAGTCTAAATATAGACGTTTTCCACTCTCAGCATGCTTTGGAATGGATATACGAGTATCCATCATGGTGAGAACACACTGTGCAACATGATCAAATGGTCAAGATGGCTGTATTAAAAAGACAAACACTGACACGGTTGCCATGATGGTAAAAAAAAAAAGACTTTTAGACTATTCAAACATAATGCAGCAAAATAAAATGGACCTCATTCCACTATCTATTTTGTGTGGTTTAGAAAATCCAGTATGTATGTCAGCCTATCAAAACCCCCATGGCTTGTAACAACAACAACAAGACTTAGTCTGTTTTTAAAACCCCTCCAGCTGTATTCTACTTCCCGTTCAGTGTGGCATACCTCGATGAACCTGCTGTCTGCAGAGAAGTCCATCTGGATAACGAAGCTGGAGATGTCCTTACAGTAGCCCACGCGGTTGAGTGTGGGGCCCAATGTAAGGTCATACAGGTCAACCGTACTCTCCACTGAGCCCACTGCCAGGAGGTGTTTGTCTGGACTGAACCTGAGAGGGTCACAGAATAGACATACTGTACATAATGTATATATGACATTGAACCACACAAACATTCTCATAATTAAAATGTAATTGACTGGCCTTTAACTGACCTAATGCCATTTAAAATTAGTTCACTTCCCCCTTTTGGTTAAATCAGTCTCCACAGTTTGAAAAAATAAATTGTTTAATTTTGGTTAGTTGTTTTCTTGGTTCAAACCACAGGTTAAATTGGGAATTCAGATTTTTTGGGAGCCATATTTTGGGATTAGGGTTGAGCCAGGGTTGAACATAAGGCTATGGTTAGAGTAATGCAAAATTTGGGTTAGGTTTGTGGTTGAGGATAGGCTTAAGATTGAACAGGGATTTGGACATGAAGCACTGTTAGGTTTGTGGTTGAGGCCAGGGTTGTTGGTTAGGGTTGTGGGTTATGGTTAGGGTTGTTTCCAGGGTTGTGCTTGAGGCTAGGGTTGTTGGTTGAGGTTAGGGATGTGGCCAGGGTTGTGGTTGAGGCTAGGGTTGGGGGTTAGGGTTGGGTTGAGGTTAGGGTTATGGTTGTGGCTAGGGTTAGGGTTGTGGTTAGGTTTGAACCTAGGTTGAAGATGTCAAAGGTTGCCTCCCGGGTATTGTATTGCAGCGCCAGCTGTGCCACCAGAGACTCTGGGTTCGCGCCCAGGCTCTGTCGTAACCGGCCGCGACCGGGAGGTCTGTGGGGCGACGCACAATTGGCCTAGCATCGCCCGGGTTAGGGAGGGCTTGGCCGGTAGGGAAATCCTTGTCAAGGTTGCCAGGTGCACGGTGTTTCCTCCGACACATTGGTGCGGCTGGCTTCCGGGATGGATGGAGCTGTGTTAAGAAGCAGTGCGGCTTGGTTGGGTTGTGTATCGGAGGACGCATGACTTTCAACCTTCGTCTCTCCCGAGCCCGTACGGGAGTTGTAGCGATGAGAAAAGATAGTAGCTACTAACAATTGGACACCACGAAAAAGGGGTAAACATTTTTTTTTTTAAGATGTCAAAGGTTAAGACAACAGGGTTCTAATATCCCATAACTCTTTTAAGACAACAGGGTTCTAATATCCCATAACTCTTTGAGAAAATGGTGCCAGAGTTGCTAGTTAGCAATGGTGCTAGTCATTATCAATGGCACTGGTCCAATAAATTTGTTTATTTTCGAATGCTGCCTGATGTAATAATTACGTTGGGTTAACCTGTATATTTTCGACCTAGGGTTGAACTGGGATGAGGACATGATGCTAGGGCAAGATTTACTACCAGGATGTGGACATGAAGCTAGAGTTAGGGCTGATGCTAGGGTTAGTTATTCCCAGGATGTGGACATGAAGTTAGAGTTAGGGATGATGCTAGGGTTAGTTATTGCCAGGATGTGGACATGAAGTTAGGGTTAGGGCTGATGCTAGGGTTACTGCCAGGATGTGTACATGAAGCTAGGGTTAGTGCCGATACTAGGGTTACTGCCAGGATGTGTACATGAAGCTAGGGTTAGGGCTGTTGCTAGGATTACTGCCAGGATGTGGACATGAAGCTAGGGTTAGGGCTGATGCTAGGGTTACTGCCAGGATGGGGACATGAAGTTAGGGTTAGGGCTGATGCTAGGATTACTGCCAGGATGTGGACATGAAGTTAGGGTTACTGCCAGGATGTGGACATGAAGCTAGGGTTAGGGCTGATGCTAGGATTACTGCCAGGATGTGGACATGAAGTTAGGGTTACTGCCAGGATATGGACACGAAGCTAGGGTTAGGGATGATGCTAGGGTTACTGCCAGGATGGGGACATGAAGTTAGGGTTACGGCTGATGCTAGGGTTAGGGATGATGCTAGGGTTAGTTACTGCCAGGATGTGGACATGAAGTTAGGGCTGATGCTAGGGTTACTGCCAGGATGTGGACATGAAGTTAGGGTTAGGGCTGATGCTAGGGTTACTGCCAGGATGTGGACATGAAGTTAGGGTTAGGGCTGATGCTTGGGTTAGTTATTGCCATGATGTGGACATGAAGCTAGGGTTAGTGCTGATGCTAGGGTTACTGCCAGGATGTGGACATGAAGTTAGGGTTAGGGCTGATGCTAGGGTTACTGCCAGGATGTGTACATGAAGCTAGGGTTAGTGCCGATACTAGGGTTACTGCCAGGATGTGTACATGAAGCTAGGGTTAGGGCTGATGCTAGGGTTACTGCCAGGATATGGACACAAAGCTAGGGTTAGGGCTGATGCTAGGGTTAGTTACTGCCAGGATATGGAAACAAAGCTAAGGTTAGGGCTGATGCTAGGGTTACTGCCATGATATGGACATGAAGCTAGGGTTAGGGCTGATGCTAGGGTTAGTTACTGCCAGGATATGGACATGAAGCTAGGGTTAGGGCTGATTCTAGGGTTCGTTACTGCCAGGATGTGGACATGAAGCTAGGGTTAGGGCTGATGCTAGGGTTAGTTACTGCCAGGATATGGACATGAAGCTAGGGTTAGTGCTGATGCTAGGGTTACTGCCAGGATGTGGACATGAAGTTAGGGTTAGGGCTGATGCTAGGGTTACTGCCAGGATGTGTACATGAAGCTAGGGTTAGTGCCGATACTAGGGTTACTGCCAGGATGTGTACATGAAGCTAGGGTTAGGGCTGTTGCTAGGGTTACTGCCAGGATGTGGACATGAAGTTAGGGTTAGGGCTGATGCTAGGGTTACTGCCAGGATGTGTACATGAAGCTAGGGTTAGTGCCGATACTAGGGTTACTGCCAGGATGTGGACATGAAGCTAGGGTTAGGGCTGTTGCTAGGGTTACTGCCAGGATGTGTACATGAAGCTAGGGTTAGTGCCGATGCTAGGGTTACTGCCAGGATGTGGACATGAAGCTAGGGTTAGGGCTGTTGCTAGGGTTACTGTTAGGATGTGGACATGAAGCTAGGGTTAGGGATGATGCTAGGGTTAGTTACTGCCAGGATGTGGACATGAAGCTAGGGTTAGGGCTGATGCTAGGGTTACTGCCAGGATGTGGTTATGAAGTTAGGGTTACTGCCAGGATGTGGACACGAAGATAAGGTTAGGGCTGATGCTAGAGTTATTGCCAGGATGTGGACACAAAGATAGGGCTAGGGCTGATGCTAGGGTTACTGCCAGGATGTGGTTATGAAGTTAGGGTTACTGTCAGGATGTGGACACGAAGATAAGGTTAGGGCTGATGCTAGGGTTACTGCCAGGATGTGGACACAAAGCTAAGGTTAGGGCTGATGCTAGGGTTACTGCCAGGATATGGACACAAAGCTAGGGTTAGGGCTGATGCTAGGGTTAGTTACTGCCAGGATATGGAAACAAAGCTAAGGTTAGGGCTGATGCTAGGGTTACTGCCATGATATGGACATGAAGCTAGGGTTAGGGCTGATGCTAGGGTTAGTTACTGCCAGGATATGGACATGAAGCTAGGGTTAGGGCTGATTCTAGGGTTCGTTACTGCCAGGATGTGGACATGAAGCTAGGGTTAGGGCTGATGCTAGGGTTAGTTACTGCCAGGATATGGACATGAAGCTAGGGTTAGGGCTGATGCTAGGGTTACTGCCAGGATGTGGACATGAAGCTTGGGTTAGGGCTGATGCTAGGGTTACTGCCAGGATGTGGACATGAAGTTAGGGTTAGGGCTGATGCTAGGGTTACTGCCAGGATGTGGACATGAAGCTAGGGTTAGGGCTGATGCTAGGGTTACTGCCAGGATGGGGACATGAAGTTAGGGTTAGGGCTGATGCTAGGATTACTGCCAGGATGTGGACATGAAGTTAGGGTTACTGCCAGGATGTGGACATGAAGCTAGGGTTAGGGCTGATGCTAGGATTACTGCCAGGATGTGGACATGAAGTTAGGGTTACTGCCAGGATATGGACACGAAGCTAGGGTTAGGGATGATGCTAGGGTTACTGCCAGGATGGGGACATGAAGTTAGGGTTACGGCTGATGCTAGGGTTAGGGATGATGCTAGGGTTAGTTACTGCCAGGATGTGGACATGAAGTTAGGGCTGATGCTAGGGTTACTGCCAGGATGTGGACATGAAGTTAGGGTTAGGGCTGATGCTAGGGTTACTGCCAGGATGTGGACATGAAGTTAGGGTTAGGGCTGATGCTTGGGTTAGGCCATGATGGGACATGAAGCTAGGGTTAGTGCTGATGCTAGGGTTACTGCCAGGATGTGGACATGAAGTTAGGGTTAGGGCTGATGCTAGGGTTACTGCCAGGATGTGTACATGAAGCTAGGGTTAGTGCCGATACTAGGGTTACTGCCAGGATGTGTACATGAAGCTAGGGTTAGGGCTGATGCTAGGGTTACTGCCAGGATATGGACACAAAGCTAGGGTTAGGGCTGATGCTAGGGTTAGTTACTGCCAGGATATGGAAACAAAGCTAAGGTTAGGGCTGATGCTAGGGTTACTGCCATGATATGGACATGAAGCTAGGGTTAGGGCTGATGCTAGGGTTAGTTACTGCCAGGATATGGACATGAAGCTAGGGTTAGGGCTGATTCTAGGGTTCGTTACTGCCAGGATGTGGACATGAAGCTAGGGTTAGGGCTGATGCTAGGGTTAGTTACTGCCAGGATATGGACATGAAGCTAGGGTTAGTGCTGATGCTAGGGTTACTGCCAGGATGTGGACATGAAGTTAGGGTTAGGGCTGATGCTAGGGTTACTGCCAGGATGTGTACATGAAGCTAGGGTTAGTGCCGATACTAGGGTTACTGCCAGGATGTGTACATGAAGCTAGGGTTAGGGCTGTTGCTAGGGTTACTGCCAGGATGTGGACATGAAGTTAGGGTTAGGGCTGATGCTAGGGTTACTGCCAGGATGTGTACATGAAGCTAGGGTTAGTGCCGATACTAGGGTTACTGCCAGGATGTGGACATGAAGCTAGGGTTAGGGCTGTTGCTAGGGTTACTGCCAGGATGTGTACATGAAGCTAGGGTTAGTGCCGATGCTAGGGTTACTGCCAGGATGTGGACATGAAGCTAGGGTTAGGGCTGTTGCTAGGGTTACTGTTAGGATGTGGACATGAAGCTAGGGTTAGGGATGATGCTAGGGTTAGTTACTGCCAGGATGTGGACATGAAGCTAGGGTTAGGGCTGATGCTAGGGTTACTGCCAGGATGTGGTTATGAAGTTAGGGTTACTGCCAGGATGTGGACACGAAGATAAGGTTAGGGCTGATGCTAGAGTTATTGCCAGGATGTGGACACAAAGATAGGGCTAGGGCTGATGCTAGGGTTACTGCCAGGATGTGGTTATGAAGTTAGGGTTACTGTCAGGATGTGGACACGAAGATAAGGTTAGGGCTGATGCTAGGGTTACTGCCAGGATGTGGACACAAAGCTAAGGTTAGGGCTGATGCTAGGGTTACTGCCAGGATATGGACACAAAGCTAGGGTTAGGGCTGATGCTAGGGTTAGTTACTGCCAGGATATGGAAACAAAGCTAAGGTTAGGGCTGATGCTAGGGTTACTGCCATGATATGGACATGAAGCTAGGGTTAGGGCTGATGCTAGGGTTAGTTACTGCCAGGATATGGACATGAAGCTAGGGTTAGGGCTGATTCTAGGGTTCGTTACTGCCAGGATGTGGACATGAAGCTAGGGTTAGGGCTGATGCTAGGGTTAGTTACTGCCAGGATATGGACATGAAGCTAGGGTTAGGGCTGATGCTAGGGTTACTGCCAGGATGTGGACATGAAGCTTGGGTTAGGGCTGATGCTAGGGTTACTGCCAGGATGTGGACATGAAGTTAGGGTTAGGGCTGATGCTAGGGTTACTGCCAGGATGTGGACATGAAGTTAGGGTTAGGGCTGATGCTTGGGTTAGTTATTGCCATGATGTGGACATGAAGCTAGGGTTAGTGCTGATGCTAGGGTTACTGCCAGGATGTGGACATGAAGTTAGGGTTAGGGCTGATGCTAGGGTTACTGCCAGGATGTGTACATGAAGCTAGGGTTAGTGCCGATACTAGGGTTACTGCCAGGATGTGTACATGAAGCTAGGGTTAGGGCTGTTGCTAGGGTTACTGCCAGGATGTGGACATGAAGTTAGGGTTAGGGCTGATGCTAGGGTTACTGCCAGGATGTGTACATGAAGCTAGGGTTAGTGCCGATACTAGGGTTACTGCCAGGATGTGTACATGAAGCTAGGGTTAGGGCTGTTGCTAGGGTTACTGCCAGGATGTGTACATGAAGCTAGGGTTAGTGCCGATGCTAGGGTTACTGCCAGGATGTGGACATGAAGCTAGGGTTAGGGCTGTTGCTAGGGTTACTGTTAGGATGTGGACATGAAGCTAGGGTTAGGGATGATGCTAGGGTTAGTTACTGCCAGGATGTGGACATGAAGCTAGGGTTAGGGCTGATGCTAGGGTTACTGCCAGGATGTGGACATGAAGTTAGGGTTAGGGCTGATGCTAGGGTTACTGCCAGGATGTGGACATGAAGTTAGGGTTAGGGCTGATGCTTGGGTTAGTTATTGCCATGATGTGGACATGAAGCTAGGGTTAGTGCTGATGCTAGGGTTACTGCCAGGATGTGGACATGAAGTTAGGGTTAGGGCTGATGCTAGGGTTACTGCCAGGATGTGTACATGAAGCTAGGGTTAGTGCCGATACTAGGGTTACTGCCAGGATGTGTACATGAAGCTAGGGTTAGGGCTGTTGCTAGGGTTACTGCCAGGATGTGGACATGAAGTTAGGGTTAGGGCTGATGCTAGGGTTACTGCCAGGATGTGTACATGAAGCTAGGGTTAGTGCCGATACTAGGGTTACTGCCAGGATGTGTACATGAAGCTAGGGTTAGGGCTGTTGCTAGGGTTACTGCCAGGATGTGTACATGAAGCTAGGGTTAGTGCCGATGCTAGGGTTACTGCCAGGATGTGGACATGAAGCTAGGGTTAGGGCTGTTGCTAGGGTTACTGTTAGGATGTGGACATGAAGCTAGGGTTAGGGATGATGCTAGGGTTAGTTACTGCCAGGATGTGGACATGAAGCTAGGGTTAGGGCTGATGCTAGGGTTACTGCCAGGATGTGGTTATGAAGTTAGGGTTACTGCCAGGATGTGGACACGAAGATAAGGTTAGGGCTGATGCTAGAGTTATTGCCAGGATGTGGACACAAAGATAGGGCTAGGGCTGATGCTAGGGTTACTGCCAGGATGTGGTTATGAAGTTAGGGTTACTGCCAGGATGTGGACACGAAGATAAGGTTAGGGCTGATGCTAGGGTTACTGCCAGGATGTGGACACAAAGCTAAGGTTAGGGCTGATGCTAGGGTTACTGCCAGGATATGGACACAAAGCTAAGGTTAGGGCTGATGCTAGGGTTACTGCCAGGATGTGGACATGAAGGTAGGGTTAGGGCTTATGCTAGGATTACTGCCAGGATGTGGACATGAAGCTAGGGTTAGGGCTGATGCTAGTTACTGCAAGGATGTGCACATAAAGCTAGGGTTAGGGCTGATGCTAGGGTTGCTGCCAGGAGGTGGACAGGAGTCTAGCCAAAGTGCTCCAGGTAGCTCCTATGTCCCCTCAGTTCTTACCTGATGTCCTGTATGGCAGCACTGCGGTCTCGTTTCTTGCCCCACATCTTGAGTGAGTTGGTGAGGAGGATGATGAACTCCCCATTCTTCATGCCCACAGACACCATCTCACCATCAGGACTGTAGCTGGCACACTTGGCTGGGTGGCCCAGGCTCACCTTGTTCAGCAGTTTCTAGCAGGGAAATGGACGCAGGGTTGTAGACAACAAAACATGACATAGGACGGTATTTTGCCATTCAACGGTTAACTAAATTCAGGTGCAAAGGAAACCAAGAACACAAACCTATTTACACACAGATTTGTGATTCAAAAAAGTTGTTTCTGCAATAAATCAATTAAGACATTCAACGTAAGATCAAACGCAACTTCATAGCTCAGCAGACCATTGGAACCACATAGTATTTATTTGTACTGTACCTTGTCGTCCAGGTCCCATATGCGGATGGTGCTGTCGTCGCTGGTGGAGATGAACAGGTTTTTAGAGGGGTGGGTGGCCAGGCCCCAGATCTCGCCCTGCATGTGGCCGTTGATCAGGATGTTGGACGCAGCGTTCTTCTCTCCCACCTCAATGATCTCACCATCCTTTGTACCTACCAATATCTTACCCTGGTAGACAGGGACACAAGAAGGTTACTATTTTTAACCCTTCAAAATCCTAGCTATAGACTTAGGGCTCGCTTCAATCCATATCGCTAAGAGCGTCTGCTAAATGACTAAAGTATTATACACTGCTCAAAAAAATAAAGGGAACACTAAAATAACACATCCTAGATCTGAATGAATGAAATATTCTTATTAAATACTTTTTTCTTTACATAGTTGAATGAACAAAATCACACAAAAATTATCAATGGAAATCAAATTTATCAACACATGGAGGTCTGGATTTGGAGTCACACTCAAAATTTATGTGGAAAACCACACTACAGGCTGATCCAACTTTGATGTAATGTCCTTAAAACAAGTCAAAATGAGGCTCAGTAGTGTGTGTGTGGCCTCCACGTGCCTGTATGACCTCCCTACAACGCCTGGGCATGCTCCTGATGAGGTGGCGGATGGTCTCCTAAGGGATCTCCTTCCAGACCTGGACTAAAGCATCCGCCAACTCCTGGACAGTCTGTGGTATGGATGGAGCGAGACATGATGTCCCAGATGTGCTCAATTGGATTCAGGTCTGGGGAAGGGGCAGGCCAGTCCATAGCATCAATGCCTTCCTCTTGCAGGAACTGCTGACACACTCCAGCCACATGAGGTCTAGCATTGTCTTGCATTAGGAGGAACCCAGGGCCAACCACACCAGCATATGGTCTCACAAGGGGTCTGAGGATCTCATCTCGGTACCTAATGGCAGTCAGGCTACCTCTGGCGAGCACATGGAGGGCTGTGCGGCCCCCCAAAGAAATGCCACCCCACACCATGACGGATCCACCGCCAAACCGGTCATGCTGGAGGATGTTGCAGGCAGCAGAACGTTCTCCACGGCGTCTCCAGACTGTCACATGTGCTCAGTGTGAACCTGCTTTCATCTGTGAAGAGCACAGGGCACCAGTGGCGAATTTGCCAATCTTGGTGTTCTCTGGCAAATGCCAAACGTCCTGCACGGAGTTGGGCTGTAAGCACAACCCCCACCTGTGGACGTCGGGCCCTCATACCATCCTCATGGAGTCTGTTTCTGACCGTTTGAGCAGACACATGCACATTTGTGGCCTGCTGGAGGTCATTTTGCAGGGCTCTGGCAGTGCTCCTCCTGCTCCTCCTTGAACAAAGGACCGCTATCCTGCTGCTGGGTTGTTGCCCTCCTACGGCCTCCTCCACGTCTCCTGATGTACTGGCCTGTCTCCTGGTAGCGCCTCCATGCTCTGGACACTATGCCGACAGACACAGCAAACCTTCTTGCCACAGCTCGCATTGATGTTCCATCCTGGATGAGCTGCACTACCTGAGCCACTTGTGTGGGTTGTAGACTCCGTCTCATGCTACCACTAGAATGAAAGCACCGCCAGCATTCAAAAGTGACCAAAACATCAGCCAGGAAGCATAGGAACTGAGAAGTTATCTGTGGTTATCACCTGCAGAACCACTCCTTTATTGGGGGTGTCTTGCTAATTGCCTATAATTTCCACCTGTTGTCTATTCCATTTGCACAACAGCATGTGAAATATATTGTCAATCAGTGTTGCTTCCTAAGTGGACAGTTTGATTTCACAGAAGTGTGATTGACTTGGAGTTACATTGTGTTGTTTAAGTGTTCCCTTTATTTTTTGAGCAGTGTATATATATATATATATATGATATTCAATTAAAATCTCTATCTCTCTCTCTCTATATATATATATAAAACATAGTGACAGTACGTTTATTTCAGAAAGGATTGTTCAGGGAGTTGCTTTAAGATTAAACATCTGCTGTAGACATGCTCAAAGTCTCTTTCACTGCTGTGTGCCCTGGCTGTGCTGAACTCACCTTTCCTCGACAGACGGACCTCACACACTCAACAGTTTGGCCCGTCTCCAGCTGGAACGCTCGGCAACGCTTCATCTCCTGGTCCCACAGTTTCACTGCACCGCCCTCCTTTGTACTGAAAAAGTGCATGCACGCACACACACACACACACATGCAAACACACCATCATAATCATCAATGTATCATCATCATAGAGCATAGAGGGTTAACCGAGATTCAGAACTATTCTTCATGTAATCCAATGGAATTCCAGATGTGATTTTTGGTGCTAGTGTGCCTTGTTACTTTAGGTGGGATTAATGGTGTTGTCTCAAGTAGGTCAGTGTTATAAAGATATCATTCTGATTGTCAGTAGTCTTGGCAGCAGGTAGCCTAGCGGTTAAACAAATACTTTCCCTGAGTCCGATGAACTAGTGGACACCATTTTTATGTCTGTCTCTGTGTCCAGTATGAAGGAAGTTAGTTAGGTAGTTAGCGTAATGACTGGAAGTCTATGAATATCTACTACCATACTAGTAGAAAAATGGCCTCATTGCCAAAATATCCCTTTAAGAGCATTGGGCCAGTAACCGAACAATCACTGTTTCAAATCCCTGAGCTGACTAGGTGAAAAATTGGTCGATGTACCCTTGAGCAAGGCACCTAACCCTAATTTCTCCTGTATGTCGCTCTTGATAAGAGCATCTGATAAATGACTCAAATGTAAACTGTAAATGGTCGTGCAGCTGTACGGTACTCACGGCCTCTCCTTGCCCCCTGTGACGATGAGGCCGTCCCTCAGTGTGGTGTACATGGTGAACACTGGCCCGGTGTGGGCTTTAGCCACGACACGAAGCAGGAAGTGGTCTCTCCACACGTACACATCCCCATTTATAGCACCTGTGAATGTTAGGTTATTCTGGAGGAAGAGAAACCACAGCTCAGGATCACGAAACCGTTTAATGGATCTTTGAAATGAATTACTACCCATTAGGGTAGACTAAAGAGTGTCAAATTCTGTCGATACTCACCGCACCAAAGGCCACAGACAACATGGTCTGCATCCTGCCGTCCTCCACTGAGCCCACCACTCCCTTCTTATACATGAGAGAGCCTCCAGCTAGTGTCCAGAACTTGATGTGCTTGATCCCAACAGACACGAACTGAGAGTCGGAGTCTGGCCGGAACTCAACTACGAAGATCCTGTCTGGATGGCCACCTTTACTGGTCACTTTAGCACCTGGACAGGGTAACCCAAACAAGCACAAACACTCCTATGACCTGCTATTTACAGTTACAGAGTGATATCTAACAACATTGTTAGGATTAGCAATCCCAAAAATGCCCAGACCCAGATCTAAGCTGTAGCCTACCACCATCTCAGTGAATATTACCAGGGTCAGAATGGCTCACCTTCCTGCCAGCGCCACACAGTGATGGTGTGTTCAGGCTCCACCCCCACAGAGAGCAGCAGCTTTCCCGTGGCGCTGAAGTTGACGTAGCCCACCCCCTTGGCGTGAGAGCAGCGCAGGATGGACAGCGTCTGTTTACTCATGGCGTCCCACACATGGATGGAGGGGGTGGTGCCTGGAGCACAGAGAAAACCACCATTGTCTGATCCAGTATACAGGGCTACAGTATGGAGCAGTCCAGGGCAATTGATTGGCTGTATTATAGTACTGGGTAAAAAAGGTCAGAAAAGTAGGGTTGAATACAGAGGGATAACTACTGGAGGATAGAAAATACAGGACAGGCCACTGGGAAACTGCAGGAGAACAGCAATAAGAGGGTAAACCTATAGGGGTGGTTTCCCCGACATAGATTAAGATTTTTTTTTCATTGAGCTTGCTTTTTGATTGTAGGACTGGGATTTATCTGTGTCCGGGAAACCGGCCCATAGGCATAGTAAACGTAGGGCACACTGTAAAGGTCAATCTGGACGGGGGGTTTACCTGGCAGGTCTGTCACTTCACCTGTGGTGTGTGAGCGATGGGAAATTAGGCAAAAGAACAAATTCAATCTAAAGTGAGTGCCTTCTCAGATGCTGCTGAGGGCCATGATGTTAAGCACCAATAAAAATGACTTCTAGCAACAAACAAAATGTGTCAATGTAGACTGAACAGGTCCTCAACAAAGTCCCAGAAAAATGCTATGATAAGGCTAAACATGGGCATTCAATATCTCTCTCTCTCTCATATGCCCACACTCAGCCCACACACAAATGCTATGGATAAGTACATGCAAAATATGTCAACGCATAATCACAATCAAATAAAACATGTTCATTCACTGCAGTACAGTACATACCAATCTGTCCTGTAGCGATGACATTTTTGTATTTAGGATGTTGATTGACGGTCAAACAGAGGATGTCGTCTGTATGCTCCAAGTAGAAACTCTGAGTCCCTGAGGAAAAATAGCATTAAAACACAGAGTTCATCTTCATCTTATCATGTACACGCCTTTGAAAATCACAAGTCCTGATGTCAATATTGAGTATGGTATCTGAAAGTGACAACACGTAGCTGTACCAGTGGAGAGGCTGTGCACCATGGCCGTAGCTGCTGTGTGGAAGACGATGTCGGCGCCGTCGTTGAGGTAGTGAAGGTTGTTACGACAATCGAAGCCCCTGAACCCAAACACGTGGTCCAGAACCAGGTCCTGGAAGTACACAATCACCGGCCAATCACATCCCACAGCGCACCAAACGTACCCAACAATGGTTCATAAAAATAAATACAAATTAAGGTTAAAAATGTAACAAGACACAAGCATTTCGCTACACCCACAATGATATCTGTAAAATATGTGTATGTGACCAATAAAATGAGATTTTGTAACATCGTGTTGAGTATGACATCAAAGTTATTCAGAGTTAACATCAACACCACCGTGAGACAAACCTCGACAAGCTTCTTCTTTTTGGTGATATTGTTCTTCTGCAGCTTCTCTGGTTGGGGAGCAGCTCGGCTAACAGGTGGCCTGCAGTGAGTAAACAGATAGTACTGCCTCACACAGTAGATATATTGGACAGATACAGTATATTAACATGTGTACGTACCACAGAACCAAATCGTGTTTTCTCAGAGAAATTTCATTACAGGGCACATAAATGCCACATTAAGGATAGATTAGGCCAAGTTATAAAATGTCTCTCTAGTCTGACATGAGAGTGATAGAAACAAAGAAAGAAAGATAAGAGAGAGCGTGAGAAAGAAAATATCTATGTGCTAAACTACAGCTTGAGGAACTCAGAGAGTACAAAACAGCTGCAATCAGTCATATCCCTCTGAATAGAAACCTTGTTAAGCATGTCTACAGTACATCATTGTTTGTTAATCACTCATAAGCCTTTACTGTTTATAATACACAAACATTCAGTGTCCCTCATGAAACACACACAGTATATAACACAATATCTACAGACAGATTCAGTGCTACATAAAATTGAATAAATTGTATACATCACTGACATTTTCCACATGTATGAATTTTGGCCAGCCACTGCACACATATCACCAAGGTGGGCACATCACATTCACAATGTTAACAAGCGTCAACTTTCACATAAGGATCACACCAATAATGACACATTACACCAGTTGGCTGAGGCCACATTTAACATGTATGGCAATGAGCCACAATGAGCAACAGAATACAATTCCACTCAGTCTCTGAGTCAGTTTCTAGGAGCTCTACACTGCCACCTGCAGCACATCGACCTCTGTGTCTCAGTGAGGCTTTCCCTGGATTTCCTTCTCTGTCCCCCCCTCATTGAAATATATCACTATAAAATAGAAATACTTAAAAAGAGGCAATCTGCAGTTAATGTAGCAATTACAGGTTGCCCCTTTAAAGTGAGTGGAATTCCACTCTCCATAAAAATGAAGTCACTGGATATGTTGGAAAATTTGACTTCCTAGGCAGTTGGTTACCACAGTGATGTGTCCTGGCTGAGACCTGAGGTCCATGGTCACTTTCAGGGGTTAACAGACCATGTAAAACATCTGAAATATCAATACTATTGATAGCTGACACAAAAGCAAAGGGCCATTAAAGGAAGAATAGAAGCACTCCACACTACCCTTTCCCACCTGGACAAAAGGAATACCTATGTGAGAAAGCTGTTCATTGACTACAGCTCAGTGTTCAACACCATAGCGCCCACAAAGCTCATCACTAAGATAAGGACCCTGGGACTAAACACCTCCATCTGCAACTGGATCCTGGACTTCCTGACGGGCCGCCCCCAGGTGGTAAGGATAGGCAACAACACTACGCTGATCCTCAACACTGGGGACCCTCAGGAGTGTGTACTTAGTCCCCTCCTGTACTCCCTGTTCACCCACGACTGCGTGGCCAAACATGACTCCAACACCATCATTAAGTTTGCTGACGACACAGCAGTGGTAGGCCTGATCACCAACAACGATTAGAGAGGAGGTCAGAGAACTGGCAGTGTGGTGCCAGGACAACACCCTCTCACTCAATGTGAGCAAGACAAAGGAGATGATTGTGGACTATAGGAAAAGGAGGGCCGAACAGGCCCCCATTAACATCAACGGGGCTGTAGTGGCATCACTGCCTGGTATGGCAACTGCTCGGCATCTGACCGTAAGGCACTACAGAGGGTAGTGAGTACTTCCCAGTGCATCACTGGGCCAAGCTTCCTGCAATCTAGGACCTATATAATAGGCGGTGTCAGAGGAAAGCCCATAAAATTGTCAGAGACTCTAGTCACCCAAGTCATAGACTGTTTTCTCTGCTACCGCACGGCAAACGGTACCGGAGCGCCAAGTCCAAAAGGCTCCTTAACAGCTTCTACCCCCAAGCCATAAGCTGCTGAACAATTAATCAAATGGCCACCAGACTATTACATTGACCCCCCCTCCCTCCATTTGTGTTGTACACTGCTGCTACTCACTGTTTATTCTCTATGCATAGTCACTTCATCCCTACCTACATGTACACTGCTGCTACTCACTGTTTATTCTCTATGCATAGTCACTTCATCCCTACCTACATGTACACTGCTGCTACTCACTGTTTATTCTCTATGCATAGTCACTTCATCCCTACCTACATGTACACTGCTGCTACTCACTGTTTATTCTCTATGCATAGTCACTTCACCCCAACCTACATGTACACTGCTGCTACTCACTGTTTATTCTCTATGCATAGTCACTTCACCCCTACCTACATGTACACTGCTGCTACTCACTGTTTATTATCTATGCATAGTCACTTCACCCTACCTCATGTACACTGCTACCTACATGTACACTGCTGCTACTCACTGTTTATTCTCTATGCATAGTCACTTCACCCCTACCTACATGTACACTGCTGCTACTCACTGTTTATTATCTATGTATAGTCACTTCATCCCTACCTACATGTACACTGCTGCTACTCACTGTTTATTATCTATGTATAGTCACTTCATCCCTACCTACATGTACACTGCTGCTACTCACTGTTTATTATCTATGCATAGTCACTTCACCCCTACCTACATGTACACTGCTGCTACTCACTGTTTATTCTCTATGCATAGTCACTTCATCCCTACCTACATGTACACTGCTGCTACTCACTGTTTATTCTCTATGCATAGTCACTTCATCCCTACCTACATGTACACTGCTGCTACTCACTGTTTATTCTCTATGCATAGTCACTTCATCCCTACCTACATGTACACTGCTGCTACTCACTGTTTATTCTCTATGCATAGTCACTTCATCCCTACCTACATGTACACTGCTGCTACTCACTGTTTATTCTCTATGCATAGTCACTTCATCCCTACCTACATGTACACTGCTGCTACTCACTGTTTATTCTCTATGCATAGTCACTTCATCCCTACCTACATGTACACTGCTGCTACTCACTGTTTATTCTCTATGCATAGTCACTTCATCCCTACCTACATGTACACTGCTGCTACTCACTGTTTATTCTCTATGCATAGTCACTTCATCCCTACCTACATGTACACTGCTGCTACTCACTGTTTATTCTCTATGCATAGTCACTTCATCCCTACCTACATGTACACTGCTGCTACTCACTGTTTATTCTCTATGCATAGTCACTTCATCCCTACCTACATGTACACTGCTGCTACTCACTGTTTATTCTCTATGCATAGTCACTTCATCCCTACCTACATGTACACTGCTGCTACTCACTGTTTATTCTCTATGCATAGTCACTTCACCCCAACCTACATGTACACTGCTGCTACTCACTGTTTATTATCTATGCATAGTCACTTCACCCCAACCTACATGTACACTGCTGCTACTCACTGTTTATTATCTATGCATAGTCACTTCATCCCAACCTACATGTACACTGCTGCTACTCACTGTTTATTATCTATGCATAGTCACTTCACCCCAACCTACATGTACACTGCTGCTACTCACTGTTTATTCTCTATGCATAGTCACTTCATCCCTACCTACATGTACAAATTACCTCTAACCTGTACCCCCGCACACTGACTCTGTACTGGTACCCCCTGTATAAACCTCATTATTGTTATGTTATTGTGTTACTTTAAAAAAAAATTTTTTTACTTTAGTTTAGTTGGTAAATATTTTCTTAACTCTTCTTGAACTGCACTGTTGGTTAAGAATTTTTAAGTAAGCATTTCACGGTAAGGTCTACACTTGTTGTATTCGGCGCATTTGACAAATACAGTTTGATTTGATTTGACTTATTAAGTTATTGGTCCTTAACATAGGTTGTCAAAGGTTCACGAGAATGTGTGCATGCTCCCGTGCGCACACACACTGACAGACAGAGTCTACAAGTTAACAGGGAAACACATATTGAAGAAGCCCTTGGAGGTTGAAATCCAACAGGAGGTTGAACAGTACAATGACACTGCAGAAGCATTAGTCATACAGCACTAGCACTGTGTGCAATGGCCTGGTAGAACTACAGCCGTGTCATACAAGACAAGGTTCCAGCTCACTGGCAAATTACTAGCCCAAAGGTGATAGCTGTGATCACATACATAGTTTACACTCCTTACAGCTGACAGACACTACCGTCGTTCTCGGTTTGTTTGAACAGCATTGTTTGGATGATCATGCACGGCAGGGAGCTAATATTTCCAACATCTACTTTCTCCTATTTCATTTGGTAATCAGACTCCCTCTTCCACATGTGTTTTAACAATATTATCAGTGTCTACGTGCTCTGAAGTGACTTCAATCAGCACGTCAGAGTTTAGTGTTGCCACACATAACACCGCAGATTGAATATCTGTAGTAGTGTTGTAACTAACTCCTAAGGACTGATTGCAACATTTTTCATGCTGAGCCAGGATTGTAGAATCATTTGAATAAATGTTATGTTTTATTGAACCTTTATTGAACTAGAGAGTCATAGAGTGAGGCTGCTTAGCTCCATGTCTCTATCTGAACAAGAAAGAGAAGATGGGAAAAAAGCCCTACTGGGTGTGAAACTCTGCAGTCTGGATGCAAACATGCAGTTCTGATCAGATGGGAATGAGATGAGCTGACTGCCACCATGCAAGTACATACAGAACGTCACAGAGAAACATGTGGACCTGGACCCACAGTGTACGCACACAGCGTGATAGACACAAGTAGCCCACTTTACCTGGATCCCCTTGAGAGCAGTGGACAGAACCAAGTGAGAGGTTTAGAGGACAGGTCGGAGTCCGAGGGGACTCAATATAGCTATAAAGGCTCTATGCTCATGCAAAAAGCAACCTGGAGAGCTATTAGCTGTCATTTCTGCCTGGTGCACACCATGCTCTGGCCATCAGCCTGCTGTCAGCATGCTAGAAAGAGAGACAGCTCGTAGGAGAAGTGTGGAATGAGAGTGCACCAGTCTACAGAGCGATAAGGGGAGGGGGTCATACCCTGGGGTCCCTGTGCAAACTGTGCAATAGAGCTCCTATGAGAGGAGGAGGAAGGGCACAGGAAGAGAGAAATGAGTCAGTGCCTCGATCTCAACCCCCAAGGGGTTATGGGAAAACAAGGTCCTGTGATGTCTGGGGCTCCATGAGAGAGGAAGAAGAAAAGAGAGGGGGAGAGACAGAAACAGAAAGAAAGAACGGTCTCCTCCAGCATCACTTGGTAAATCATCATTGTACTCGGAGTACCCTACTAAATAAATTGTGATACGAATGACCCAAAAGGATCTGAAATAAATAAATCATGTCTTACTCATGCAGTTGACATAACTTCACATTGGCCATACTTTGAGCAATATGAGTGATATTGAGATCCATGGGCTATGGGAGATTATGCCCATAGTCCATATAAATAGATGACTAGAAAACACAGCCTTTTCAGAACTGCTTCCTGTAGGACCATTATAGGAGATCAGTGAAATAACAAACACTTTTGGATAAAATGTCAAGTATGTACGGTTATAAAAGGAAAAACATGGAAAATTCTGTTGAAATCCCTGGATTAAAATAACACCATGTATTCTATTGCATGTTAGATATTCTACCCTCACACTCAATAAAATAAAATACTCATCTCTTCACATCCAATGTAAGGAAATACCACCCACATCCCAGAGCTAACACAGAATGTATGCATAGGTCATACTTACTTGACAATGCCCTGCCTCCAAAGGAATGCAAGTTAAAACACAAGAGAGATATTAAAGAGATTGAACAGGATGTTAAGCACTTACAAATTCTTAACATTCTACGAATTGGAATTTGTGACATATAATAAGAAATGGATTACGTCGTATACAATTGTCGGGGACCTGTTTTGGATTGTGAGCACTACTTTTAAAACTACTGGCTGAAATTACACCTTTATAATGCATCTTTCAAAGGTAGACTCAAGACTCAGTGAAATTACGTTGCGCGAGCAGCACCGCAGATAATGAGATGAGCGAGACGCAAGACTTCGCTCTCACACAGTCACACACAGTATCTGCGCATGTGCACCGGTTACCTTCACGCTATTAGAGCGTGGTAGCCAGGGCACCAAAACAACTGAGAACTTGAGCCTCGTGGTTCAATGCTCTTAGTTGTTGCAGAAATGGACGTTGTGAGCCTCCCAGATAGCATATGATAGGTTCTTCACTGGTTCATGTTCTGTAACTATTTCATGTTTCCTGTCATTCTGTGATGCTGTATAATTGGGTAAATGTTATTCTACACATTATATGAAAGAGAATGGACAAAGTCAAAGTCTTCCATACATAACAGCACTGCTATATGTGACAATAATGGAAAATAGTGGGGAGTGTCATGGTAAATAATTCCAATTTTATGGCTTAGAATACAATTTGTGGCAACGCAACCTTTGGCTTTGACAAAAATCAATCATTGTCTCCTCGGGCTATACATGCTACAGTATATTTTTGACTTCCCCTAGCTGCACATAGCTGATAAGCCATTTATATTGATAGGGGAACCACTGATGTGGCAATATTCGATACAGTCTCGAAGCAACTGAGAACATACCAATGATACTGTATAGGTACTGTATACACAACATATCGGTATCATAGCAACAGATATCACATAGAAGCTCAAGAGAGAACACCTGCTACACATGCACATAACATTGTGTAATACTTTGTCAAGATACCTTCACAAGCCACAAGAACATGCTATCTCATACTGTAACACCACACAGACTACGACCCAAACACGTACACCCAACAATCCACTGATAGATGGATCAAACATAAAACATGCAAACGGCATGCAATATCAATGTGCTACATCCACAATGCATGCCCAGGACAATCCACAGTATCATAGCAACAGAGGTGAATAGAGAGAGCGTATTAGAGAGAGGACACATAAAGCACACGTGTACACTCATAAAGTGCAGAAAGAAATAACATAGAACTGGGGATAAAGATCTTTCTATGAGTATATAGTGTATTGTTTTTTAATGCAAGTAGTACAGATAGGTAAAGAGTAGTCTATGTCTATCAAACTAAATCAGGCCCCCTACTCCATTTGAAATAGTCTAACATGAAAACAAACCCCACATAGTCTTCCCTTAAACTTCAAATGCTGTCAGCTAAGCACTGAAAAAGTCAACTTACTCTGTATCATAAAAAAGCAAGACCAAACTCTATATCCATGTCAACCCTACAATGACCACCTCTGAGGCTTTACAAAAGGTATAAATACTGTATATATGAATAATACTCATATAGATGTGTACTGGTAGATAGTTACAGTTCCTGTTTCTGACACCAGAGGACTCTATAAGCATTCCTGTGTAGACAATCAAATGGTGTTGGAAGCTGATGGCAGCCTGATTAGGATCAAGACTTTAACAGTCGTTTGAGGCCTAACATAACAGATAAAACTTGGGCATTTTTTTATTGTCACTGCCTCAGACTTTAAATTGTTTTAAATCTACACACAGCACAATGGTCAGGGGCCAAGACACTCTAATGTTTAAGCTCTATCACTAAGTGACAACTACCAGTCCCAAAACAGAATCTGTACAGTTCAGTCATTAGAGAAGGAAGGGAAACGTGGGCAGAGACAGAGGTGTGGGGGTGTACCTTTCCTCTGGTGACACCTCCTTCAGTTGCTGGTGGGGTTTGATGCCACACATACCCCGGATGCTGACAGCATAGATCTTAGTGGTGTAGTTGATGCTGTTCTCCCTTGCCACATCACTGTCATACCCTACAGACACGCCCACAGGAAGAGACTCGCAAATTAGAGTAGTGTTTTAAAATGTGTATTTGATCAGGATAGCTTTGTGTGTGTCTGTTGAGAATGTTGTATGGGAGTTCTAAGAGTAGATTGTGAGAGAGTTGTAAGAATGTGTATATAAAAAAAAGTAATATATATGATTTATTGTCATATACACAGGATAGTTGCAGTGAAATGTGCTTTTTTACAGGGTCAGACATAGTACTACAGTGTTAAGTGCCTTGCCAAAGGACACAGACAGATTTTTCCCCTTGTTGGCTTGGGTGTTTGAACCGGCGGCCTTTCAGTTACTGGCCCAACATTCTAACCATTAAGCTACCTTCCGCCCACAAGCACTAATGTATATAGTAGTATTGCATACTACTGTACTGTATGGATCAGTAGTCTAAAGGCTAGCGTTTACCTCCGTCCTCCTCAATGTCATCGTCTGACTCCTCGCTGTCCACAGGGTTCTCCCTGTGACCCTCTCCGGTTCTCTCCAGGCTCCAAATCATCAGTGCTGTGTCAGCTCCGCCCAGCGTCAGTAGCGTGGCGTCATCTTGTGCCCATCGCACGTTGGTTATATGGGCACTGTGGCCCACGTACTTCTTGAAGCGGGCATATTGACCCTGAGGGGGGAGCAGACGGTGACAAGTTGAACCAAGAGACAATATTGAACCAAGTTGAACCAAGAGACAACATTGAACCAAGAGACAACATTGAACCAAGTTGAACCAAGAGACAACATTGAACCAAGTTGAACCAAGAGACAACATTGAACCAAGAGACAACATTGAACCAAGTTGAAACAAGAGACAACATTCAACTTGAGTCAACAACTGAGACATGTACCAGCGTTGGGATTAATTCCATTTCAGTTCAAGTGAGTAAAATGTCAATTAACACTAGCGCAAGTGTACTGAGCTGTCGCACCCTGGTTGGATAGCTGAAGAGCTTGAGGAAGCCAAAGTCGTCTCCGGTGGCTAGCAGCTTCTTGTCTTTGGTGAGCGAGGCGGCGTTGACGTCTGTGATGTCACTGTGGGTGGGCCAGATCCCCTCACAGGTGGGGCCCAGGACACACGTCCAGGTAGCCCACTCCATCTTCTCTATCTGACAGGCGGAAACAGGAACGCACGCACACATACACACACACATAGTGTGTTAAACACTGCATCCTGTTATCATGGAGTGTCCATACATTTTTGATTTATAGCTGAGAAAAATAACAATCTCAGTTGGGTCTCTCACCTCAGAATTTCTTATGGTTTGTCTCTTCCCTCTTGGGGCTTCGAAGAATAATTGCTCTTTGGCACCTGAATTTACTTGCAGCAATTTACCTACAGAAAAAAATGTACTTTTTCAGAATCCAAGGACAAAATGGAACTTGTATCTATAGACTACTAAGGAGAATTCATGCTCCTCTTGCATTTACACCATAAACTCACCACGAGAGTCCCAGTCTATGTGAGTGATATAGCTTGAAGCTCCTTTACAGATTCCCACCCTCTTACTGGACAGCACATTGTAGATATCCACAAAGTTATCATGAGAGGCCACAGCGAGGTATTTACCAGCGTCTAAGGAAGCCATAGAACCAGTGATCAACACCTCAGCCAGGTGGGAGATAATGCTATTCAGTGAAACCTCACTGAATACACTCTTAGAAAAAAAGGTGCTATCTAGAACCTAAAAGGGTTATTCGGCTGTCCAAATAGGAGAACCCTTTGGAGAACCCTTTTTGGTGCCAAGTAGAAGCCTTTTGGTTCCAGGTTGAACCCTTTTCACAGAGGGTTCTATCTGGAACCAAAAAGGGTTCTCCAATGAGGACAGCCAAATAACCCTTTTGGAACCCTTTTTTTAAAGAGTGTATATTAGGAACAGTTGAACTCAAATGAACCTTACTAATAAAATACCCATGCGTATTATCAGTGTTATGAAATACAAACAGCAGTGAATGAACACATCAATGATAAGTGATCCAGTCGGCTGATAGTACAGAGTCTATGTCAAAGGTTACCTTGTGAAAACCTGACGTCAGAGATAGACTCCTTCCTGTGATGAAAGGACACCAGGTCCTCCAGGGTGTCAGAGTTCACCACCAGGAAACTACCATCATTGAGGCCCACCGCTAAGGCTTTCCCATCAGGGGAGAAGGCACAGCATCTTCCACCTGATACACCCATCACACAAAGAGTTAAACACTTCCAAAATGGAGATACAGACATAGACTGACAGGCACAGAAGGTTACACTAGAGTGCCTTACAGATGTAGGATCTTAATTTGATCCCTCTTTTGTTGCTGAGAATTTGACTGCAAACCAGGAAATGTAAACTTGGAGTGTATTTTAATTTTAAAAGGCTTCTAAAGTTTGTAATTTTCACAGACATTTCAAACTTGATTTGCCCTTACGAAAAATGTATCAACCCCTACAAAAAATGTCCATTAATTATAATCCACATTTCCTGTTGCTGCAGAGTTATTTTCCTGCTGTAGCAAACTTGCTCAAATTAAGATCCTACATCTGTATGTTTTGTTGAGGATTATGGGAGTTAATGACTCATTAGTCAAGGAAGATATCAACATTCAGCAATACCTTTTTTAAGTTTGCGAACTGCCACCATGCGGTGGTTAGTGAAGAGCTCCCATATCCTCAGAGTTTTGTCATCACTCACTGTGGCACATATGGGAAGCAGGGGGTGAGCAGCAAGACCCCACACCTCGCCGTCCATGTGACCCTGTAACCATAGCAATAGACGGACACACAACTGTTAGTCAGTCACAGTTGACATGCCCTGAACCATTACTCCTAATCCATTTGACACATCTGTCACCCACGAAATAATTCATTATTTTGTCTCAGAACGATACATTGTGCTCATATTGACGTGGAGTTTGAGTGAGAGGCTAAACAAAAGCCCCAATCCATCGCATCCCAGATAGCAGCAGCGATTTTACTCAACAACACTTCCATACTGATCCTTCATAACCCATCCCCATCAGGTCTGTTCACCATGGCAACAGAGCACACGTACCTGACTGCTAAGGAGTCGTGGAGGCTCTGACTCTGAGCTGTAAGGGCTGCTCTGCACCCATAAAAGGGAACTACCACAGCGATGCACTGACAATCAGAACCACACATGCACGCAAATAAGCATAGAGACGCACACACACACACACGTACGCACACACGGTCGCACACACTCATAATACCAACCACTGTAACTGTCATGTACGCAGCAGCACCACAGAGCCCATACACAAGCCTTGTGACACAGCCAAGAGACACAATAATAAGGAAGGTGTTGAGATATTAAGCTATGGACTATTCCGGATAATCAAGAGGGAACACAGGGCTTTTCGGAGCCAGCCAAGCAGCAGACTGTCAGATAGAAAAGGTTGCCTCGGATAACCAATGATTTATTTCCGACTGCAGTCCCTGCAGTAGAGGAAGTGAGTAACAAGCCAACACATCAAGAAGCCCGAGTAACAAGCCAGCACATCAAGTAGCCTGAGTAACAAGCCAACACATAAAGTAGCCTGATGTGTGAAAGGAAACACATCAAGAAGCCTGAATAACAATCCAACACATCAAGAAGCCTGAGTAACAAGCCTCCAAATCAAGAATCCTGAGTAACAAGCCAACACATCAAGAAGCCTGAGTAACAAGCCAACACATCAAGAAGGCTGTAGAACAAGCCAACACATCAAGAAGCCTGAGTAACAAGCCAACACATCAAGAAGCCTGAGTAACAAGCCAACACACCAAGAAGCCTGAGTAACAAGCCAACACACCAAGAAGCCTGAGTAACAAGCCAACACATCAAGAAGCCTGAGTAACAAGCCAACACACCAAGAAGCCTGAGTAACAAGCCAACACATCAAGAAGCCTGAGTAACAAGCCAACACATCAAGAAGCCTGAGTAACAAGCCAACACATCAAGAAGCCTGAGTAACAAGCCAACACACCAAGAAGCCTGAGTAACAAGCCAACACACCAAGAAGCCTGAGTAACAAGCCAACACATCAAGAAGCCTGAGTAACAAGCCAACACACCAAGAAGCCTGAGTAACAAGCCAACACACCAAGAAGCCTGAGTAACAAGCCAACACATCAAGAAGCCTGAGTAACAAGCCAACACACCAAGAAGCCTGAGTAACAAGCCAACACACCAAGAAGCCTGAGTAACAAGCCAACACACCAAGAAGCCTGAGTAACAAGCCAACACATCAAGAAGCCTGAGTAACAAGCCAACACACCAAGAAGCCTGAGTAACAAGCCAACACACCAAGAAGCCTGAGTAACAAGCCAACACATCAAGAAGCCTGAGTAACAAGCCAACACACCAAGAAGCCTGAGTAACAAGCCAACACACCAAGAAGCCTGAGTAACAAGCCAACACACCAAGAAGCCTGAGTAACAAGCCAACACACCAAGAAGCCTGAGTAACAAGCCAACACACCAAGAAGCCTGAGTAACAAGCCAACACACCAAGAAGCCTGAGTAACAAGTCAACACATCAAGAAGCCTGAGTAACAAGCCAACACATCAAGAAGCCTGAGTAACAAGCCAACACACCAAGAAGCCTGAGTAACAAGCCAACACATCAAGAAGCCTGAGTAACAAGCCAACACACCAAGAAGCCTGAGTAACAAGCCAACACACCAAGAAGCCTGAGTAACAAGCCAACACATCAAGAAGCCTGAGTAACAAGCCAACACATCAAGAAGCCTGAGTAACAAGCCAGCACACCAAGAAGCCTGAGTAACAAGCCAACACATCAAGAAGCCTGAGTAACAAGCCAACACACCAAGAAGCCTGAGTAACAAGCCAACACATCAAGAAGCCTGAGTAACAAGCCAACACATCAAGAAGCCTGAGTAACAAGCCAACACATCAAGAAGCCTGAGTAACAAGCCAACACATCAAGAAGCCTGAGTAACAAGCCAACACATCAAGAAGCCTGAGTAACAAGCCAACACACCAAGAAGCCTGAGTAACAAGCCAACACACCAAGAAGCCTGAGTAACAAGCCAACACATCAAGAAGCCTGAGTAACAAGCCAACACACCAAGAAGCCTGAGTAACAAGCCAACACACCAAGAAGCCTGAGTAACAAGCCAACACATCAAGAAGCCTGAGTAACAAGCCAACACATCAAGAAGCCTGAGTAACAAGCCAACACATCACGAAGCCTGAGTAACAAGCCAACACATCAAGAAGCCTGAGTAACAAGTCAACACACCAGGAAGCCTGAGTCACAAGCCAACACACCAAGAAGCCTGAGTAACAAGCCAACACATCAAGAAGCCTGAGTAACAAGCCAACACACCAAGAAGCCTGAGTAACAAGCCAACACATCAAGAAGCCTGAGTAACAAGCCAACACATCAAGAAGCCTGAGTAACAAGCCAACACATCAAGAAGCCTGAGTAACAAGCCAACACACCAAGAAGCCTGAGTAACAAGCCAACACACCAAGAAGCCTGAGTAACAAGCCAACACATCAAGAAGCCTGAGTAACAAGCCAACACACCAAGAAGCCTGAGTAACAAGCCAACACACCAAGAAGCCTGAGTAACAAGCCAACACATCAAGAAGCCTGAGTAACAAGCCAACACATCAAGAAGCCTGAGTAACAAGCCAACACACCAAGAAGCCTGAGTAACAAGCCAACACATCAAGAAGCCTGAGTAACAAGCCAACACACCAAGAAGCCTGAGTAACAAGCCAACACATCAAGAAGCCTGAGTAACAAGCCAACACACCAAGAAGCCTGAGTAACAAGCCAACACATCAAGAAGCCTGAGTAACAAGCCAACACATCAAGAAGCCTGAGTAACAAGCAAACACATCAAGAAGCCTGAGTAACAAGCCAACACACCAAGAAGCCTGAGTAACAAGCCAACACACCAAGAAGCCTGAGTAACAAGCCAACACATCAAGAAGCCTGAGTAACAAGCCAACACATCAAGAAGCCTGAGTAACAAGCCAACACATCACGAAGCCTGAGTAACAAGCCAACACATCAAGAAGCCTGAGTAACAAGTCAACACACCAGGAAGCCTGAGTCACAAGCCAACACACCAAGAAGCCTGAGTAACAAGCCAACACATCAAGAAGCCTGAGTAACAAGCCAACACACCAAGAAGCCTGAGTAACAAGCCAACACATCAAGAAGCCTGAGTAACAAGCCAACACATCAAGAAGCCTGAGTAACAAGCCAACACATCAAGAAGCCTGAGTAACAAGCCAACACACCAAGAAGCCTGAGTAACAAGCCAACACACCAAGAAGCCTGAGTAACAAGCCAACACATCAAGAAGCCTGAGTAACAAGCCAACACACCAAGAAGCCTGAGTAACAAGCCAACACAAGAAGCCTGAGTAACAAGCCAACACATCAAGAAGCCTGAGTAACAAGCCAACACATCAAGAAGCCTGAGTAACAAGCCAACACACCAAGAAGCCTGAGTAACAAGCCAACACATCAAGAAGCCTGAGTAACAAGCCAACACACCAAGAAGCCTGAGTAACAAGCCAACACATCAAGAAGCCTGAGTAACAAGCCAACACACCAAGAAGCCTGAGTAACAAGCCAACACATCAAGAAGCCTGAGTAACAAGCCAACACATCAAGAAGCCTGAGTAACAAGCAAACACATCAAGAAGCCTGAGTAACAAGCCAACACACCAAGAAGCCTGAGTAACAAGCCAACACACCAAGAAGCCTGAGTAACAAGCCAACACATCAAGAAGCCTGAGTAACAAGCCAACACATCAAGAAGCCTGAGTAACAAGCCAACACACCAAGAAGCCTGAGTAACAAGCCAACACACCAAGAAACAGTCAGTGGAGAACAGGCAACACCTGAAGGCTGCTGTAAAAATGTGTCCTCCAACTCAAATTAGGAAAAATAAGCTGAAATGGAAAAATACCCCACTCTAGGTGTTTCAACACACACACACACACACACACACACACACACACACACACACACACACACACACACACACACACACACACACACACACACACACACACACACACACACACACACACCTACCTGGACTAGCAGGGTCATGGGTCCACTCTTGTCGATTTCAAGTATTTCTCCATTCTTGGTTCCCACCAGGATGTGTCCATGTCCCAGAGTTATGGCACGAATGGAGGGGTTGTCCTCCAAGAGCAGACCTGGGACACACACACAAATAGCACTGTAAAGACCAAGTACAGCCGTAGCAGTGAAATCCTCCCAGATCGATAGCAGCAGATAGAAGTAACATTCTTTGCATTTTCACATGAGGCCACGAGATGGCAGCACTAACTAGAGGAAGATACAGTGCTCAATGATGGCTAGAATATCTATTGACCGTTTATGGTCAAATTTCAAACACATTACACTTCCTGATACAGGTATGTGTTTTACAGGGTCAGAGCTTGCCTTTAAGAGAGAATTTCAGTACTTCTCAGATAGTGTTTCTGTATCTGTCAAGGACTTTGGTTGACTGTCAGTTACTGTAGGGAGTGTTATGGAGGCTGGTGGGAGGAGAAGCTATAGGAGGACAGGCTCATAGTAATGGCTGGAATGGAATAAATAAAATGGAGTCAAACATGTGGTTTCCTACCTTTAGATCCAGGGGAGAGGGCTGCTCTCTTGATAGCGTATGTCTTCAAGCACCTCTCAAACATGTCGTCCCACAGCTCCACTACTCCGTCCTTCCCACCTGTCACAAAGCCCTGGAGGGAACAACAGCAGAGGGACGTCACCCAAGGTACTCCACCACTGACAACCCCACTGAGGAAAACTAACAGTGACGAGGGCCGGATGAGACAGGGGCTCTGATCGACGCTAATGTTTCGCCTGACAGCTTGTCAAGAGGTCTGTCTGAACCGCTGAAGGATGGTAGGGGGTCCGTTTGTCTTGAAACTGAGAAGGAAGTGTTGGATGAGGAAGTGCAGGAGGAAGGTATGGATGGAGGGAAGACAGATAAATAACATTGTCTGTCTCTGACATCTTTCACAACAAACAGAAGCAGTTGGGAATTGCAATGACTTCTACTACCAGACAGGGCCTGTCAAAGATCTGAAGCAGCAGCAACAACAACACATCAGGAATTCAGTGGTGGTCTCCCCCAGGAACGCCCTCTTTCAGACTGCTTCTCTGATGAAAGGTTTTGGAAACAGCATCACATAAATGTTACATCTAATGGGACTATAATCTTTTGTTTTGATCTAAGGCATCTCTACTTGAAGAGATTGCGAATAAATAGACAATCTATTTGTACGAGAGGGAGAAAACACTATAAGATATTTAATTAAAAACACTATCATGGACTGAAGACAAGAGATAGGATTGACTGCTTATAATCACGCCAGTCTTCATTAGTAACAGTAAATAGCGATATAATGATTTTCAACAGACCAGAAGTTCATGGGAGACAATCCATTTAATTAATCCAATCTCAGCATCAGGAGGGAGATGCATGATAGAATACACACCGAGGTTTCCATCGGTCATTAAGACTACATAGTATTTGCACACAGTCAAATGACAGGCTGCAAATGGTCAATTAGGAAAACGAGGAATCTATGTGAGGCTTAATCATGCTGCCTAATGATGCTGTGTTTGCTCCCAAACACAATAACCACCATGCCTCAACACATCAAGTCTCTCCAAAGCTCCTCATCAGAGCACTACAATATTGATAACTTCCTCAACTACAGGCCAATTATAGTTAAACACATAACTACAGCCAGCAGCAACAATATCACTCTGAAATTATTCTAGTGGACAACATAACATCAATTCCATATGGTGAAGTCCTCATAGAGCAGTTATAGGGCATTTATGAGTCAATGGGAAGAAAGACAATTCAATATTTACACCAAGTGGGTGTAGGGAAACCAGAGTACAATACAGAGCCCTTCCAGATGCTGATCTTATTATAAGATTATGATTATTATGAGATTATAAGGTTAGTGAATACTAGTTGACCAACAGTCTGTTGTTAGCAGACAGGGCTGACACCCAGTAGAGTACCTTGTCCAGGGAGTACATGGCGAACACAGGTCCATCGTGGGCCTTGATGGTCTTCAGCAGCACGGGCTCCTTCCAGACGTATATGTCCCCCGTGGAAGCTCCCGAGAATACCAGCTCATCTGTCCGACCATAACACACTGACATCATTGTCTCCAGCTTCCCCAGGTTCCCAAACACGCCTCGCTGGAACATAAGGCCTCCACCTGTAGAGACAGCACACCATTAGAAACTCACACATACATCAGTTGATTTCCACAAACATTCCACGCCTGACAAAACAGAGTTGTTCCAATGTTCATTCAAAAAATGACAGGGTGGAACACTTTCCTAAAGACAGAATCACAGTGTGAAAACACCTAGAAGGATATACTTGAAAGAAAAACAGGGACATGAGAGGAGAGGAGCTAGAAAGAGAGAGACTGATAGTATGAGAGAGACTGATAGTATGAAAGAGACTGATAGTATGAAAGAGACTGATGGTATGACAAAGACTGATAGTATGATATAAACTGATAGTATGATATAAACTGATAGTATGATATAAACTGATAGTATGAAAGAGACTGATAGTATGAAAGAGACTGATAGTATGATATAAACTGAGAGTATGAAAGAGACTGATCGTATGAAAGAGACTGATAGTATGATATAAACTGAGAGTATGAAAGAGACCGATCGTATGAAAGAGACTGATAGTATGAAAGAGACTGATAGTATGAAAGAGACTGATAGTATTGAAAGAGACTTATAGTATGACAGAGACTGATAGTATGATATAAACTGATAGTATGAAAGAGACTGATAGTATGACAGAGACTGATAGTATGAGAGAGACTGATAGTATGACAGAGACTGATAGTATGAGAGAGACTGATAGTATTGAAAGAGACTTATAGTATGACAGAGACCGATAGTATGATATAAACTGATAGTATGAAAGAGATTGATAGTATGACAGAGACTGATAGTATGAGAGAGACTGAGAGTATGATATAAACTGATAGTATGAGAGAGACTGATAGTATGATATAAACTGATAGTATGAGAGAGACTGATAGTATGAGAGAGACTGATAGTATGAGAGAGACTGATAGTATTGAAAGAGACTTATAGTATGACAGAGACTGATAGTATGATATAAACTGATAGTATGAAAGAGACTGATAGTATGACAGAGACTGATAGTATGAGAGAGACTGATAGTATGACAGAGACTGATAGTATGACAGAGACTGATAGTATGATATAAACTGATAGTATGAAAGAGACTGACAGTATGAGAGAGACTGAAAATATGATATAAACTGATAGTATGAGAGAGACTGCTTGTATGACAGAGACTGATAGTATGACAGTGACTGATAATATGATATAGACTGATCGTATGAGAGATTAATAGTATGACAGAGACTGATAGTATGAAAGAGACTGATAGTATGACAGAGACTGAAAATATGATATAAACTGATAGTATGAGAGAGACTGATAGTATGACCGAGACTGATCGTATGAGAGAGACTGATAGTATGATATAGACTGATCGTATGAGAGATTAATAGTATGACAGAGACTGATAGTATGATATAGACTGATATATTGACAGAGACTGATATTATGAGAGAGACTGACAGTATGATATAGACTGATAGTATGACAGAGACTGATAGTATGACAGATACTGATAGTATGACAGATGCTGATAGTATGAGAGAGACTGATAGTATAATATAGACTGATAGTATGACAGATACTGATAGTATGACAGAGACTGACAGTATAATATAGACTGATAGTATGACAGATACTGATAGTATGACAGATACTGATAGTATGAGAGAGACTGATAGTATGATATAGACTGATATATTGACAAAGACTGATATTATGAGAGAGACTGACAGTATGATATAGACTGAGAGTATGAGAGAGACTGAGAGTGAGAGAGACTGATAGAATGATACAGACTGATCGTATGACAGAGACTGATAGTATGAGTGAGACTGATAGTATGAGAGAGACTGATAGTATGATATAGAATTATAGTATGACAGAGACTGATATTATGACAGAGACTGATAGTATGAGAGAGACTGATAGTATGAGAGAGACTGATAGTATGAGAGAGACTGATAGTATGACAGAGACTGATAGTATGACAGAGACTGATAGTATGACAGAGACTGAGAGAGATACTGATAGTATGAGAGAGACTGATAGTATGAGAGAGACTGATAGTATGACAGAGACTGATAGTATGACAGAGACTGATAGAGATACTGATAGTATGAGAGAGACTGATAGTATGAGAGAGACTGATAGTATGAGAGAGACCGATAGATGAAAGAGACAGTCAGGCAGAACAGTAGGACAGACCTGTATGAGAGAGACTGATAGTAAGAGAGAGACTGATATTATGAGAGAGAATGATAGTATGAGAGAGACTGATAGATGAAAGAGACAGTCAGGCAGAACAGTAGGACAGACCTGTATGAGAGAGACTGATAGTATGAGAGAGACTGATATTATGAGAGAGACTGATAGTATGAGAGAGACTGATATTATGAGAGAGACTGATAGAGAGACTGATATTATGAGAGAGACTGATAGATGAAAGAGACAGTCAGGCAGAACAGTAGAACAGACCTGTATGCTGCCAGAACTTGATGTGTTTGATTCCCACTGTGACCAGCTTGTCCATGAGGCTAGGATTACACTTCACCACAAACAGCTTGTCTTTGTGTCCCCTGGGAAGAACAGAGATAGAATATCCACTTCACATGCTGTCCTCTCAAATATTATAGAGCCTTATGTGTTTCATGGTCAGTTCATGCAGTCAGAAGAAACTCCTGGCTGTCCCTACAAATGTGTTAACATTAAGACAACAGACCTGAGTCCAAGTAGTATTTGATATATTTCCAATACTTTGAGCACTTGATTGAGCCTTCCTGGAGTATGGTGGGTTTGCACTTTTGATACTATACCATAGGTTCCAATGTGCCAGGTACTGTAAGTATATTCAAGTGCAGCTAAAGTATTTGAAAGAAAACTCAAACGATTTGAACCCGGCTTAGCTGGACTCTTTTATAAAAACTGGTTTGTGTAATAACTCTAAATGTCTAAATGCACTGATCACACTAATAGCAGCTTTCAGCTGGTGTGTAAAAGCTTTTAGTACCTTGCAGTGGCCAGCTTCTCGCCCTTCCTCCAGTCCCACAATATGATAGAGTGGTGATCATCAATGCCCACTGAGACCAGGCTCTTCCCATCCGCTGCAAATAGAGGAACAACAAGCTACTTTTAGTTTGAAATCATAACGGACTAGGGACAGAACACCAACACATTTACAAAATAATACTTTTTTGGCCCAGGAAAACACATTAGCCATACCGGAGAAGTCAAGAGCACACACTCCTCTCTGGTGAAAGCCCTTGAGCAGGGAGAAGCACTTCAGGGTTTGGATGTCCCACACATGGATGGCTGGATCCCTGCCAACCTGGACACATTCACAAAGAGGTGATTAAGATCAGAGAGAGAGAGAGAGAGAGAGAGAGACAGAGAGAGATTGTTTTTGTTGATATATATTATTGCTCAGACATAATGTTATGGGCAATGGAGCAAATGGAGTGGCATCAAACACCTGGAAACCATGAATTGGATGTATTTGACACCATTCCACCCATTCTGCTCATTCATTACCACAAGTCCGTTATCCCCAATTAAGGTGCCACCAACATCCTGTGCTTCATATACATTGCTTTGGCAACAGTGGCAACCACCCATTCCTGACAATAAAGCAGAGCGCGAGAGAGAGAGAGAGAGAAAGCGCGAGAGAGAACCTGTCCAGTGGCTGCATAGTCTTTGAGTGGGTGTACAGTCAGACTGAGAATGTCATCATCGTGGCCCAGGTAAAACCGCTGACTGTGTTGCTCTCTGTTGTAGACCACGCCCACCGCTGCCACATGGTACACAACCTCCCCAGCCTGGGTGTAGAAAAGGTTATTTCTGCAGTCGTAGCCACGGTACCTACACACACATACACACACAGACACACACACACACAGACAGAGAGAGAGTGAAAAAAAGATAACAGGACTGCAAACACAATGAACAATCACAATTATACTAAATTAAGCGGAGTTAAATCCACCTAAAAAAGAAAGCTGACTAGAGAAAGTGACAATCAGATAAGAGCTGAAATCACAGTTCATATGCCGTCTCTCCCCACATGGCCTATTTAAGAGTGTCTGATGAACCCTGTGGTGTGTGTGGGGAATTTTTATCAAATGTGTCATGTGTGGCATTTATTTAATCGCTCAAACGCTGAAAGATTTCTCCCTCCCCCACTGTGAGGTCTTTACATTTCACAAAAAGGGAGTATTAGTATTAGCTGCTATAGAGAAGTCTTAAAGGATTGCTAGTGCTGAATCAGTAACTTAAACTGCTTCACACAAAAACAATATTTTAAACTACAGCTTTGAAAAGGGATTTGCATATTCAAACAGCTGATGCACAGGCACATTTCAGAGGAAGAGATTGTTTTTTCACGATGGAAATACCTCATTTCATCTCAATACAATAAATCTGTCCTTGTCATCTCAATACAATAAATCTGTCCTTGTCATCTCAATCAATTTGACTTTGAGAAGATGATACCTAAAACCCACGTATGACTATGTTTCTGAGGATCATGAGACCAATAAGACCTGTCATAAGAACCCATTACCCGTGGACAAACTTCAGACGAAGGGCTTCGTCTGGGCCCCTCTGGCGTTTCAGGGAGCCGACCTGCTGCTTCTTCTCTCTGCTCTGCAGCCTCAGCTGGGGAAGGTCCTCCTTATACACCTGGAACAACCACACACAATCCTCCTTATACACCTGGAACAACCACACAGTCCTCCTTATACACCTGGAACAACCACACATAGTCCTCCTTATACACCTGGAACAACCACACATAGTCCTCCTTATACACCTGAACAACCACACAGTCCTCCTTATACACCTGGAACTACCACACACAGTCCTCCTTATACACCTGGAACAACCACACAGTCCTCCTTATACACCTGGAACAACCACCCAGTCCTCCTTATACACCTGGAACAACCACACATAGTCCTCCTTATACACCTGGAACAACCACACACAGTCCTCCTTATACACCTGGAACAACCACACAGTCCTCCTTATACACCTGGAACAACCACACAGTCCTCCTTATATACCTGGAACAACCACACCCAGCCCTCCTGGAACAACCACACACAGTCCTCCTTATACACCTGAAACAACCACACAGTCCTCCTTATACACCTGGAACAACCACACCCAGCCCTCCTGGAACAACCACACAGTTCTCCTGGAACAACCACACAGTCCTACTTATACAACTGGAACAACCACACAGTCCTCCTTATACACCTGGAACAACCACACATAGTCCTCCTTATACACCTGGAACAACCACACACAGTCCTCCTGGAACAACCACACACAGTCCTCCTGTAAATCACACACACAATCCTCTTGTAGATCATACACACAGTCCTCCTGTAAATCATACACACAGTCCTCCTGTAAATCATACACACAGTCCTCCTGTAAATCATACACACAGTCCTCCTGTAAATCACACTCAGTCCTCCTGTAAATCACACACAGTCCTCCTGTAACAATCACACACAGTCCTCCTGTAACAATCACACACAGTCCTCCTGTAACAATCACACACAGTCCTCCTGTAAATCACACACAGTCCTCCTCACACACAGTCCTCCTGTAAATGACACACAGTCCTCCTGCAACAACCACACACAGTCCTCCTGTAACAACCACACACAGTCCTCCTCACACACAGTCCTCCTGTAAATCACACACAGCCCTCCTGTAAATTGCTCACAATCCTTCTGTAAATCAGACACAGTCCTCCTGGAACAATCAGACACAGTCCTCCTGGAACAATCAGACACCGTCCTCCTGGAACAATCAGACACAGTCCTCCTGTAACAACCACACACAGAGCTCCTGTAACAAACACACACACAGTCCTCCTGTAACAATCACACACACAGTCCTCCTGTAACAATAACACAGTCCTCCTCTAAATCAAACTGTCCTCCTGTAACAATCACACATAGTTATCATATAAATCACACACTGTCCTCCTGTAACAACAACACACAGTCCTCTACATACACCTGGAACAACAGTCCCGCATATTGTGCATCATCTGTCAACCTGCTATCCTCCACCGTCTGGCTGATATAGGACCCACCGAATAATGATATCAAATGCAACCTACTAAACAAGTATTACATAAGAACTAATATTAAATCTTAAGAGAAGCAGAGAAAATAATATTTTGTCCCCACTGTTGAAACTTTAAACAGGCAACTCATTGTTCTGTCATGAAGCAGTGCGGGCGCCGACGGCTGGGTATCTCCAGAGAACATATGGCAGCGCTGAGTGTGGCACAAACCGGCAGCGCTAAGTGTGGCACAAACCAGCAGCGCTAAGTGTGGCACAAACCAGCAGCGCTACGTGTGGCACCAACCCGCACCGTCAGGCCAACAGATGCAGACCCAGCTGCCAGTGGAGATAAGGCTTGTGAAGGATGCTATGACAACCCAGCCGTTCTCCGACAAAATAGAGCCTCAGTCAGCGCTGAGCCCATACAAAGCCGTTGAGAAGAGCCTATTTGAATATCTTATTTCCCCTTCCGTCTGCCTCGCCCTGCTCACATCAATCAATATCAGAATATCTCCACTTGCTACCTTGATTGACTTTCATGACTTCTCAGGATTCTAGATCATGGCTGGAGGCATTCTGACTAACACGGGCTAACACTAACACGGGCTAACACTAACACGGGCTAACACTAACACAGGCTAACACTAACACGGGCTAACACTAACACGGGCTAACACTAACACGGGCTAACACTAACACAGGCTAACACTAACACGGGCTAACACTAACACAGGCTAACACTATCACGGGCTAACACGGGCTAACACTAACACGGGCTAACACTAACACGGGCTAACACTAACACGGGCTAACACTAACACAGGCCAATCCAGATAACACTGACTGGTGTTGGTGTTCTAACAATTGACTCTCTCTCAACTTACTGGAGGGTATTTTAACAGGGTATTGTTTAGGCCTTGAGTAGTGTGTGGTCGTCTCTCTCTTTCTGACAGCATTTTATAATGGGGGCATATTCTCCTCTTATTCAACTGTCATTCTCAAATAGATATGTATTATCTTAATTTGATCACTCTGTTGTCACATAATTTTCATGCGCTGCAGGAAGTTAAAATGCGCCTTGTGATTTACATTATAAAAAACACTGAAAACCCACAGTTCTCTTTTCCTCACTAGAGCTTACACTTAAACTTGTCTACTGTAGTCTATCAAAACACATTTTCCTCATTAGAAAGTATCACTTATTTTTTATCACTTATTATTTTGCTACGGTGACCAAACTGGTCAAATTAGGATCTGACACCTGTACTGACACTCATTCTCTCTCTACCTCAAATGCAGCATCAATGTAAGGCATCTGTTATAGAACTTTGTCAGTGTCCCTCACGTGGTGTATCATCTCTAAACCTGATATCACCCACTCTCTGTCTGACCCATATAGCACTCCCTCCAGTGCTCCACACACCCACCTGTCGGTCGTAGTTGATCTGGGTCTCTTGCTCGATATCAGAGTCCAGCTCCGGGACATCAGACACATCAGAGTCAGACTCCTCACTGTTGGAGTCTGCATGGCCATCTAGAGGGAACCGATACCAGGAGACAGCAAGGAAACAGATTTTCACTGGTGCAACAATCACTCATTACATTGGCTTTTGACAAGATCATGAATATTGTGTACAGTAGTCACTCCCCTAACCACTGTTGTGAGGTACATTAAATCATATAGCTCAGACACAAATCTACCCAAGAATACTTCAGCACCAGCTCTACATGACCATATGGGGCCTCTCAATAGAACCATACAGTACATTCATAAACATTTCAAACCCCAGGTTCCTCTGGGTGTATAAAACAATCCATGCCCAACAAATTGAGGCTGTTCTGAGGGCAAAAAGGATGGGGTGCAACTCAATATTAGGAAGGCATTTTTAATGTTTTATTCTCTCAGTATACTGTACCTTGTGGTATACTGGTCTCCAGTCCTCCATTCATGATGCCCTCAGGCAGGAACTTCCACTGGAACACAGAATGGTCGGACCCGCCAGTGGTCAACACCCACTGCAGGTCGTGAGACCAGTGCACGTTGGTCACGTGGGCCGAGTGGCCAATGTACTTTTTGAATTTTGCCCCTGTGCACAACATCAGGCAAAGAAAAACTAGTCAAAGTGAAATGAGAAAAGGGGAGTGTTCAACATAATTCCTTCTCTCAACATTGTATATTTGCAAAAACATTTACTGACCTTTCTTTAGGCAGGGGAAGCGGAACAGTTTGACCAGACCAAAGTCATCTCCAGCAACCAGCACAGCGCTGCAGTAGTTGGCGTCCACAGAGTTTACGTCACTGATGTTGGTGTACTTGGGCCAGATCCCACTCACCTCTGGACCAATCACACTTGTCCACGAGCTCCAGTGGATCCCTTTTACCTCCTCCTTAGTGGTCAGGTGCTTCCCAACTTCAAGGGAGAAAAACAGGATGGAGGACTAAAATGAGCAGAATCTTACAGGTAAAACCAGGTTGTTCTGTATAAATAATCACACTTTAAAATAATGGTGACTATGTTAAAGCTCTACTAACCTCGCTACTAAGGTTCTTAGTCAGAACTAAAAGACATGAAATAAACAAGTAAAGATGACAAACATGAGTGAAGGTGTTAAGACACACAACCTCTGTTCCTGTATTAATGGTGAACATGCACAAAGATGGCAGAATTCAGATATGACGTCATTGTTTTAGCACTATCCATTGACGTTTTAAACTACGGCGTGCGACATGGTTCAATATGCCAATAAATCAGCACAATTTACTTCCTGGTTTTTCAAATTGACAGCATCTTGAAGCTAAAATTGGGATCATGTATACTGTTCTAATATACAGTACCAGTCAAAAGTTTGGACACACCTACTCATTCAAGGGTTTTTCTTAATTTTTAAAAACTATTTTCTACATTGTAGAATAATAGTGAAGACATCAAAACTATGAAATACCACATATGGAATCATAAGACCAAAGGACAGATTTACACCGGTCTAATATCCATTGCTCGTGTTTCTTGGCCCAAGCAAGTCTCTTCTTATTATCGGTGTCTTTTAGTAATGGTTTCTTTGCAGCAATTCAACCATGAAGGCCTGATTCACACAGTCTCCTCTGAACAGTTGATGTTGAGATATATCTGTTACTTGAACTCTGTGAAGAATTGATTTGGTCTGCAATTTCTGAGGCTGGTAACTCTAATGAACTTATCCTCTGCAGCAGTGGTAACTCTGGGTCTTCCTTTCCTGTGCCAGTCCTCATGAGGGCCAGTTTCATCATAGTGCTTGATGGTTTCTGCGACTGCACTTGAAGAAACTTCAACGTTTTTGAAATGTTCCACATTGACTGACCTTAATGTGTTAAAGTAATGTTGGACTTTCGTTTCTCTTTTACCAAATAGGGCTATCTTCTGTATACCACCCCTACCTTGTCACAACACAACTGATTGGCTCAAATGCATTAACCAGTTATGCATTAGGGGGCACTATTAAATTTTCGCTATTAAATTTTTGGGATGAAAAACGTTCCCGTTTTAAACAAGATATTTTGTCACGAAAAGATGCTCGACTATGCATATAATTGACAGCTTTGGAAAGAAAACACTTTCCAAAACTGCAAAGATATTGTCTGTGAGTGCCACAGAACTAATGCTACAGGCGAAACCAAGATGAAATTTCATACAGGAAGTGCGCCAGATTTTGAATGCGCTGTGTTCCAATGTCTCCTTATATGGCTGTGAATGCGCCAGGAATGAGCCTACACTTTCTGTCGTTTCCCCAAGGTGTCTGCAGCATTGTGACGTATTTGTAGGCATATCATTGGAAGATTGACCATAAGAGACTACATTTACCAGGTGCCCGCTTGGTGTCCTCCGTCGAAATTATTGCGTAATCTCCAGCTGCGTGCATTTTTCCATTTGGTTCAGAGGAGAAACCAAACTGCCACGAATGATTTATCATTGAATAGATATGTGAAAAACACCTTGAGGATTGATTCTAAACTACGTTTGCCATGTTTCTGTCGATATTATGGAGTTAATTTGCAAAAAAGTTCGGCGTTGTAAATGACTGAATTTTCGTTTTTTTTTCTTAGCCAAACGTGATGAACAAAAGGGAGCGATTTCACCTACACAAATAATATTTTTGGAAAAACTGAACATTTGCTATCTAACTGAGAGTCTCCTCATTGAAAACATCCGAAGTTCTTCAAAGGTAAATGATTTTATTTTAATGCTTTTCTTGTTTTTGTGAAAATGTTGCCTGCTGAATGCTAGGCTTAATGCTATGCTAGCTATCAATACTCTTACACAAATGCTTGTGTAGCTATGGTTGAAAAGCATTTTTTGAAAATCTGAGATGACAGTGTTGTTAACAAAAGGCTAAGCTTGTGAGCCAATATATTTATTTAATTTCATTTGCGATTTTCATGAATAGTTAACGTTGCGTTATGGTAATGAGCTTGAGGCTATGATTACGCTCCCGGATACGGGATTGCTCGACGCAAGAAGTTAAGAAGAACATTCCAGTGGCCTCCTGGGTGGCGCAGTGGTCTAAGGCACTACATCGCAGTGCTAGCTGTGTCACCAGAGATTCTTGGTTCGAGCCCAGGCTCTGTTGCAGCCGGCCGTCCATGGGGCGATCCACAATTGGCCTAGTATTGTCCGGGTTAGGGAGGGTTTGGCCGGTAGGAATATCCTTGTCTCATCGCACACTAGTGACTCCTGTGGCGGGCCGGGCACAGTGCACGCTGACCAGGTCGCTAGGTGTACAGTGTTTCCTCTGACACATTGGTGCTTCTGGGTTGTATGAGCGCTGTGTTAAGAAGCAGTGTGGCTTGGTTAGGTTGTGTTTCGCATGACTCTCGACCTTTCTCTCCCGAGCCTGTACGGGAGTTGTAGCGACAAGACAGTAATTAACAATTGGATACCACTAAAAAGGAAATTCCACAAATTAACTTTTAACAAGGCACACCTGTTAATTGAAATGCATTCCAGGTGACTACCTCATGAAGCTGGTTGAGGGAATGAAGTGTGAAGAATCTCAAATATAAAATCTATTTTTTTTGTTTATTGTTTGACACTTTTTTGGTTACTATATAATTCCATATATGTTATTTCATCGTTTTGAAAAACCCTTGAATGAGTAGGTATGTCCAAACTTTCGACTGATACTGTACATCCAAAAAGAGTAATGGAGAGTAATGTACAATACAGTGAACTTACTGTAGCAAAACGAGGAATTTGTAGTAAGTAGATAACAGCCACCATCTTTATGCATCTCAGCTATTGATGTATAAGTTAAACCAAATAGAAATGTAAACAAAGCCTAGAACTGGAAGCTCTTTTCTGGCCAAAGCTGGGATCACCTGTGGAGTTCCTTTTTTAATTAGGATTCTCAGCATGCCAGAGTGTTCTTGTCGGTGTGCATGCGTGCGTGTGTGTGTGTGTACGTGCGGTTTGTTAGTCTAACCCTCAGGGAAGGAGTAATCTATCATCCCTATGGTACAAGTGAAATGAGAAAATCTACCATGCTTCACAACTCGATTTATTAATGTAACTAACTGACTTAAGAGAATATTCCCTTGGTTTTTATAATTGCAAAATAATGCATCAGGTGAAGCAACAAACACAAAGGTACGTTGAGGTAACGTTGATATCAAATATTTTCCCTAGTAAATACCAGGAAAATGTACAGTAAAAATGTAAGTGCAACCAAACCCTATTTCTCTCACCCATGTCTGCTCAGCAGTGTCACCTGTTGCACTCCTGATAGTCAGTGTAGACAGCCTGTCTGTCTGCTGACACTAAACACCCTGGAGCAATGCTGAGTCACCCACTAGGACAGGGCTTTTCTCACAGCTCTCCAAACACATAGAGTAAGCAGAGCGAGGCAAGCATGTGTGTGTGCAGACAGTGGTTATGTAGTGACTGGGAGGCTTGTGCAGCTGTCTAGAGCATTGCCGTCCGGGGTACGCCAAATAAAAATGTTTCAAAAAAACATTTCACATTTCAAAAAAAAAAAAATCTTCACATTTTCAAACAGTCCATTCATATTTTCCAACGGGGCTATACATTTGTGTGAGTTTTTTTTCTCACCTGAGTAGCCTCGTATCACTGCCAAAAATACAATTAAACCATCGAGTGTTCAGCTAAATAACAACACAATGTCAAATACAGGTAGCCTAGTCAAATAATTAATATCCAAATCACATTAACCGTTCGTCTCTCGCAGGAATTCCACTAACGGTCTGTATGTAGCCAAACGTAGCTGCTCCTCCTTCCGTTTGCTCGAAAATTGATAAATGGTAAAAAAAGTAAGGCCTGTGTCCATAGAGACACATACCAGCTCTACTGATAGTGCCACTACTACCAGCAGTACTACACCCGCACCTATCGACGACACAAGTTGTTCTGCTTCCACGAGCACATCCAATGCTAGCATCAGTAATTCTACATTTGTTGTTAGCCCAGCTAGCATGGACACTGACAGTTGTGAATCTGATGCAGCCGAAGAGTTACTGCCCCCTTGCCTGGGAAAGCACCGAACAGGCACAAATATGATGAGAACTACTTTGATTTGGTGTTCACTTATATTGGGAGTAGTGCCTTTCCTCAGACACAGTGTGTTATATGTGCAAAAGTACTATCTCACAACTCTTGCGCAGACATTTAGGAACAAAACATGCCAATGTCAAAAATAAGCCACAGGGGTTTTTTGAGCGAGGATTAAGACAACTTTCGAGTAGTAAGACATGTATAAAAGCAACAGATACCATTAATAAGAAGGGGCTAGAAGCGTCTTATATGGTGAGCTACTGAGTGGCTAGGACAGGCAAGCCCCATACTATTGTGGAGGACTTAATTCGTCCTGCTGCCGCTGATATGGCTGGGACAATGCTTGGGGAAAAAAATAAACTATACGCCTTCATCAAATAACACTGTTTCACGACGCATCAGTGACATGGTTTTGAAACAATTACTGCTTCGCATACAAGCCAGTGAATTCTATGCGTTACAGCTGGATGAGTCAACAGACGTGGCGGGCCTGGCACAGCTCCTGGTATATGTCCGTTACGTTTATTGGGGGTCAATTAAGGAAGATATCCTCTTCTGGAAACCAGGACAACAGGCAAGGATATTTTTAAAGTACTGGACAGCTTTGTGACATCAAATGGACTTTAGTGGTCAAGATGTGTTGGTATCTGTACTGATGGTGCAAAAGCCATGACAGGGAGACATAGTGGAGTGGTAACACGGGTACAAGCAGTTGCTCCAGACGCCACTTGGGTACACTGCAGCTTCTACCGAGAGTCTCTTACTGCCAAAGGAATGCCTGACAGCTTGAAAGATGTTTTGGACACTACAGTGAAAATGGTTAACTTTGTTAAAGCAAGGCCCCTGAAATTCATTGAATAAAAAAATATATGTCCAGTACCAGTCAAAAGTTTGGACACACCTATTCATTCAAGGGGTTTTCTTTATTTTACAATTTTCTACATTGTAGAATAATAGTGAAGATATCAACACTATGACATAACACATATGGAATCATGTACAGTAGTAACCAAAAAAGTTTTAAACAAATAAAAATACATTTTATATTTTAGCTTCTTCAAAGTACCCACCCTTTGCCTTGATGATAGCTTTGTACACTCTTGGCATTCTCTCAACCAGCTTTATGAGGAATGCTTTTCAATCAGTCTTGAAGGAGTTCCATATACTGAGCACTTGTTGGCTGCTTTTACTTCACTCTGCAGTCCAACTCATCCCAAACCATCTCAGTTGTGTTGAGGTCGAGTGATTGTGGAGGCCAGGTCATCTGATGCAGCACTCCATCACTCTCCTTATTGGTCAAATTGCCCTTACACAGTCTGGAGATGTGTTAGGTCATTGTCCTATTGAAAAACAAATGATAGTCCCACAAAGTGCAAACTAGATGGGATGGCGTATCGCTGCAGAATGCTGTGAGAGCCATGCTGGTTAAGTGTGCCATGAATTCAAAATAAATAATTGACAGTGTCACCCCCACACCATCACACCTCTTCCTCCATGCTTCATGGTGGGAACCACACATGTGGAGTTCATCCGTTCATCTACTCTACGTCTCACAAAGACACGGTGGTTGGAAACAAAAATCTAAAATTTGGACTCATCAGACCAAAGGACAGATTTCCACTGGTCTAATGTCTATTGCTCGTGTTTCTTGGCCCAAGCAAGTCTCTTCTTATTATTGGTGTCTTTTAGTAGTGGTTTCTTTGTAGCAATTCGGCCATGAAGGCCTGATTCACACAGTCTCCTCTGAACAGTTGATGCTGAGATGTATCTGTTACTCTGTGAAGCATTTATTTGGGCTGCAATTTCTGAGGCTGGTAACTCTAATGAACTTATCCTCTGCAGCAGAGGTAACTCTGGGTCTTCCTTTCCAGCGGCGGTCCTCATGAGAACCAGTTTCATCATAACATTGGTGTTGAACGCTGAGCTGTAGTCAATGAATACCATTCTCACATTGGTGTTCCTTTTGTCTAGGAGTGAAAGGGCAGTGTGGAGTGCAATAGAAATTGCATCATCTGTGGATCTGTTGGTGCGGTATGCAAATTGGAGTGGGTCTAGTGTTTCTGGGATAATGGTGTTGATGTGAGCCATGACCAGCCTTTCCAAGCATTTCATGGCTACAGACGTGAGTTCTACGGGGCGGTAGTCATTTAGGCAGGTTACCTTAGACTTCTTGGGCACAGGAACTATGGTGGTCTGCTTGAAACATGTTGGTAATACAGACTCAGACAAGGAGAGGTTGATAAATGTCAGTAAAGACACTTGCCAGTTGGTCAGCGCATGCTCGGAGTACACGTCCTGGTAATCTGTCTGGCCCTGCGGCCTTGTGAATGTTGACCTGTTTAAAGGTCTTACTCACATCGGCAGCGGAAAGCGTGATCACACAGTCGGCAGTAGGCCCGTGTCACTGGGCAGCTCTCAGCTGTGCTTCCCTTTGTAGTCTGTAATAATTTGCAAGCCCTGCCGCATCCGACAAGCGTCGGAGCCGGTGTAGTACGATTTCATCTTAATCCTGTATTGACGATTTGCCTGTTTGATGGTTCATCGGAGGGCATAGCAGGATTTCTTATTAGCTTCCGGGTTAGAGTCCCGCTCTTTGAAATTGGCAGCTCTACTTTGTACGCATCTCTGTGTGTGGATTAAAGGTGGTCTAGAATTTTTTCCCCACTGGTTGCACATTTAACATGCTGATAGAAACGAGGTAAAACTGATTTAAGTTTCCCTGCATTAAAGTTTCCGGCCACTAAGAGTGCCGCCTCTGGATGAGCGTTTCCCTGTTTGCTTATGGCGGTATACAGCTCACTGAGTGCGGTTTTAGTGCCAGCCTCTGACTTGTGGTATGTGGTACAGCTACGAAACATACAGATGTAAACTCTCTAGGTAGATAGTGTTGTCTACAGCTTATCATGAGATACTCTACTTCAGGCGAGCAAAACCTCAAGACTTCCTTAGATATCATGCACCAGCTGTTGTTTACATATATGCATAAGCCCCCACCCCGTGTTTTACCAGATGTAACATGCCAGCAGTATGTTCTTAATATCGTTGTTCAGCCATGACTCGGTGAGACATAAGATATTACAGTTTTTAATGTCCCATTGGTAGGATATACGTACTTTCAGTTCGTCCTATTTATTTTCCAGCGATTGAACGTTAGCTAGCAGGACAGAAGGCAAAGGCAGATTAGGTGCTCGCCGCCTGATCCTCACAAAGCACCCTGATCTTTTTTCGCAAAATCTCTATTTTCTTCTCCAGCGAATGACGGGGATCTGGGCCTGGTCGGGTGTATGTAGTATCCCCCTCCTGTCTGACTCATTGAAGAAAAACTCTTTGTCTAATCTGAGGTCAGCAATCGCAGTTCTGATGTCCAGAAGCTCTTTTTGGTCATAAGAGACAGTAGCAGCAACATTATGATGAAAACAAGTTACGAACAACGCAAAAAAATAAACAATATAGCATGGTTGGTTAAGAGCCGGTAAGACGGCAGCCATCCCCTCCGACGCCATCACACATCACACTATAGTGCCCTCAAAGCTCATCACTAAGATTAGGACCCTGGGACTAAACACCTCTCTCTGCAACTGGATCCGGGACTTCCTGATGGGCCACCCCCAGGTGGTAAGGGTAGGTAAAAACACATCCGCCACGCTGATCCTCAACACGGGGGCCCCTTAAGGGTGCGTGCTCAGTTCCCTCCTGTACTCCATGTTCACTCATGACTGCATGGCCAGGCACGACTCCAACACCATCATTAAGTTTACTGATGACACAACAGTAGTAGGCCTGATCACCGACAACGAAGAGACAGCCTATATGGAGGAGGTCAGAGACCTGACCGTGTGGTGCAAAGACAACAACCTCTCCCCCAACGTATTCAAGACAAAAAAGATGATTGTGGACTACAGGAAAAGGAGGACCGAGCACGCCCCCATTCTCATCGACGGGGCTGTAGTGGAGCAGATTGAGAGCTTCAAGTTCCTTGGTGTCCACATCACCAACAAACTAACATGGTCCAAGCACACCAAGACAGTCGTGAAGAAGGCACGACAAAACCTATTCCAGGAGATTTGGCATGGGTCCTCAGATCCTCAAAAGGTTTTACAGCTACACCATGGAGAGCATCCTGATGGGTTGCATCACTACCTGGTATGGCAACTGCTCGGCCTCCGACCGCAAGGAACTAAAGAGGGTAATACATATGGCCCAGTACATCACTGGGGTCAAGCTTCCTGCCATCCAGGACCTCTATACCAGGCGGTGTCAGAGGAAGGCCCTAAAAATGGTCAAAGACTCCAGCCACCCTAGTCATAGACTGTTCTCTCTGCTATCGCACGGAAAGCGGTACTGGAGCGCCAAGTCTAGGTCCAAGAGGCTTTTAAACAGCTTCTACCCCCAAGCCATAAGACTCCTGAACAGCTAATCAAATGGCTTCCTAGACTATTTGTACCCCCCCTTCTACGCTGCTGCTACTCGCTGTTATTATCTATGCATAGTCACTTTAATAACTCTACCTACATGTACATTTTACCTCAATTACCTCGACACCGGTGCCCCCACACATTGGTACCCCCTGTATGTAGCCCCGCTATTGTTATTTACTGCTGCTCTTTAAATATTTGACATTCTTATCTCTTACTTTTTTTAGGTATTTTCTCCAAACTGCATTGTTGGTTAACGGTTTTTAAGTAAGCATTTCACTGTAAGGTCTGACATGATGGCGACTGCACTTGAAGAAACTTTCAAAGTTCTTGAAATTTTCCACATTGACTGACCTTCATATGTTAAAGTCATGATGGACTGTTGTTTCTCTTTGCATATTTGAGCTATTTTACCAAATAGGGCTATCTTCTGTATACCACACCTACCTTGTCACAACACAACTGATTGGCTCAAACACATTAAGGAAATTCCACAAATGAACTTTTAACAAAGCACACCTGTTAATTGAAATGCATTCCAGGTGACTACCTCATGAAGCTGGTTGAGAGAATGTTTGTGCAATGCTGTAATCAAGGCAACGGGTGGCTACTTTGAAGAATCTCAAATATAAAATATATTTTGATTTGTTTAACACTTTTTTGGTTCCTATTTCATCGTTTTGATTTCTTCACTATTATTCTACAATGTAGAAAATAGTAAAAAATACAAAACAATTCTTGAATGAGTCGGTGTGTCCAAACTTTTGACTGGTACTGTAGGTGCAGTCGAATGTGTTGTTTTACAGGGTCAGCCATAGTAGCACAGCGCCCCTGGAGCCAATTTGGGTTGTCGTCTCAGGTATTCGAAACCAGCGACCTTTCAGTTCCTGGCCCACCGCTCTATTCACTAGGCTACCTGCCACTTGGAATCAGAAGAAACTATTGCATAATCACGTCGATGGATGTTTAAGCCGGACGTGATGTGAAGATTGCTGGTGTGTGTGTAACAGGGATTGCTTGACATGGCGATAAGCTAGCTGTGAACCACCTTCATGGGCCTAATTGCTGTTTACTGTCAAGCTGATTGCTGAGCGATCTGTTTATGTAACTTATCCCGATAAGGAAACAAGAAACATCAGATTTAATCACTGATTGTGTTCACAGCAAGTCGAGGTAATAGGAGTTATATCATGGTTATCATAGCCTGGTTCAGAGGAAAGACACAGGGTCATTATGAAGCTTTGCTTTTTCACCGGTGGCGTTGATTCACTCACTTGGCATCCTGTAGAAGAGGCGTTCTCCCGCCCCGTCGTTGCTCTGGAGGAACTTGCTGTCGATGGACCAGTCCAGGTGGGTGATGAAGCTGGAGGACTTGTTGCACTCACCCACCTTCTTGTAGCGCTGCGCGACGGCGTACACATCCACCAGGCCGTCATTAGAGCCCACGGCCAGGTAGCTGCCATCCGGAGAGAACTTCATCTCATGAATCACTTCCTTCCTGTCTTTAATGTGCACCACCTCCGTCATGTCCCTGGGAGAGAGAGGAGTGGGAGGGTGGATGAGAGGGAGGGAAGAGAGATGGAGGGGAAGAGAGAGAGAGAAAAAGAGAGCAAATCAGCAAAAGAGAAAGAGTGAGGAGAGGGGGAGACAGAGAAAGAGAAAGGGAGAGAGACAGAGAGAAAGAAAAGAGTGAATCCCTCGGCTCTGTACGGGAGGCCGGCTGGCTAGCTCATCCGTCTACCTAGTGGCTTTGTTTAGACAGGCAGTCCAATTCTGGTCTTTTGATCAATCACATCAGATATTTTGACATCAGACCTTTTTCAGAGCTGAACTGAGTGGTCAAATTAGTGAAAAATATATCACAATTGGGCTACCTGTGTAAACTCAGCCAGTGAGCAGTAGCAGATGGACTGGGTCCGTTCATTGTCATTATGGACCAATTGCAACCATCAATGGCCACCAGATGATCATCAGCCAATCTCTCGCTAAACCATCAATACGCACTAAATTCCTCCGCAGAGCTGATCTCAATTGGAACCATTATTGGTCACCTCATTACCACTACCTAAAGCTGATGTCAGCGTGAATTTAGTCCAGGTTTTCCCTAACTCGGTCCTTGGGACCCCACATTTTGGTTTTTGTCCTAATACTACACAGTTGGTTAAATTTTCAAAGCTTGATGAATGGTTGTTTGAATCAACTTGGGCAAAAACCAAAACATGCACCCTTTAGGGTCCCAAGGACAGAGTTAGGGAAATGCTACTTTAGTCCTTGCTACCAAAGTCTCTGAAGATGTGTTCGCCCTCTGGTGGGTATTATCATCGGAACAACGTTTTAAGCAGACCTAGGGCGATTGATCTATTTGACAATAATTCTGCACAACTGAAATACGTATTTCCTTGTTAACCACAGCAAACCTACTGTGGCAATTATCCGACATGTTGTATGAATGGAAAAATAATATTGGTGTAGCCTACTCTTATTATTTTATTTGTTTCCAGTTGATGTAATCCATTAAATCAGGGGGCGTAACTTTGGTTTTAGAAGTGGGGGGGGGGATATCCGCAGTGGGGGGGGACCCCCGCTCGGCGACATCCGCATGGTCCTAAAGCAAACTGTTGCCTCGTTTTGTATCACATTCCAATGATAAAACTGGGTGGGACAAAAATGTGAAAGTTGCACCCCTGCATTAAATACTGTCTTTCAAAGAAAATGATCTGATATGGTAATTTCTTATCAAGATCGGGGGTAAAATATCATTGTACTGTGCCTATTTGAAATATGTAACTAATCTATATTTTATCAAATTAAAATGTAGGCTAATGAAGTTATTTGAAATGGCATATATTATATTATGTTAATAATGATTATATTATTATTTAGCTATTTAAGGTTAAACGTTTTAATGAAATATAGGCCTTCTACTTCTATATTCTTATACTCTAAGGCTGTGTTTACCCCAGGGGTTCCCAAACTGGGTCCTGGATGCAGCTGTCAGCTGTCATAATCACGTGACTCGGCAACAACGAGTGATCAACTAATCAGCTGGTTTATTCTTGTGGGTTTTTCGTTACTAGCAAGTTTGCTTTAATATGCAGATGAAAGTAATCTCCCGTTAGTAGCATTTGAAGAAATCCAGCAGTAATGCACAGTGCTACCTTCTGCTTGTTATTTGTAAAGCCAGCTCAAACAATGAGGCAGCCTCGCTACTAGACTCGTCCTCCTACTGTTTCTCTCTGCGGAGGAGGCATTACAATGAAACCACCACAGTCTTATCACACCTGCTGCTCCCACACAAAAGCAATTTTACCAGCCCAGACTTGATTAACTCAATTTTGACTGGTCATTTTGGATGGGGGGAGTGTGTAATCACAGGATGGCTAGACAGTATGGCTTCATATTCTAACAACGTGCTGTAATTGTTAATCATGGTGCCAGTGATGGTGTCTCCTATCCTGAAAAACTCCTAACCATTAGATATGGTGAACAGTAATTATAGGGAATAGCCTATGGGGAATATCAAGGTATACAGTGCACTATGTGGCTCAATAATCAGCCAACAGCTATAGCCAACGATGAGGTGTATAAAAAGTCAGAGTAACAAGTCAAACCCTTCTAAACATACCGTCTCTCAGTAAAAACCATACAACACAATACAACACAATACAACATAGCCCCAGGCAACAGAAATTCAATCCAATCATAAAAAGCTGTTTCTGCAAGCTCACTCATTTCTAATAGACTGAATACAAATCAGGAGCACTGCTCACTTCAAAGTGCAGTGTGGGGATTAGCCACTTCAAAACGTATTGATTAACAGCACTGCGACCAATTTACTATAACTTAATGGAAAGTGCAGGCCTGCACACTGGGTCTGCTGTGGAGTAAATTAAACTGAGGCTTTCAATCAGGTTTTAAGTGATGAATTCAGCATCTCAATATGGGACTGTTTAAACCTGAGGTTTTGGCCCACTGTAGGCTAGGTTTCATAACTTTATGGCCCTTCTTTACAAGATGTATCTGAAGAGTTTGATGCTGAAAGTACTTTCACCAGCTTTGGCATAATTCAACCTGCTGGACACACACTGGATGAATCAATGTTGTTTCCACGTCATTTCAATAAAATCAAGGAAATTACAAATCTTAGAAGCCTTTTTAAACCTTGAATACACTACAAGTTTGAATTTCCTGCAACTACCGGGTGATCAAATGAAGATTCTCTAGGGACTAAAGATGTTAGCAGTACCTGACTCGGAGCACAGTGAAGGAGCCGTCCTTCATGCCAAGCGCAAGCTGAGAGCCATCGTGGCTGAAGGCCACACTGCGGACAGCCTCTTCCATGTTACAGCGAGCTATCAGGGTGTGGTCTGCCAGGCTCCACAACCTGAAAACACCACACACACTCACACACACACACACACACACACACACACACACACACACACACACACACACACACACACACACACACACACACACACACACACTCACACACACACACACACTCACACACACACACACACACACACACACACACTCACACACACACACACACACACACACACAATCGTGACCAATCAGCACAGTTTCAGCTATGAACATTGCCTCTGTAGAGACAGTCCTAATAGAGTAAATTATATGAGTAGTAGTTAAGTGACAGAAGTTTTAATGAGCTAGTTGCAGCTGCAGGGTGAAGGCTTGAATTAAGTTGAATTAAGTTGCTGAGATGCAGTAGGTGTATGTGTGTGTATTTATTATGGTGTGTGCGCATGTGTGTCCACTCGGGCTCGTGAGCGTGTATGTGCGTCCATGTGTGTCTGTGAGACAGAGACTAATTGGCTCCTTGATTGGGCCCTCAGAGAGATCTGTCTCTCCTGGTAGAGCAGGGTTGTGTGGGTCTGTGTGTGTGTTGTGGAGGGACTGATCCAGTTCTACTGATAGCAGACGTGAGGCCTCATTATGCATGATGTGTCCCCTGCACAAGCTGACACTGTGTCTTCTCCATAGGTAGCTCTGAACTAGCCTACAACTGTCCCTGTTAGAAATGTGAAGAACAGTGTCTTACAAACTAAGGGCTGTCTGAGAGCGAGGAGAACCAATGAACCAAACAGGACAAGTAGTACTGCGGGTCAGGGTTCACTGAGTGGATGTGATTAAGATGAAAAGTCTGGATGGAGTGGTGGATTAAAATAGAATGGACAGAGATGTTGGCCTGGGTGATAACTACTGGGTCTATAAAGATGCTCCTGAGGGAATTGATGTACGAGCTACATAGCTGCTGGAGATAATACTGACCGTACAGATCGATCGTCACTGCCGGTCACAGCGAGCGGTTTCTTGGGGTGGACGTCCAGAGCCCAGAGCTCTCCCTCACAGTGACCCTGAATGATGAGCAGAGGCTTGTCTCTGTCCCGAACCATCACCTCAAAGATCTCACTGTCCTGTGTCCCCGCCAGGATACGGTCTGCCCTCCAACACACACTACGGATAGACAGCCCTGAGAGAGAGAGGGAAGAGAGGGAGGAGGGATTTGATTTGGATCTCTTTTAGTCCCCATCTGGACTAATCTTCCAGGAGTCCTTAAATATTAAAATACAATTTATAATACGAACACATTTCCACATATAACACACTATTACAAACATACATAATATACTAACATAAAGACCCAATAAATACTCAGTCTAAAAAAACATTGATTCTTCATCTACTATAGTCCCACAACATTTCTATGTAGTATATTTAAATCGTTTTAAAATCATGTTTAAATTTATATATTGAAAGGTTTCTAGTTTGCTCAGTTAATTTATTCCATTTCTTTATTGCTCTAAATCGAAATGTTATTTTGCCCATTTCTCTTTTCTGTCTGGATAACACATAGATGGTGGACAATCTATTCCTATTATTTATGGAATGTCTGTCTCTTACCAACTGAATACCGTTGTGAATAGAACTTGGCCGTTTTAAATGATGTATATTATGATATAAAATAAGCATGTTCCTTTCAATTATCCTATCGATTGATGACCAACCAAGAACACTGCGCATGACTGCAACAGAAGAACCACATCTCCACCTTAAAACAACCCATGACTGCAACAGAAGAACCACATCTCCACCTTAAAACAACCCATGACTGCAACAGAAGAACCACATCTCCACCTTAAAACAACCCATGACTGCAACAGAAGAACCACATCTCCACCTTAAAACAACCCATGACTGCAACAGAAGAACCACATCTCCACCTTAAAACAACCCATGACTGCAACAGAAGAACCACATCTCCACCTTAAAACAACCCATGACTGCAACAGAAGAACCACATCTCCACCTTAAAACAACCCATGACTGCAACAGAAGAACCACATCTCCACCTTAAAACAACCCATGACTGCAACAGAAGAACCACATCTCCACCTTAAAACAATCCTTGCTGCTTTGTTCTGTACATCTGCAGCCTCCTAACTTGATGATGCATTTCCCCAGACCACAGAACAGGGAGAGGGAGAGAGAGGGAGATAGATGGATAGAGAGAAAGAGAGAGAGAGAGAGGGAGAGAGGACATGACAAATAATGAATGCTCTGTCATGTATAACAAAAGTGGTGGGTCGAATGCAATCCCACCCGTTCTTCAGCAGGTGAGAAAGGGCAGCATCCAATCCACTTCATCATGTTTTACACTTCAATCAAGAGTTAGAAACTATTACATTCAGACAACGTTCCGAGTTTCACAGAGTAAATTACAGAAGGAGAATGTCTGGCTGATACAGGTCGACTTTCATTTGGGAAGAGAGAGATGAAGCAGACAACTCTAGAGGGAGAAACAGATTGAGCTTCTTCAGCGAAGCCATCTCAAGCAAGCAAGACATCAGCAAGACATCACCCAATGCAAGACATCACCCAATGCACCTCATCAGTACTAAAAAGTCTGTAATTCAGTCAGTAGAAGCACAGCTATAAATCCCCAGACTCTTGTTATAACAAGGGTAGGCCGTCATTGTAAATAAGAATTTGTTCTTAACTGACTAGCTTAATTATATAAAGGTTAAAAAAATAAAAAATAAATACTCAATAACATCACAGGATATGAAAACATAAAACATTACCTGGCAACCAGAAACCAGCTACAAAAAAATGTATAAGCTAACAGCGTACCTGCAACCGAACCAGTCTCATAATCTGTGTGGACATAAAATACCTGGCAACCAGATAACTCGAGTTAATTGGCTGCACAATACACTTCAGTTTGACACCCTGGGGGGAATAACCATTTCTGAAAAGTAATTACTTATCTCAGATGTCTTCTCTCTAAAACCGATCTGCAGTTGGGAATCAAACCTTCACTGGGACACAACATTTTCAAGAACAGAAGTTGGAAATCCTTTAATGCAGAGGGTACAGCAATCATTTGTAGAACATTCTAATCTAGAGCTGCAAACTATTACGAAGGTTTACTAATTTACGTTTGGAAAAGTTATGCCTTTTGCATAATGACATTCCTACTGACCAAACCGACAAGATTGATTTAAACTCAATCAAGATTCATATTACAATATTTATTTCCGAAGGTCTTTGACCGGCCACCAAACACCCAACAATGCCAGTATCTAATCCCAGGGTGTCTGTGGGGCTTTCAGAAAGGCCACAGCCTTTATAACTGTCACTTTCCTGTGAAAGGTCAGATATTAGTATTCCCCACCCCCGGAGATGGCTGGGCACACTGAGCTTTATGGGGCTTTTACCAGCCCCTAGCTACCACTAACAGCCAAGCAGCCCCTAGCTACCACTAACAGCCAAGCAGCCCCTAGCTACCACTAACAGCCAAGCAGCCCCTAGCTACCACTAACAGCCAAGCAGCCCCTAGCTACCACTAACAGCCAAGCAGCCCCTAGCTACCACTAACAGCCAAGCAGCCCCTAGCTACCACTAACAGCCAAGCAGCCACATCTCAGAACAGAGGAGAGGAGAACAGAGGAGCAAAGGAAGGGAAGCGAGAAGAGACTCATTGATAATACATGAGTGCCACTGATGGTTTCCTCAACTTAGCAGGAGGCATAGAGCAGAAAGAAACAGGGAGTTGACTAAATGTCATCTGTCACAATGGTTTAGAAACCTTTATTCAGTTTCATCCATACAGCACAGACTCTCTCAGACCCGACCATCTTACATTTTTCTGTCTGATTTGACTAACATGGCTTCCTCTGGCTCAGATGGATTGAAATGTATGAGTGGCATTGATTGACTCTCTCTCTCTCTCTCTCTCTCTCTCTCTCTCTCTCTCTCTCTCTCTCTCTCTCTGTCTCTGTCTCTGTCTCTCTCTCTCTCTCTCTCTCTCTCTCTCTCTCTGTCTCTCTCTCTCTGTCTCTCTCTCTCTCTCTCTCTCTCTCTCTCTCTCACATAAATACACAGGGATAGGCTAATAAAACACCATGGCAGGGATCTCAATGAGCTGAACACACATCGGTCTCTATTAGGCAGAACACACTGACTTAAGTGACCTTCACATACTCACAGGTTACAGTATGTTAACCCCTGTACACATACATGAGTGTCTGGATCGACCTGCCCACACACCCCTGCATCAGAAGCGTGGACTCTGAACCTTAAATCTATAGACAGCACACACAACCCTGTGAGCTTAGATGGATCTCCTTATAAAGATGTGCCTCTCCTCCTCTGTCTCTCCATTAAAAGACATGCTCTGCTTTTTTGACACCACACTCCAAAAAGCCTGCAGGCTCTAGTTTTATCTCATCTTGGTTATTGTCCAGTCATATGGTCAAGTGCTGCAAAGAAGGACCTAGTTAAGCTGCATCTGGCCCAGAACAGAGCCACACATCTTGCTACTCACTGTAATCAGAGGGCTAATATCAATACTATGCATACCAGTCTCTCTTTTGTGTGGACTCCAGAAAGAGTAACTGCTGCTTTTGCAACAGCTAATGGGGATCCTAATAAAATACAGGGACAAGCACAAACATGCGGACCCTGACTAGATTTGATCAGCCTTCTGGCCCCCTGCTTCTCTGGCATCCTCCGGGAACCTGTGAAGGGCCTATCGGCTAATGCACACCGCTTAGACTCTGTGACGTTGAACAGATCAGAGGGCTAGCGCTCATCAACCAATGAGCCCCATGTTGATTAAACCAGGCCTTAAAATAGGCCTACCTTTATACCCCTGCTCAGCTTCCCGAAGGTCGATCTTAGTGATAGGCTTGAAGTCCACGTCCCAGAGCCTGACACAGCCGTCACGTCCCCCCGTCGCGAAGCCCTCCTCACAGGCATACATGCTGAAGATCCCAGCCTACACACAGTGAAGTCAACTTTAGGTTTAGGCAGGGGGATTATCAAACTGTTCTGTGCACAGGAAAAGGTACTTGAAAAGGAATATGATTTCAGAGTGTGGGTCAAAAAGTCTATTTTCTGTATTGGAGACAAAAAAAGGGGCAAAATTATCATTTTGAATGCTTTCAACACCTTATAGATTTACATGGGATTCATAGGCAGGGAAGGGGAATTGAGTTGCTGCAGTGTATAGATGTACGCAATTATAGGATTGAGAAGGTTTGGGTTTAGCCAGAGCGGGAGTTTGGATGTCCGGAAGTGTACAGCCAATGTGCAGCCAAGTGTACAGCCAATGGGAGTTGAGAATTAGAGGGACTTATTTCACTCACCCCGTGAGCGGCCTGCACTGTGCGCATTAGGTTCAGTCCTTTCCACACGTAGATATCCCCATTCAACGCTCCAGAGTACGTGACATCATCTTTAGCTGACGCAACACACAGAATGGTTTGTAGGTCCCCCGTCTTCCCGAATATACCCCGTTTGGGCGTCAAGGCGTTCCCGCAGAGAGCCCAGAACTAGAGACATGGAGAGGGGGAAGATGCAGAGGTGGCGAGCGAGCGAGTGAAAGAAGAAGGAGAGATGAGACAGGGAATGAGAGAGAAGTACAAGTATGCAATGATAGAGGGAGGAAAGGAAAGGTGAAAGACAAACATTTGAGAGGTGAATAGAAAGGTGGATAAAGCAGGCAATGGAGGAGAGATAGAGAGAGGTGGATAAAACAGAAGATGGAGGAGCGGTAGAAAGAGGTGGATAAAACAGAAGGTGGAGGAGAGAGAGAGAGTTGGATAAAACAGAAGATGGAGGAGAGAGAGAGAGGTGGATACAACAGAAGATGGAGGAGAGGTAGAGAGAGGTGGATAAAACAGGCAATGGAGGAGAGATAGAGAGAGGTGGATAAAACAGAAGATGGAGGAGAGATAGAGAGGTGGATAAAACAGAAGATGGAGGAGAGGTAGAGAGAGGTGGATAAAACAGGCAATGGAGGAGAGATAGAGAGAGGTGGATAAAACAGAAGATGGATGAGAGATAGAGAGGTGGATAAAACAGAAGATGGAGGAGAGGTAGAGAGAGGTGGATAAAACAGGCAATGGAGGAGAGATAGAGAGAGGTGGATAAAACAGAAGATGGATGAGAGAGAGAGGTGGATAAAACAGGCAATGGAGGAGGGATAGAGAGAGGAGGATAAAACAGAAGATGGAGGAGAGATAGAGAGAGGAGGATAAAACAGAAGATGGAGGAGAGATAGAGAGAGAGGTGGATAACACAGAATATGGAGGAGAGATAGAGAGAGGTGGATAAAACAGAAGATGGAGTAGAGGTAGAGAGAGAGGTGGATAAAACAGAAGATGGAGTAGAGGTAGAGAGAGGTGGATAAAACAGAAGATGGAGGAGAGGTAGAGAGAGGTGGATAAAACAGAAGATGGAATAGAGGTAGAGAGAGAGGTGGATAAAACAGAAGATGGAGGAGAGGTAGAGAGAGAGGTGGATAAAACAGAAGATGGAGGAGAGGTAGAGAGAGAGGTGGATAAAACAGAAGATGGAGGAGAGGTAGAGAGAGGTGGATAAAACAGAAGATGGAGGAGAGGTAGAGAGAGGAGGATAAAAGAGAAGATGGAGGAGAGATAGAGAGAGGAGGATAAAACAGAAGATGGAGGAGAGATAGAGAGAGAGGTGGATAACACAGAATATGAAGGAGAGGTAGAGAGAGGTGGATAAAACAGAAGATGGAGGAGAGAGAGAGAGGTGGATAAAACAGAAGATGGAGGAGAGAGAGAGAGGTGGATAAAACAGAAGATGGAGGAGAGAGAGAGAGGTGTATAAAACAGAAGATGGAGGTGAGGTAGAGAGAGAGGTGTATAAAAAAGAAGATGGAGGATAGGTAGAGAGAGGTGTGTAAAACAGAAGATGGAGGAGAGGTAGAGAGAGGTGGATAAAACAGAAGATGGAGGAGAGGTAGAGAGAGAGGTGGATAAAACAGAAGATGGAGAGAGAGAGGTGGATAAACCCGAAGATGGAGGAGAGAGAGAGAGAGAGGTGGATAAAACAGAAGATGGAGGAGAGGTAGAGAGAGAGGTGGATAAAACAGAAGATGGAGGAGATAGAGAGAGGTGGATAAAACAGAAGATGGAGTAGAGGTAGAGAGAGAGGTGGATAAAACAGAAGATGGAGGAGAGAGTGAGAGGTGGATAAAACAGAAGATGGAGGAGAGAGAGAGAGAGGTGGATAAAACAGAAGATGGAGGAGAGATAGAGAGAGAGGTGGATAAAACAGAAGATGGAGGAGAGAGAGAGAGATAGATAAAACAGAAGATGGAGGAGAGGTAGAGAGAGAGGTGGATAAAACAGAAGATGGAGGAGAGAGAGAGAGGTGGATAAAACAGAAGATGAAGGAGAGGTAGAGAGAGAGGTGGATAAAACAGAAGATGGAGGAGAGGTAGAGAGAGAGGTGGATAAAACAGAAGATGGAGGAGGGGTAGAGAGAGAGGTGGATAAAACAGAAGATGGAGGAGAGAGAGGTGGATAAAACAGAAGATGGGGGAGAGGTAGAGAGAGGGGATAAAACAGGCAATGGAGGAGAGATAGAGAGAGGTGGATAAAACAGAAGATGGAGGAGAGAGAGAGGTGGATAAAACAGAAGATGGAGGAGAGGTAGAGAGAGGTGGATAAAACAGGCAATGGAGGAGAGATAGAGAGAGGTGGATAAAACAGAAGATGGAGGAGAGGTAGAGAGAGGTGGATAAAACAGGCAATGGAGGAGAGATAGAGAGAGGTGGATAAAACAGAAGATGGAGGAGATAGAGAGAGGTGGATAAAACAGAAGATGGAGGAGAGATAGAGAGAGAGGTGGATAAAACAGAAGATGGAGGAGAGATAGAGAGGTGGATAAAACAGAAGATGGAGGAGAGAAAGAGGTGGATAAAACAGAAGATGGAGGAGAGGTAGAGAGAGAGGTGGATAAAACAGAAGATGGAGGAGAGGTAGAGAGAGAGGTGGATAAAACAGAAGATGGAGGAGATAGAGAGAGGTGGATAAAACAGAAGATGGAGGAGAGGTAGAGAGAGAGGTGGATAAAACAGAAGATGGAGGAGAGAGAGAGAGAGAGAGGTGGATACAACAGAAGATGGAGGAGAGGTAGAGAGAGAGGTGGATAAAACAGAAGATGGAGGAGAGATAGAGAGAGAGGTGGATAAAACAGAAGATGGAGGAGAGATAGAGAGAGAGTGGATAAAACAGAAGATGGAGGAGAGGTAGAGAGAGGAGGATAAAACAGAAGATGGAGGAGAGATAGAGAGAGAGGATAAAACAGAAGATGGAGGAAAGATAGAGAGAGAGGTGGATAAAACAGAAGATGGAGGAGAGGTAGAGAGAGGTGGATAAAACAGAAGATGGAGGAGAGAGAGAGAGGTGGATAAAACAGAAGATGGAAACAGAAGATGGAGGAGAAGGAGAGGTAGAGAGAGAGAGGTGGATAAAACAGAAGATGGAGGAGAGATGGAGGAGAGAGAGAAGAGGTGGATAAAACAGAAGATGGAGGAGAGAGAGATAAAACAGAAGATGGAGGAGGGGTGAGATAAAACAGAAGATGGAGGAGAGGTAGAGAGAGGTGGATAAAACAGAAGATGGAGGTAGAGGTAGAGAGGTGGATAAAACAGAAGATGGAGGAGAGATAGAGAGAGGTGGATAAAACAGAAGATGGAGGAGATAAAACAGAAGATGGAGGAGAGAGAGAGGTGGATAAAACAGAAGATGGAGGAGAGGTAGAGAGAGAGGTGGATAAAACAGAAGATGGAGGAGATAGAGAGAGGTGGATAAAACAGAAGATGGAGAGAGGTGAGAGAGGTGGATAAAACAGAAGATGGAGGAGAGAGAGAGAGAGAGTGGATAAAACAGAAGATGGAGGAGAGATAGAGAGAGAGGTGGATAAAACAGAAGATGGAGGAGAGATAGAGAGAGAGAGTGGATAAAACAGAAGATGGAGGAGAGAGAGAGAGATAGAGAAGATGGAGGAGAGGTAGAGATGGATAAAACAGAAGATGGAGGAGAGAGAGAGAGGTGGATAAAACAGAAGATGAAGGAGAGGTAGAGAGAGAGGTGGATAAACAGAAGATGGAGGAGAGGTAGAGAGAGAGGTGGATAAAACAGAAGATGGAGGAGGGGTAGAGAGAGAGGTGGATAAAACAGAAGATGGAAGAGAGAGAGGTGGATAAAACAGAAGATGGGGGAGAGGTAGAGAGGGATAAAACAGAATGGAGGAGAGATAGAGAGAGGTGGATAAAACAGAAGATGGCGGAGAGAGAGAGAGGTGGATAAAACAGAAGATGGAGGAGAGGTAGAGAGAGAGGTGGATAAAACAGAAGATGGAGGAGATAGAGAGAGGTGGATAAAACAGAAGATGGAGGAGAGGTGGATAAAAACAGAAGATGGAGGAGAGGTAGAGAGAGAGGTGGATAAAACAGAAGATGGAGGAGAGAGAGAGAGGTGGATAAAACAGAAGATGGAGGAGAGATAGAGAGAGGAGGTGGATAAAACAGAAGATGGAGGAGAGATGGAGGAGAGAAGATGGAGGAGAGAGAGAGAGATAAAAAACAGAAGATGGAGGAGAGATAGAGAGAGAGAGGTGGATAAAACAGAAGATGGAGGAGAGATAGAGAGAGAGGTGGATAACACAGAAGATGGAGGAGAGAGAGAGATAAAAAACAGAAGATGGAGGAGAGGTAGAGAGAGAGATGGATAAAACAGAAGATGGAGGAGAGATAGAGAGGTGGATAAAACAGAAGATGGAGGAGAGAGAGAGAGGTGGATAAAACAGAAGATGGAGGAGAAGATGGAGAGAGAGAGGATAAAACAGAAGATGGAGGAGAGAGAGAGGTGGATAAAACAGAAGATGGAGGAGAGAGAGAGAGGTGGATAAAACAGAAGATGGAGGAGAGAGAGAGAGTTGGATAAAACAGAAGATGGAGGAGGGGTGAGAGGTAAAAACAGAAGATGGAGGAGAGGTAGAGAGAGGTGGATAAAACAGAAGATGGAGGAGAGATGAGAGGTGGAAAAACAGAAGATGGAGGAGAGAGACGTGGGTAAAACAGAAGATGGAGGTGGATAAAACAGAAGATGGAGGAGAGGTAGAGAGAGAGGTGGATAAAACAGAAGATGGAGGAGAGATAGAGAGACGATGGAGAGAGAGAGAGGTGGATAAAACAGAAGATGGAGAGAGAGAGAGGTGGATAAAACAGAAGATGGAGGAGAGGTAGAGAGAGAGGTGGATAAAACAGAAGATGGAGGAGAGAGAGAGAGAGAGAGAGGTGGATACAACAGAAGATGGAGGAGAGATAGAGAGAGAGGTGGATAAAACAGAAGATGGAGGAGAGATAGAGAGAGAGAGGTGGATAAAACAGAAGATGGAGGAGAGATAGAGAGAGAGGTGGATAACACAGAAGATGGAGGAGAGAGAGAGATAGATAAAACAGAAGATGGAGGAGAGGTAGAGAGAGAGATGGATAAAACAGAAGATGGAGGAGAGATAGAGAGGTGGATAAAACAGAAGATGGAGGAGAGAGAGAGAGGTGGATAAAACAGAAGATGGAGGAGAGGTAGAGAGAGAGGTGGATAAAACAGAAGATGGAGGAGAGAGAGAGAGGTGGATAAAACAGAAGATGGAGGAGAGAGAGAGAGGTGGATAAAACAGAAAATGAAGGAGAGGTAGAGAGAGAGAGGTGGATAAAACAGAAGATGGAGGAGAGAGAGAGAGTTGGATAAAACAGAAGATGGAGGAGAGAGAGAGAGGTGGATAAAACAGAAGATGGAGGAGAGGTAGAGAGAGAGGTGGATAAAACAGAAGATGGAGGAGGGGTAGAGAGGTGGATAAAACAGAAGATGGAGGAGAGGTAGAGAGAGGTGGATAAAACAGAAGATGGGGGAGAGGTAGAGAGAGGTGGATAAAACAGAATGGAGGAGAGATAGAGAGAGGTGGATAAAACAGAAGATGGATAAAAACAGAAGATGGAGGAGAGGTAGAGAGAGGTGGATAAAACAGGCAATGGATAAAACAGAAGATGGAGAGAGAGAGAGGTGGATAAAACAGAATGGAGAGAGATAGAGAGAGGTGGATAAAACAGAAGATGGAGGAGAGAGAGAGCGGTGGATAAAACAGAAGACGGAGAGAGAGAGAGTGGATAAAACAGAAGATGGAGGAGAGGTAGAGAGAGTGGATAAAACAGAAGATGGAGATAGAGAGAGATAAAACAGAAGATGGAGGAGAGAGAGAGGTGGATAAAACAGAAGATGGAGATGGAGAGAGATAAAACAGAATAGGAGAGATAGAGAGGTGGATAAAACAGAAGATGGAGGAGAGAGAGAGTGGATAAAACAGAATGGAGGAGAGATAGAGAGAGGTGGATAAAACAGAAGATGGAGGAGAGATAGAGAGAGGTGGATAAAACAGAAGATGGAGGAGAGATAGAGAGAGAGATGGATAAAACAGAAGATGGAGGAGAGAGAGAGGTGATAAAACAGAAGATGGAGAGAGAGAGAGGTAAAAACAGAAGATGGAGGAGAGGTAGAGAGAGAGGTGGATAAAACAGAAGATGGAGGAGAGGTAGAGAGAGAGGTGGATAAAACAGAAGATGGAGGAGAGGTAGAGAGAGAGGTGGATAAAACAGAAGATGGAGGAGAGGTAGAGAGAGAGGTGGATAAAACAGAAGATGGAGGAGAGGTAGAGAGAGGTGGATAAAACAGAAGATGGAGGAGAGGAGAGAGAGGTGGAAAAACAGAAGATGGAGGAGAGGTAGAGAGAGAGGTGGATAAAACAGAAGATGGAGGAGAGAGAGAGAGGGTAGAAGATGGAGGTGGATAAAACAGAAGATGGAGGAGAGAGAGAGAGTGGATAAAACAGAAGATGGAGGGAGAGAGGGTGGATAAAACAGAAGATGGGGATAAAACAGGCAATGGAGGAGAGATAGAGAGAGGTGGATAAAACAGAAGATGGAGGAAAGAGAGAGAGGTGGATAAAACAGAAGATGGAGGAGAGAGAGAGAGAGAGAGGTGGATAAAACAGAAGATGGAGGAGAGATAGAGAGAGGTGGATAAAACAGAAGATGGAGGAGAGATAGAGAGAGAGAGAGGTGGATAAAACAGAAGATGGAGGAGAGATAGAGAGAGAGTGGATAAAACAGAAGATGGATGGAGATGGAGGAGAGGTAGAGAGAGAGTGGATAAAACAGAAGATGGAGGAGAGAGAGAGAGGTGGATAAAACAGAAGATGAGGTGGATAAAACAGAAGATGGAGGAGAGATAGAGAGAGAGATAAAACAGAAGATGGATAAGAGAGAGGTGGATAAAACAGAAGATGGAGGAGAGATAGAGAGAGAGGTGGATAACACAGAAGATGGAGGAGAGAGAGAGAGATAGATAAAACAGAAGATGGAGGAGAGATAGAGAGAGAGAGGTGGATAAAACAGAAGATGGAGGAGAGATAGAGAGAGAGGTGGATAACACAGAAGATGGAGGAGAGAGAGAGATAGATAAAACAGAAGATGGAGGAGAGGTAGAGAGAGAGATGGATAAAACAGAAGATGGAGGAGAGATAGAGAGGTGGATAAAACAGAAGATGGAGGAGAGAGAGAGAGGTGGATAAAACAGAAGATGGAGGAGAGGTAGAGAGAGAGGTGGATAAAACAGAAGATGGAGGAGAGAGAGAGAGGTGGATAAAACAGAAGATGGAGGAGAGAGAGAGGTGGATAAAACAGAAAATGAAGGAGAGGTAGAGAGAGAGAGGTGGATAAAACAGAAGATGGAGGAGAGAGAGAGAGTGGATAAAACAGAAGATGGAGGGAGAGAGAGAGAGTTGAGATAAAACAGAAGATGGAGGAGGGGTAGAGAGGTGGATAAAACAGAAGATGGAGGAGAGGTAGAGAGAGTGGATAAAACAGAAGATGGAGGAGAGATAGAGAGGTGGATAAAACAGACGATGGAGAGAGAGAGAGATAAAACAGAAGATGGAGGAGAGAGAGTAAAGACAGAAGATGGAGAGAGAGAGAGGTGGATAAAACAGAAGATGGAGGAGAGGTAGAGAGAGAGGTGGATAAAACAGAAGATGGAGGAGAGATAGAGAGGTGGATAAAACAGAAGATGGAGAGAGAGAGTGGATAAAACAGAAGATGGAGGAGAGAGAGAGAGGATAAAACAGAAGATGGAGGAGAGGTAGAGAGAGAGGTGGATAAAACAGAAGATGGAGGAGAGAGAGAGAGATAAAACAGAAGGGAAGAGAGAGAGGTGGATAAAACAGAAGATGGAGGAGAGATAGAGAGAGAGGGATAAAACAGAAGATGGAGGAGAGATATAAAACAGAGAGGAGGAGAGGTGGATAAAAACAGAAGATGGAGGAGAGATAGAGATGGAGGAGAGAGAGAGAGAAGATGGATAAAACAGAAGATGGAGGAGAGATAGAGAGAGAGATAAAACAGAAGATGGAGGGTGGACAAACAGAAGATGGAGAGATAGAGAGAGAGAGAGGTGGATAAAACAGAAGATGGAGGAGAGGTAGAGAGAGAGATGGATAAAACAGAAGATGGAGGAGAGATAGAGAGGTGGATAAAACAGAAGATGGAGGAGAGAGAGAGAGAGAGTGGATAAAACAGAAGATGGAGGAGAGGTAGAGAGAGAGAGAGGTGGATAAAACAGATGGGAGATGGAGGAGAGAGAAGATGGAGGATAAAAAAACAGAAGATGGAGGAGAGAGGTGAGAGAGAGATGGATAAAACAGAAGATGGAGGAGAGATAGAGAGGTGGATAAAACAGAAGATGGAGGAGAGAGAGAGAGGTGGATAAAACAGAAGATGGAGGAGAGGAGAGAGAGAGGTGGATAAAACAGAAGATGGAGGAGAGAGAGAGAGAGGTGGATAAAACAGAAGATGGAGGAGAGGTGGATAAAACAGAAAATGAAGGAGAGGTAGAGAGAGTGGATAAAACAGAAGATGGAGGAGAGAGAGAGAGTTGGATAAAACAGAAGAGGAGGAGAGAGAGAGGTGGATAAAACAGAAGATGGAGGAGAGGTAGAGAGAGAGGTGGATAAAACAGAAGATGGAGGAGGGGTAGAGAGAGAGGTGGATAAAACAGAAGATGGAGGAGAGAGAGAGGTGGATAAAACAGAAGATGGAGGAGAGGTAGAGAGAGGTGGATAAAACAGAAGATGAGAGAGAGAAGATGGATGAGAGAGAGAGGTGGATAAAACAGGCAATGGAGGAGAGATAGAGAGAGGTGGATAAAACAGAAGATGGAGGAGGGGTAGAGAGAGCGGTGGATAAAACAGAAGACGGAGGAGAGAGAGAGGTGGATAAAACAGAAGATGGAGGAGAGGTAGAGAGAGGTGGATAAAACAGGCAATGGAGGAGAGATAGAGAGAGGTGGATAAAACAGAAGATGGAGGAGAGAGAGAGGTGGATAAAACAGAAGATGGAGGAGAGGTAGAGAGAGATGGATAAAACAGGCAATGGAGGAGAGATAGAGAGAGGTGGATAAAACAGAAGATGGATGAGAGAGAGAGGTGGATAAAACAGGCAATGGAGGAGAGATAGAGAGAGGTGGATAAAACAGAAGATGGAGGAGATAGAGAGAGGTGGATAAAACAGAAGATGGAGGAGAGATAGAGAGAGAGATGGATAAAACAGAAGATGGAGGAGAGAGAGAGGTGGATAAAACAGAAGATGGAGGAGAGAGAGAGGTGGATAAAACAGAAGATGGAGTAGAGGTAGAGAGAGAGGTGGATAAAACAGAAGATGGAGGAGAGGTAGAGAGAGAGGTGGATAAAACAGAAGATGGAGGAGAGGTAGAGAGAGGTGGATAAAACAGAAGATGGAGGAGAGGTAGAGAGAGAGGTGGATAAAACAGAAGATGGAGGAGAGGTAGAGAGAGGTGGATAAAACAGAAGATGGAGGAGAGGTAGAGAGAGAGGTGGATAAAACAGAAGATGGAGGAGAGGTAGAGAGAGAGGTGGATAAAACAGAAGATGGAGGAGAGAGAGAGGTGGATAAAACAGAAGATGGAGGAGAGAGAGAGGTGGATAAAACAGAAGATGGAGGAGAGGTAGAGAGAGGTGGATAAAACAGAAGATGGAGATAGAGAGGTAGAAGATGGAGAGGTGGATAAAACAGAAGATGGAGGAGAGAGAGAGAGAGGTGGATAAAACAGAAGATGGAGGAGAGAGAGAGAGGTGGAAAAACAGAAGATGGAGGAGAGGTAGAGAGAGAGGGGATAAAACAGAAGATGGAGGAGAGATAGAGAGAGTGGATAAAACAGAAGATGGAGGAGAGAAAGAGAGGTGGATAAAACAGAAGATGGAGGAGAGGTAGAGAGAGAGGTGGATAAAACAGAAGATGGAGGAGAGAGAGAGAGAGGTGGATAAAACAGAAGATGGAGGAGAGAGAGAGAGGTGGATAAAACAGAAGATGGAGGAGAGGTAGAGAGAGAGGTGGATAAAACAGAAGATGGAGGAGAGAGAGAGAGTTGGATAAAACAGAAGATGGAGGAGAGAGAGAGAGATAAAACAGAAGATGGAGGAGGAGGAGAGAGAGAGTGGATAAAACAGAAGATGGAGGAGAGAGAGAGTGGATAAAACAGAAGATGGAGGAGAGAGAGAGGTGGATAAAACAGAAGATGGAGAGAGAGAGGTGGATAAAACAGAAGATGGAGGAGAGATAGAGAGAGGTGGATAAAACAGAAGATGGAGGAGAGATAGAGAGAGAGAGGTGGATAAAACAGAAGATGGAGGAGAGATAGAGAGAGAGGTGGAGAAGATGGAGGAGAGAGAGAGATAGATAAAACAGAAGATGGAGGAGAGGTAGAGAGAGAGGTGGATAAAACAGAAGATGGAGGAGAGATAGAGAGAGGTGGATAAAACAGAAGATGGAGAGAGAGAGAGAGAGTGGATAAAACAGAAGATGGAGAGAGGTAGAGAGAGAGGTGGATAAAACAGAAGATGGAGGAGAGAGAGAGAGAGGTGGATAAAACAGAAGATGGAGGAGAGAGAGAGAGGTGGATAAAACAGAGAGGAGAGGTAGAGAGAGAGAGGTGGATAAAACAGAAGATGGAGGAGAGAGAGAGAGAGTTGGATAAAACAGAAGATGGAGAGAGAGAGGTGGATAAAACAGAAGATGGAGGAGAGAGAGAGAGAGGTGGATAAAACAGAAGATGGAGGAGGGGTAGAGAGAGAGGTGGATAAAACAGAAGATGGAGGAGAGAGAGAGGTGGATAAAACAGAAGATGGAGGAGAGGTGATAAAAACAGGCAATGGAGGAGAGATAGAGAGAGGTGGATAAAACAGAAGATGGAGAGAGAGAGAGGTGGATAAAACAGAAGATGGAGGAGAGATAGAGAGAGGTGGATAAAACAGAAGATGGAGGAGAGATAGAGAGAGAGGTGGATAAAACAGAAGATGGAGGAGAGATGGATAAAACAGAAGATGGAGGAGAGGTAGAGAGAGGTGGATAAAACAGGCAATGGAGGAGAGATGAGAGGATAAAACAGAAGATGGAGAGAGAGAGAGGTGGATAAAACAGAAGATGGAGGAGAGGTAGAGAGAGATGGATAAAACAGGCAATGGAAAGATAGAGAGAGGTGGATAAAACAGAAGATGGATGAGAGAGAGAGAGTGGATAAAACAGGCAATGGAGGAGAGATAGAGAGAGGAGGATAAAACAGAAGATGGAGGAGAGATAGAGAGAGGTGGATAAAACAGAAGATGGAGGAGAGATAGAGAGAGAGATGGATAAAACAGAAGATGGAGGAGAGAGAGAGGTGGATAAAACAGAAGATGGAGGAGAGAGAGAGGTGGATAAAACAGAAGATGGAGTAGAGGTAGAGAGAGAGGTGGATAAAACAGAAGATGGAGGAGAGGTAGAGAGAGAGTGGATAAAACAGAAGATGGAGGAGAGGTGAGAGAGGTGGATAAAACAGAAGATGGAGGAGAGGTAGAGAGAGAGGTGGATAAAACAGAAGATGGAGGAGAGGTAGAGAGAGAGGTGGATAAAACAGAAGATGGAGGAGAGAGAGAGGTGGATAAAACAGAAGATGGAGGAGAGAGAGAGAGGTGGATAAAACAGAAGATGGAGGAGAGGTAGAGAGAGAGGTGGATAAAACAGAAGATGGAGGAGAGAGAGATAAAACAGAAGATGGTGGATAAAACAGAAGATGGAGGAGAGGTAGAGAGAGGGATAAAACAGGCAATAAAATAGAAGAGGTGGATAAAACAGAAGATGGAGGAGAGAGAGAGAGGTGGATAAAACAGAAGATGGAGGAGAGATAGAGAGAGAGGTGGATAAAACAGAAGATGGAGGAAGATGGAGGAGAGAGAGAGAGGTGGATAAAACAGAAGATGGAAGATGGAGGAGAGATAGAGAGAGAGGTGGATAAAACAGAAGATGGAGGAGAGATAGAGAGAGAGAGGTGGATAAAACAGAAGATGGAGGAGAGGTAGAGAGAGAGGTGGATAAAACAGAAGATGGAGGAGAGAGAGAGAGGTGGATAAAACAGAAGATGAAGGAGAGAGAGAGAGGTGGATAAAACAGAAGATGGAGGAGAGGTAGAGAGAGGGAAGATAAAACAGAGAGGTGGATGAAACAGAAGATGGAGGAGAGATAGAGAGAGGTGGATAAAACAGAAGATGGAGGAGAGAGAGAGAGAGGTGGATAAAACAGAAGATGGAGGAGAGAGAGAGAGGTGGATAAAACAGAAGATGGAGGAGAGAGATAGAATGGAGAGAGATAGAGAGAGGTGGATAAAACAGAAGATGGAGGAGATAGAGAGAGGTGGATAAAACAGAAGATGGAGGAGAGATAGAGAGAGAGGTGGATAAAACAGAAGATGGAGGAGAGAGAGAGAGAGGTGGATAAAACAGAAGATGGAGGAGAGATAGAAAGAGGTGGATAAAACAGAAGATGGAGGAGAGATAGAAGATGGAGGTGGATGGAAAACAGAAGATGGAGGAGAGATAGAGAGGAGAGGTGGATAAAACAGAAGATGGAGGAGAGAGAGAGAGAGAGGTGGATAAAACAGAAGAGGAGAGAGAGAGAGTGGAGGAGAGGAGAGGTAGAGAGAGAGGTGGATAAAACAGAAGATGGAGGAGAGGTAGAGAGAGAGGTGGATAAAACAGAAGATGGAGGAGAGAGAGAGAGGTGGATAAAACAGAAGATGGAGGAGAGGTAGAGAGAGAGGTGGATAAACAGAAGATGGAGGAGAGATAGAGAGAGGTGGATAAAACAGAAGATGGAGGAGAGAGAGAGAGAGGTGGATAAAACAGAAGATGGAGGAAGATGGAGAGAGAGATATAAAACAGAAGATGGAGAGAGATAGAGATGGAAAACAGAAGATGGAGGAGAGATAGAGAAAGAGGTGGATAAAAAAACAGAAGATGGAGGAGAGAGAGAGAAGATAGATGGATAAAACAGAAGATGGAGGAGAGAGAGAGAGGTGAGATAAAACAGAAGATGGAGGAAACAGAAGATGGAGGAGAGGTAGAGAGAGAGGTGGATAAAACAGAAGATGGAGGAGATAGAGAGAGGTGGATAAAACAGAAGATGGAGGAGAGGTAGAGAGAGAGGTGGATAAAACAGAAGATGGAGGAGAGATGGATACAACAGAAGATGGAGGAGAGATAGAGAGAGGTGGATAAAACAGAAGATGGAGGAGAGATAGAGAGAGAGTGGATAAAACAGAAGATGGAGGAGAGATAGAGGTAGAAGATGAGGAGAGGTGGATAAAACAGAAGATGGAGGAGAGGTAGAGAGAGAGGTGGATAAAACAGAAGATGGAGGAGAGAGAGAGAGGTGGATAAAACAGAAGATGGAGGAGAGGTAGAGAGAGAGGTGGATAAAACAGAAGATGGAGGAGAGGGTAGAGAGAGAGGTGGATAAAACAGAAGATGGAGGAGAGAGAGAGAGGTGGATAAAACAGAAGATGGAAGAGAGAGAGGTGGATAAAACAGAAGATGGGGGAGAGGTAGAGAGAGGGGATAAAACAGGCAATGGAGGAGAGATAGAGAGAGGTGGATAAAACAGAAGATGGAGGAGAGAGAGAGGTGGATAAAACAGAAGATGGAGGAGAGGTAGAGAGAGGTGGATAAAACAGAAGATGGAGGAGAGAGAGAGAGGTGGATAAAACAGAAGATGGAGGAGAGGAGAGAGAGAGGTGGATAAAACAGAAGATGGAGGAGAGAGAGAGGTGGATAAAACAGAAGATGGAGGAGAGATGGAGGGTGGATAAAACAGAAGATGGAGGAGAGAGAGAGAGAGTGGATAAAACAGAAGATGGAGGAGAGATAGAGAGGATAACACAGAAGATGAGAGAGAGAGATGGATAAAACAGAAGATGGAGGAGAGGTAGAGGTGGATAAAACAGAAGATGGAGGAGAGAGAGAGAGAGGTGGATAAAACAGAAGATGAAGGAGAGGTAGAGAGAGAGGTGGATAAAACAGAAGATGGAGGAGGGGTAGAGAGGTGGATAAAACAGAAGATGGAGGAGAGAGAGAGAGGTGGATAAAACAGAAGATGGAGGAGAGGTAGAGAGAGAGGTGGATAAAACAGAAGATGGAGGAGGGGTAGAGAGGTGGATAAAACAGAAGATGGAGGAGAGGTAGAGAGAGGTGGATAAAACAGAAGATAGAGGTAGAGAGAGAGGTGGATAAAACAGAAGATGGAGGAGAGATAGAGAGGTGGATAAAACAGACGATGGAGAGAGAGAGAGAGAGGTGGATAAAACAGAAGATGGAGGAGAGAGGAGGTGGATAAAACAGAAGATGGAGGAGAGGAGAGAGATAAAACAGAAGATGGAGGAGATAGAAACATAAAACAGAAGATGGAGGAGAGAGAAAACAGAGAGAGAGGTGGATAAAACAGAAGATGGAGGAGGAGGAGAGGTAGAGAGAGAGGTGGATAAAACAGAAGATGGAGGAGAGGGTAGAGAGAGAGTGGATAAAACAGAAGATGGAGGAGAGAGAGAGGTGGATAAAACAGAAGATGGAGGAGAGATAGAGAGAGTGGATAAAACAGAAGATGGAGGAGAGATAGAGAGAGGTGGATAAAACAGAAGATGGAGGAGAGAGAGGTGGATAAAACAGAAGATGGAGGAGAGGTAGAGAGGTGGATAAAACAGAAGATGGAGGAGATAGAGAGAGGTGGATAAAACAGAAGATGGAGGAGAGGATAGAGAGAGGTGGATAAAACAGAAGATGGAGAGAGAGAGAGAGATGGATAAAACAGAAGATGGAGGAGAGATAGAGATGGTGGATAAAACAGAAGATGGAGGATAGAGAGAGAGAGGATAAAACAGAAGATGGAGGAGAGATAGAGAGAGAGGTGGATAAAACAGAAGATGGAGGAGAGAGAGAGAGGTGGATAAAACAGAAGATGGAGGAGAGGTAGAGAGAGAGGTGGATAAAACAGAAGATGGAGGAGAGATAGAGAGAGATAAAACAGAAGATGGAGGAGAGATAGAGAGAGGTGGATAAAACAGAAGATGGAGGAGAGATAGAGAGAGAGGTGGATAAAACAGAAGATGGAGGAGAGAGAGAGTGGATAAAACAGAAGATGGAGGAGAAAAGAGAGGGTGGATAAAACAGAAGATGGAGGAGAGATAGAGAGAGGTGGATAAAACAGAAGATGGAGGAGATAGAGAGAGGTGGATAAAACAGAAGATGGAGGAGAGATAGAGAGGAGGTGGATAAAACAGAAGATGGAGGAGAGATAGAGAGGTGGATAAAACAGAAGATGGAGGAGAGAAAGAGGTGGATAAAACAGAAGATGGAGGAGAGAGAGAGAGAGGTGGATAAAACAGAAGATGGAGGAGAGAGAGAGAGGTGGATAAAACAGAAGATGGAGGAGAGGTAGAGAGAGAGGTGGATAAAACAGAAGATGGAGGAGAGAGAGAGAGAGAGAGTGGATAAAACAGAAGATGGAGGAGAGAGAGAGAGAGAGGTGGATAAAACAGAAGATGGAGGAGAGATAGAGAGAGAGAGGTGGATAAAACAGAAGATGGAGGAGAGATAGAGAGAGGTGGATAAAACAGAAGATGGAGGAGAGATAATAAAACAGAAGATGGAGGAGAGGTAGAGAGAGAGGTGGATAAAACAGAAGATGGAGGAGAGAGAGAGAGGTGGATAAAACAGAAGATGAAGGAGAGGTAGAGAGAGAGGTGGATAAAACAGAAGATGGAGGAGAGAGAGAGAGAGAGGATAAAACAGAAGATGGAGGAGGGGTAAAACAGAAGATGGAGGAGAGATAGAGAGAGAGAGTGGATAAAACAGAAGATGGAGGAGAGATAGAGAAAGAGGTGGATAACACAGAAGATGGAGGAGAGAGAGAGAGATAGATAAAACAGAAGATGGAGGAGAGGTAGAGAGAGAGTGGATAAAACAGAAGATGGAGGAGAGATAGAGAGGTGGATAAAACAGAAGATGGAGGAGAGGTAGAGAGAGAGGTGGATAAAACAGAAGATGGAGGAGAGGTAGAGAGAGAGGTGGATAAAACAGAAGATGGAGGAGGGTAGAGAGAGAGGTGGATAAAACAGAAGATGGAAGAGAGAGAGGTGGATAAAACAGAAGATGGGGAGAGGTAGAGAGAGGATAAAACAGGCAATGGAGGAGAGATAGAGAGGTATAAAACAGAAGATGGAGGAGAGAGAGAGAGGTGGATAAAACAGAAGATGGAGGAGAGGTAGAGAGAGTGGATAAAAGGAGAATAGATGGATAAAACAGAAGATGGAGGAGATAGAGAGAGTGGATAAAACAGAAGATGGAGGAGAGATAGAGAGAGGTGGATAAAACAGAAGATGGAGGAGAGAGAGAGGTGGATAAAACAGAAGATGGAGGAGAGAGAGAGGTGGATAAAACAGAAGATGGAGGAGAGGTAGAGAGAGAGGTGGATAAAACAGAAGATGGAGGAGATAGGAGAGGTGGATAAAACAGAAGATGGAGGAGAGAGAGAGAGTGGATAAAACAGAAGATGGAGGAGAGATAGAGAGAGGAGAGTGGATAAAACAGAAGATGGAGGAGAGATAGAGAGAGAGGTGGATAAAACAGAAGATGGAGGAGAGAGAGAGAGAGAGATGGATAAAACAGAAGATGGAGAGAGAGATGGATAAAACAGAAGATGGAGGAGAGAGAGGATAGATAAAACAGAAGATGGAGAGAGAGAGATGGATAAAACAGAAGATGGAGGAGAGATAGAGGTGGATAAAACAGAAGATGGAGGAGAGAGAGAGGGTGGATAAAACAGAAGATGGAGGAGAGGTAGAGAGAGAGGTGGATAAAACAGAAGATGGAGGAGAGATAGAGAGAGAGAGAGGTGGATAAAACAGAAGATGGAGGAGAGATAGAGAGGTGGATAAAACAGAAGATGGAGGAGAGAGAGAGAGATGGATAAAACAGAAGATGGAGGAGAGGTAGAGAGAGGTGGATAAAACAGAAGATGGAGGAGAGAGAGAGAGGTGGATAAAACAGAAGATGGAGGAGAGGTAGAGAGAGAGGTGGATAAAACAGAAGATGGAGGAGAGGTAGAGAGAGAGGTGGATAAAACAGAAGATGGAGGAGAGAGAGAGAGAGGGGATAAAACAGAAGATGGAGGAGAGATAGAGAGAGGTGGATAAAACAGAAGATGGAGGAGAGAGAGAGGTGGATAAAACAGAAGATGGAGGAGAGGTAGAGAGAGGTGGATAAAACAGAAGATGGAGGAGATAGAGAGAGGTGGATAAAACAGAAGATGGAGGAGAGGTAGAGAGAGAGGTGGATAAAACAGAAGATGGAGGAGAGAGAGAGAGAGAGGGGATAAAACAGAAGATGGAGGAGAGAGAGAGAGAGGTGGATAAAACAGAAGATGGAGGAGAGATAGAGAGAGAGTGGATAAAACAGAAGATGGAGGAGAGATAGAGAGAGTGGGATAAACAGAAGATGGAGGAGAGAGAGAGGATATAAAACAGAAGATGGAGGAGAGGTAGAGAGAGAGGTGGATAAAACAGAAGATGGAGGAGAGAGAGAGGTGGATAAAACAGAAGATGGAGGAGAGGTAGAGAGAGAGGTGGATAAAACAGAAGATGGAGGAGAGAGAGGTGGATAGAAGATGGAGGAGAGAGAGAGAGGTGGATAAAACAGAAGATGGAGGAGAGGTAGAGAGAGAGGTGGATAAAACAGAAGATGGAGGAGAGAGAGAGAGAGAGGTGGATAAAACAGAAGATGGAGGAGAGATAGAGAGAGGTGGATAAAACAGAAGATGGAGGTAGAGAGAGAGGTGGATAAAACAGAAGATGGAGGAGAGATAGAGAGAGTGGATAAAACAGAAGATGGAGGAGAGATAGAGAGAGAGGTGGATAACAAGAAGATGGAGGAGAGAGAGAGAGATAGATAAAACAGAAGATGGAGGAGAGGTAGAGAGAGAGGTGGATAAAACAGAAGATGGAGGAGAGAGAGAGAGGTGGATAAAACAGAAGATGAAGGAGAGGTAGAGAGAGAGGTGGATAAAACAGAAGATGGAGGAGAGGTAGAGAGGTGGATAAAACAGAAGATGGAGGAGAGAGAGAGAGGTGGATAAAACAGAAGATGGAGGAGAGGTAGAGAGAGAGGTGGATAAAACAGAAGATGGAGGAGGGGTAGAGAGGTGGATAAAACAGAAGATGGAGGAGAGGTAGAGAGAGGTGGATAAAACAGAAGATAGAGGTAGAGAGAGAGGTGGATAAAACAGAAGATGGAGGAGAGATAGAGAGGTGGATAAAACAGACGATGGAGAGAGAGAGAGGTGGATAAAACAGAAGATGGAGGAGAGAGAGAGGTGGATAAAACAGAAGATGGAGGAGAGGTAGAGAGAGAGGTGGATAAAACAGAAGATGGAGGAGATAGAGAGAGGTGGATAAAACAGAAGATGGAGGAGAGGTAGAGAGAGAGGTGGATAAAACAGAAGATGGAGGAGAGAGAGAGAGAGAGTGGATACAACAGAAGATGGAGGAGAGATAGAGAGAGAGTGGATAAAACAGAAGATGGAGGAGAGATAGAGAGAGGTGGATAAAACAGAAGATGGAGGAGAGATAGAATAACACAGAAGATGGAGGAGAGATAGATAAAACAGAAGATGGAGGAGAGGTAGAGAGAGAGGTGGATAAGGAGAGAGAGAGAGTTGATAAAACAGAAGATGGAGGAGAGGTAGAGAGAGAGGTGGATAAAACAGAAGATGGAGGAGAGGTAGAGAGAGAGTGGATAAAACAGAAGATGGAGGAGGGGTAGAGAGAGAGGTGGATAAAACAGAAGATGGAAGGAGAGGTGGATAAAACAGAAGATGGGGGGAGAGGTGGATAAAACAGAAGATGGAGGATAAAACAGAAGATGGAGAGAGAGAGGTGGATAAAACAGAAGATGGAGGAGAGGTAGAGAGAGAGTGGATAAAACAGAAGATGGAGGAGATAGAGAGAGGTGGATAAAACAGAAGATGGAGGAGAGGTAGAGAGAGAGGTGGATAAAACAGAAGATGGAGGAGAGAGAGAGAGAGAGAGGTGGATACAACAGAAGATGGAGGAGAGATAGATGGATAAAACAGAAGATGGAGGAGAGATAGAGAGAGAGAGTGGATAAAACAGAAGATGGAGGAGAGATAGAGAGAGAGGTGGATAACACAGAAGATGGAGGAGAGAGAGAGAGATAGATAAAACAGAAGATGGAGGAGGTAGAGAGAGAGGTGGATAAAACAGAAGATGGAGAGGTGGATAAAACAGAAGATGAAGAGAGGTGGATGGATAAACAGAAGATGGAGGAGAGGTAGAGAGAGAGTGGATAAAACAGAAGATGGAGGAGGGGTAGAGAGAGAGGTGGATAAAACAGAAGATGGAGGAGAGATAGAGAGAGAGAGGTGGATAAAACAGAAGATGGAGGAGAGATAGAGAGAGGTGGATAACACAGAAGATGGAGGAGATATAAAACAGAAGATGGAGGAGAGGTAGAGAGAGAGGTGGATAAAACAGAAGATGGAGGAGAGAGAGAGAGGTGGATAAAACAGAAGATGAAGGAGAGGTAGAGAGTGGATAAAACAGAAGATGGAGGAGAGGTAGAGAGAGAGGTGGATAAAACAGAAGATGGAGGAGGGGTAGAGAGAGAGGTGGATAAAACAGAAGATGGAGAGAGAGAGAGTGGATAAAACAGAAGATGGAGAGGTAGAGAGGGGGATAAAACAGGCAATGGAGGAGAGATAGGATGGAAAAACAGAAGATGGAGGAGAGAGAGAGAGTGGATAAAACAGAAGATGGAGGAGAGGTAGAGAGGTGGATAAACAGGCAATGGAGGAGAGATAGAGAGAGATAAAACAGAAGATGGAGGAGATAGAGAGAGGTGGATAAAACAGAAGATGGAGGAGAGATAGAGAGAGGGATAAAACAGAAGATGGAGGAGAGATAGAGAGGTGGATAAAACAGAAGATGGAGGAGAGAGAGAGGTGGATAAAACAGAAGATGGAGGAGAGGTAGAGAGAGAGGTGGATAAAACAGAAGATGGAGGAGAGATAGGAGGTGGATAAAACAGAGATGGAGAGAGAGAGAGGTGGATAAAACAGAAGATGGAGGAGAGAGAGAGAGTGGATAAAACAGAAGATGGAGGAGAGGTAGAGAGAGAGTGGATAAAACAGAAGATGGAGGAGATAGAGAGAGGTGGATAAAACAGAAGATGGAGGAGAGGTAGAGAGAGAGGTGGATAAAACAGAAGATGGAGGAGAGAGAGAGAGAGAAGATGGAGGAGAGATGAGAGAGAGGTGGATAAAACAGAAGATGGAGGAGAGATAGAGAGAGAGAGGTGGATAAAACAGAAGATGGAGGAGAGATAGAGAGAGAGGTGGATAAAACAGAAGATGGAGGAGAGAGAGAGATAGATAAAACAGAAGATGGAGGAGAGGTAGAGAGAGAGATGGATAAAACAGAAGATGGAGGAGAGAGAGAGAGGTGGATAAAACAGAAGATGAAGGAGAGGTAGAGAGAGTGGATAAAACAGAAGATGGAGGAGAGGTAGAGAGAGAGGTGGATAAAACAGAAGATGGAGGAGGAGAGAGAGAGGTGGATAAAACAGAAGATGGAGAGAGAGAGGTGGATAAAACAGAAGATGGAGGAGAGAGAGAGAGGTGGATAAAACAGAATGGAGGAGAGATAGAGAGAGGTGGATAAAACAGAAGATGGAGGAGAGAGAGAGAGGTGGATAAAACAGAAGATGGAGGAGAGGTAGAGAGAGAGGGATAAAACAGAAGATGGAGGAGAGATAGAGAGGAGAAGATGGAGGAGATAGAGAGGTGGATAAAACAGAAGATGGAGGAGAGAGAGAGAGGTGGATAAAACAGAAGATGGAGGAGAGAGAGTGGATAAAACAGAAGAGAGGAGAGAAAGAGGTGGATAAAACAGAAGATGGAGGAGAGGTAGAGAGAGAGGTGGATAAAACAGAAGATGGAGGAGAGATAGAGAGGTGGATAAAACAGAGATGGAGAGAGAGAGAGGTGGATAAAACAGAAGATGGAGGAGGGAGAGAGTAGAGAGAGAGGTGGATAAAACAGAAGATGGAGGAGATAGAGAGAGGTGGATAAAACAGAAGATGGAGGAGAGGTAGAGAGAGAGGTGGATAAAACAGAAGATGGAGGAGAGAGAGAGAGAGGTGGATAAAACAGAAGATGGAGGAGAGATAGAGAGAGAGTGGATAAAACAGAAGATGGAGGAGAGATAGAGAGAGAGAGAGGTGGATAAAACAGAAGATGGAGGAGAGATAGAGAGAGAGGTGGATAACACAGAAGATGGAGGAGAGAGAGAGATAGATAAAACAGAAGATGGAGGAGATGGAGAGAGAGGATAAAACAGAGAGGAGGAGAGATGGATAAAAACAGAAGATGGAGGAGAGAGAGAGGTTGGATAAAACAGAAGATGAAGGAGAGGTAGAGAGAGAGGTGGATAAAACAGAAGATGGAGGAGAGGTAGAGAGAGAGGTGGATAAAACAGAAGATGGAGGAGGAGAGAGAGAGGTGGATAAAACAGAAGATGGAGGAGAGATAGAGAGAGAGGTGGATAAAACAGAAGATGGAGGAGAGATAGAGAGAGGGTGGATAAAACAGAAGATGGAGGAGAGAGAGAGAGATGGAAGATGGAGGAGAGGTAGAGAGAGAGGTGGATAAAACAGAAGATGGAGGAGAGAGAGAGAGGTGGATAAAACAGAAGATGGAGGAGAGGTAGAGAGAGAGGTGGATAAAACAGAAGATGGAGGAGAGATAGAGAGAGAGAGGTGGATAAAACAGAAGATGGAGGAGAGGTAGAGAGAGAGGTGGATAAAACAGAAGATGGAGGAGAGAGAGGGTGGATAAAACAGAAGATGGGGGAGAGAGGAGAGGTGGATAAAACAGAATGGAGGAGAGATAGAGAGAGATAAAACAGAAGATGGAGGAGAGAGAGAGATAAAACAGAAGATGGAGGAGAGTAGAGAGAGGTGGATAAAACAGGCAGGAGGAGATAGAGAGAGGTGGATAAAACAGAAGATGGAGGAGATAGAGAGAGAGTGGATAAAACAGAAGATGGAGGAGAGATAGAGAGAGAGGTGGATAAAACAGAAGATGGAGGAGAGATAGAGAGGTGGATAAAACAGAAGATGGAGGAGATAAAACAGAAGATGGAGGAGAGAGAGAGATAAAACAGAAGATGGAGGAGAGGTAGAGAGAGAGGTGGATAAAACAGAAGATGGAGGAGATAGAGAGAGGTGGATAAAACAGAAGATGGAGGAGAGGTAGAGAGAGAGGTGGATAAAACAGAAGATGGAGGAGAGAGAGAGAGAGAGGTGGATAAAACAGAAGATGGAGGAGAGAGAGAGAGGTGGATAAAACAGAAGATGGAGGAGAGATAGAGAGAGAGAGGTGGATAAAACAGAAGATGGAGGAGAGATGGAGGAGAAGATGGAGGAGAGAGAGAGATGATAAAACAGAAGATGGAGGAGAGGTAGAGAGAGAGATGGATAAAACAGAAGATGGAGGAGAGATAGAGAGGTGGATAAAACAGAAGATGGAGGAGAGAGAGAGAGGTGGATAAAACAGAAGATGGAGGAGAGGTAGAGAGAGAGGTGGATAAAACAGAAGATGGAGGAGAGAGAGAGAGGTGGAGAAGAGAGAGGTGGATAAAACAGAAGATGGAGGAGAGGTAGAGAGAGGTGGATAAAACAGAAGATGGAGGAGAGAGAGAGAGAGAGGTGGATAAAACAGAAGATGGAGGAGAGAGGTGGATAACACAGAAGATGGAGGAGAGAGAGAGATAGAAAAACAGAAGATGGAGGAGAGGTGAGAGAGAGAAGATGGAGGAGAGAGAGAGGATAAAACAGAAGATGGAGAGGTAGAGAGAGAGGTGGATAAAACAGAAGATGGAGGAGAGGTAGAGAGAGAGGTGGATAAAACAGAAGATGGAGGAGGGTGAGAGAGAGGTGGATAAAACAGAAGATGGAAGAGAGAGAGTGGATAAAACAGAAGATGGGGAGAGGTAGAGAGAGGGGATAAAACAGGCAATGGAGGAGATAGAGAGAGGTGGATAAAACAGAAGATGGAGGAGAGAGAGAGTGGATAAAACAGAAGATGGAGGAGAGGTAGAGAGAGAGGTGGATAAAACAGAAGATGGAGGAGATAGAGAGAGGTGGATAAAACAGAAGATGGAGGAGAGGTAGAGAGAGAGGTGGATAAAACAGAAGATGGAGGAGAGAGAGAGAGAGAGAGAGGTGGATACAACAGAAGATGGAGGAGAGATAGAGAGAGAGGTGGATAAAACAGAAGATGGAGGAGAGATAGAGAGAGAGAGGTGGATAAAACAGAAGATGGAGGAGAGATAGAGAGAGAGGTGGATAACACAGAAGATGGAGGAGAGAGAGAGAGATAGATAAAACAGAAGATGGAGGAGAGGTAGAGAGAGAGGTGGATAAAACAGAAGATGGAGGAGAGAGAGAGAGGTGGATAAAACAGAAGATGAAGGAGAGGTAGAGAGAGAGGTGGATAAAACAGAAGATGGAGGAGAGGAGAGGTGGATAAAACAGAAGATGGAGGAGAGAGAGAGAGAGGTGGATAAAACAGAAGATGGAGGAGAGGTAGAGAGAGAGGTGGATAAAACAGAAGATGGAGAGGGGTAGAGATAGATAAAACAGAAGATGGAGGAGAGGTAGAGATGGATAAAACAGAAGATGGAGGAGAGGATAAAACAGAAGATGGAGGAGAGATAGGATAAAACAGAAGATGGAGAGAGAGAGAGAGTGGATAAAACAGAAGATGGAGAGAGAGAGAGAGTGGATAAAACAGAAGATGGAGGAGAGGTAGAGAGAGAGGTGGATAAAACAGAAGATGGAGGAGATAGAGAGAGGTGGATAAAACAGAAGATGGAGGAGAGGTAGAGAGAGAGGTGGATAAAACAGAAGATGGAGGAGAGAGAGAGAGAGGTGGATAAAACAGAAGATGGAGGAGAGATAGAGAGAGGTGGATAAAACAGAAGATGGAGGAGATAGAGAGAGAGAGTGGATAAAACAGAAGATGGAGGAGAGATAGAGAGAGAGGTGGATAACACAGAAGATGGAGGAGAGAGAGAGATAGATAAAACAGAAGATGGAGGAGAGGTAGAGAGAGAGGTGGATAAAACAGAAGATGGAGGAGAGAGAGAGAGGTTGATAAAACAGAAGATGGAGAGAGAGAGGTGGATAAAACAGAAGATGGAGGAGAGGTAGAGAGAGGTGGATAAAACAGAAGATGGAGGAGGGTAGAGGAGGATAAAACAGAAGATGGAAGAGAGAGGTGGATAAAACAGAAGATGGAGGAGAGGTAGAGAGAGGGGGATAAAACAGAAATGGAGGAGAGATAGAGAGAGGTGGATAAAACAGAAGATGGAGGAGAGAGAGAGGTGGATAAAACAGAAGATGGAGGAGAGGTAGAGAGAGAGGTGGATAAAACAGAAGATGGAGGAGATAGAGAGAGGTGGATAAAACAGAAGATGGAGGAGAGGTAGAGAGAGAGGTGGATAAAACAGAAGATGGAGGAGAGAGAGAGAGAGAATACAACAGAAGATGGAGGAGAGATAGAGAGAGAGGTGGATAAAACAGAAGATGGAGGAGAGATAGAGAGAGAGAGTGGATAAAACAGAAGATGGAGGAGAGATAGAGAGAGAGGTGGATAAAGAAGATGGAGAAGAGAGATAGATAAAACAGAAGATGGAGGAGAGGTAGAGAGAGAGGTGGATAAAACAGAAGATGGAGGAGAGAGAGAGAGGTGGATAAAACAGAAGATGAAGGAGAGGTAGAGAGAGAGGTGGATAAAACAGAAGATGGAGGAGAGGTAGAGAGAGGTGGATAAAACAGAAGATGGAGGAGGGAGAGAGAGGTGGATAAAACAGAAGATGGAGGAGAGATAGAGAGAGAGGTGGATAAAACAGAAGATGGAGGAGAGAGAGAGAGAGGTGGATAACACAGAAGATGGAGGAGAGAGAGAAGATAAAACAGAAGATGGAGGAGGTAGAGAGGTGGATAAAACAGAAGATGGAGGAGAGAGAGAGAGTGGATAAAACAGAAGATGAAGGAGAGGTAGAGAGAGTGGATAAAACAGAAGATGGAGGAGAGGAGAGAGAGTGGATAAAACAGAAGATGGAGGAGGGGTAGAGAGAGAGGTGGATAAAACAGAAGATGGAGAGAGAGAGGTGGATAAAACAGAAGATGGGGAGAGGTAGAGAGAGGGGATAAAACAGAATGGAGGAGAGATAGAGAGGTGGATAAAACAGAAGATGGAGGAGAGAGAGAGGTGGATAAAACAGAAGATGGAGGAGAGGTAGAGAGAGGTGGATAAAACAGGCAATGGAGGAGAGATAGAGAGAGGGGATAAAACAGAAGATGGAGGAGATAGAGAGAGGTGGATAAAACAGAAGATGGAGGAGAGATAGAGAGAGGTGGATAAAACAGAAGATGGAGGAGAGAGAGGTGGATAAAACAGAAGATGGAGGAGAGAGTGGATAAAACAGAAGATGGAGGAGAGGTAGAGAAATAAAACAGAAGATGGAGGAGATAGAGAGAGGTGGATAAAACAGAAGATGGAGGAGAGGTAGAGAGATGGATAAAACAGAAGATGGAGGAGAGAGAGAGAGAGAGGTGGATAAAACAGAAGATGGAGGAGAGATAGAGAGAGGTGGATAAAACAGAAGATGGAGGAGAGATAGAGAGAGGTGGATAAAACAGAAGATGGAGGAGAGAGAGAGAGAGGTGGATAAAACAGAAGATGGAGGAGAGAGAGAGGATAAAACAGAAGATGGAGGAGAGAGAGAGAGAGGATAAAACAGAAGATGGAGGAGAGATAGAGAGGTGGATAAAACAGAAGATGGAGGAGAGAGAGAGAGGTGGATAAAACAGAAGATGGAGGAGAGGAGAGAGAGAGGTGGATAAAACAGAAGATGGAGGAGAGATAGAGAGAGAGGTGGATAAAACAGAAGATGGAGGAGAGAGAGAGAGGTGGATAAAACAGAAGATGGAGGAGAGGTAGAGAGAGAGGTGGATAAAACAGAAGATGGAGGAGAGATAGAGAGAGGTGGATAAAACAGAAGATGGAGGAGAGATAGAGAGAGAGTGGATAAAACAGAAGATGGAGGAGAGAGAGAGATAGATAAAACAGAAGATGGAGGAGAGGTAGAGAGAGAGGTGGATAAAACAGAAGATGGAGGAGAGAGAGAGAGGTTGATAAAACAGAAGATGAAGGAGAGGTAGAGAGAGAGGTGGATAAAACAGAAGATGGAGGAGAGGTAGAGAGAGAGGTGGATAAAACAGAAGATGGAGGAGGGGTAGAGAGAGAGGTGGATAAAACAGAAGATGGAAGAGAGAGAGGTGGATAAAACAGAAGATGGGGGAGAGGTAGAGAGAGGGGATAAAACAGGCAATGGAGGAGAGATAGAGAGAGGTGGATAAAACAGAAGATGGAGGAGAGAGAGAGGTGGATAAAACAGAAGATGGAGGAGAGGTAGAGAGAGAGGTGGATAAAACAGAAGATGGAGGAGATAGAGAGAGGTGGATAAAACAGAAGATGGAGGAGAGGTAGAGAGAGAGGTGGATAAAACAGAAGATGGAGGAGAGAGAGAGAGAGAGAGGTGGATACAACAGAAGATGGAGGAGAGATAGAGAGAGAGGTGGATAAAACAGAAGATGGAGGAGAGATAGAGAGAGAGAGGTGGATAAAACAGAAGATGGAGGAGAGATAGAGAGAGAGGGGATAAAACAGAAGATGGAGGAGAGAGAGAGAGATAGATAAAACAGAAGATGGAGGAGAGAGAGAGAGGTGGATAAAACAGATGGAAGATGGAGGAGAAGATAGAGAGGTAGAGAGGTGGATAAAACAGAAGATGGAGGAGAGAGAGAGGTGGATAAAACAGAAGATGGAGGAGAGAGAGAGAGGTGGATAAAACAGAAGATGGAGGAGAGGTAGAGAGAGAAGATGGAGAGAGAGGTGGATGGAAGATGGAAAGGTAGAAGATGAAGATAGAGGTAGAGAGAGAGGTGGATAAAACAGAAGATGGAGGAGAGATAGAGAGAGAGAGGTGGATAAAACAGAAGATGGAGGAGAGATAGAGAGAGAGGTGGATAACACAGAAGATGGAGGAGAGAGAGAGAGATAGATAAAACAGAAGATGGAGGAGAGGTAGAGAGAGAGGTGGATAAAACAGAAGATGGAGGAGAGAGAGAGAGGTGGATAAAACAGAAGATGAAGGAGAGGTAGAGAGAGAGGTGGATAAAACAGAAGATGGAGGAGGGGTAGAGAGGTGGATAAAACAGAAGATGGAGGAGAGAGAGAGAGGTGGATAAAACAGAAGATGGAGGAGAGGTAGAGAGAGAGGTGGATAAAACAGAAGATGGAGGAGGGGTAGAGAGGTGGATAAAACAGAAGATGGAGGAGAGGTAGAGAGAGGTGGATAAAACAGAAGATAGAGGTAGAGAGAGAGGTGGATAAAACAGAAGATGGAGGAGAGATAGAGAGGTGGATAAAACAGAATGGAGATGGATAAAACAGAAGAGGAGGAGAGAGAGAGGTGGATAAAACAGAAGATGGAGGAGAGGTAGAGAGAGAGGTGGATAAAACAGAAGATGGAGGAGATAGAGAGAGGTGGATAAAACAGAAGATGGAGGAGAGGTAGAGAGAGAGGTGGATAAAACAGAAGATGGAGGAGAGAGAGAGAGAGAGGTGGATACAACAGAAGATGGAGGAGAGATAGAGAGAGAGGTGGATAAAACAGAAGATGGAGGAGAGATAGAGAGAGAGAGGTGGATAAAACAGAAGATGGAGGAGAGATAGAGAGGTGGATAAAACAGAAGATGGAGGAGAGAGAGAGATAGATAAAACAGAAGATGGAGGAGAGGTAGAGAGAGAGGTGGATAAAACAGAAGATGGAGGAGAGAGAGAGAGGTTGATAAAACAGAAGATGAAGGAGAGGTAGAGAGAGAGGTGGATAAAACAGAAGATGGAGGAGAGGTAGAGAGAGAGGTGGATAAAACAGAAGATGGAGGAGGGGAGAGAGAGGTGGATAAAACAGAAGATGGAAGAGAGAGAGGTGGATAAAACAGAAGATGGGGGAGAGGTAGAGAGAGGGGATAAAACAGGCAATGGAGGAGAGATAGAGAGAGGTGGATAAAACAGAAGATGGAGGAGAGAGAGAGGTGGATAAAACAGAAGATGGAGGAGAGGTAGAGAGAGAGGTGGATAAAACAGAAGATGGAGGAGATAGAGAGAGGTGGATAAAACAGAAGATGGAGGAGAGGTAGAGAGAGAGGTGGATAAAACAGAAGATGGAGGAGAGAGAGAGAGAGAGAGAGGTGGATACAACAGAAGATGGAGGAGAGATAGAGAGAGAGGTGGATAAAACAGAAGATGGAGGAGAGATAGAGAGAGAGAGGTGGATAAAACAGAAGATGGAGGAGAGATAGAGAGAGAGGTGGATAACACAGAAGATGGAGGAGAGAGAGAGAGATAGATAAAACAGAAGATGGAGGAGAGGTAGAGAGAGAGGTGGATAAAACAGAAGATGGAGGAGAGAGAGGTGGATAAAACAGAAGATGAAGGAGAGGTAGAGAGAGAGGTGGATAAAACAGAAGATGGAGGAGAGGTAGAGAGAGAGGTGGATAAAACAGAAGATGGAGGAGGGGTAGAGAGAGAGGTGGATAAAACAGAAGATGGAGGAGAGATAGAGAGAGAGAGGTGGATAAAACAGAAGATGGAGGAGAGATAGAGAGAGAGGTGGATAACACAGAAGATGGAGGAGAGAGAGAGATAGATAAAACAGAAGATGGAGGAGAGGTAGAGAGAGAGGTGGATAAAACAGAAGATGGAGGAGAGAGAGAGAGGTGGATAAAACAGAAGATGAAGGAGAGGTAGAGAGAGAGGTGGATAAAACAGAAGATGGAGGAGAGGTAGAGAGAGAGGTGGATAAAACAGAAGATGGAGGAGGGGTAGAGAGAGAGGTGGATAAAACAGAAGATGGAAGAGAGAGAGGTGGATAAAACAGAAGATGGGGGAGAGGTAGAGAGAGGGGATAAAACAGGCAATGGAGGAGAGATAGAGAGAGGTGGATAAAACAGAAGATGGAGGAGAGAGAGAGGTGGATAAAACAGAAGATGGAGGAGAGGTAGAGAGAGGTGGATAAAACAGGCAATGGAGGAGAGATAGAGAGAGGTGGATAAAACAGAAGATGGAGGAGATAGAGAGAGGTGGATAAAACAGAAGATGGAGGAGAGATAGAGAGAGGTGGATAAAACAGAAGATGGAGGAGAGATAGAGAGGTGGATAAAACAGAAGATGGAGGAGAGAAAGAGGTGGATAAAACAGAAGATGGAGGAGAGGTAGAGAGAGAGGTGGATAAAACAGAAGATGGAGGAGAGATAGAGAGGTGGATAAAACAGACGATGGAGAGAGAGAGAGGTGGATAAAACAGAAGACGGAGGAGAGAGAGAGGTGGATAAAACAGAAGATGGAGGAGAGGTAGAGAGAGAGGTGGATAAAACAGAAGATGGAGGAGATAGAGAGAGGTGGATAAAACAGAAGATGGAGGAGAGGTAGAGAGAGAGGTGGATAAAACAGAAGATGGAGGAGAGAGAGAGAGAGAGGTGGATACAACAGAAGATGGAGGAGAGATAGAGAGAGAGGTGGATAAAACAGAAGATGGAGGAGAGATAGAGAGAGAGAGGTGGATAAAACAGAAGATGGAGGAGAGATAGAGAGAGAGGTGGATAACACAGAAGATGGAGGAGAGAGAGAGATAGATAAAACAGAAGATGGAGGAGAGGTAGAGAGAGAGATGGATAAAACAGAAGATGGAGGAGAGATAGAGAGGTGGATAAAACAGAAGATGGAGGAGAGAGAGAGAGGTGGATAAAACAGAAGATGGAGGAGAGGTAGAGAGAGAGGTGGATAAAACAGAAGATGGAGGAGAGAGAGAGAGGTGGATAAAACAGAAGATGGAGGAGAGAGAGGTGGATAAAACAGAAATGAAGGAGAGGTAGAGAGGTGGATAAAACAGAAGATGGAGGAGAGAGAGAGAGATTGATAAAACAGAAGATGGAGGAGAGGTAGAGAGAGAGGTGGATAAAACAGAAGATGGAGGAGAGGTAGAGAGAGGTGGATAAAACAGAAGATGGAGGAGAGGTAGAGAGAGGTGGATAAAACAGAAGATGGAGGAGAGGGATAAAACAGAAGATGGAGAGAGAGGTGGATAAAACAGAAGATGGAGGAGAGTGAGAGAGGTGGATAAAACAGAAGATGGAGGAGAGAGAGAGGGATAAAACAGAAGATGGAGGAGTGGATAAAACAGAAGATGGAGGAGAGAGAGGTGGATAAAACAGAAGATGGATGAGAGGATAAAACAGGCAATGGAGGAGAGATAGAGAGAGTGGATAAAACAGAAGATGGAGGAGAGAGAGAGAGGTGGATAAGAACAGAAGATGGATAAAACAGAAGATGGAGGAGAGAGAGAGAGGTGGATAAAACAGGCAATGGAGGAGAGATAGAGAGAGGTGGATAAAACAGAAGATGGAGGAGAGAGAGAGAGATAAAACAGAAGATGGAGGAGAGGTAGAGAGAGATGGATAAAACAGGCAATGGAGGAGAACAGAAGATGGATAAAACAGAAGATGGATAGAGAGAGAGGTGGATAAAACAGAAGATGAGAGGATAAAACAGAAGATGGAGAGATAGAGAGAGGTGGATAAAACAGAAGATGGAGGAGAGATAGAGAGAGAGATGGATAAAACAGAAGATGGAGGATAGGAGAGAGAGATAGATAAAACAGAAGATGGAGGAGAGGTAGAAGGTGGATAAAACAGAAGAGGAGAGAGAGAGAGGTTGGATAAAACAGAAGATGGAGGAGAGAGAGAGGTGGATAAAACAGAAGATGGAGGAGAGGTAGAGAGAGAGGTGGATAAAACAGAAGATGGAGGAGGGGTAGAGAGGTGGATAAAACAGAAGATGGAGAGAGGATAAAACAGAAGATGGAGGAGAGAGGTGGATAAAACAGAAGATGGAGGAGAGATAGAGAGAGTGGATAAAACAGAAGATGGAGGAGAGAGAGAGGTGGATAAAACAGAAGATGGAGGAGAGGTAGAGAGAGAGTGGATAAAACAGAAGATGGAGGAGAGAGAGAGGTGGATAAAACAGAAGATGGAGGAGAGATAGAGAGGTGGATAAAACAGAAGATGGAGGAGAGAGAGAGAGAGAGAGAGAGGTGGATAAAACAGAAGATGGAGGAGAGAGAGAGAGGTGGATAAAACAGAAGATGGAGGAGAGGTAGAGAGAGAGGTGGATAAAACAGAAGATGGAGGAGAGAGAGAGAGGTGGATAAAACAGAAGATGGAGGAGAGGTAGAGAGAGAGGTGGATAAAACAGAAGATGGAGGAGGGGTAGAGAGGTGGATAAAACAGAAGAGGAGAGGTGGATAAAACAGAAGATGGAGGAGAGGTAGAGAGAGTGGATAAAACAGAAGATGGAGGAGGGGATAGAGGTGGATAAAACAGAAGATGGAGGAGAGGTAGAGAGAGGTGGATAAAACAGAAGATGGAGATAGAGAGAGAGGTGGATAAAACAGAAGATGGAGGAGAGATAGAGAGAGAGTGGATAAAACAGAAGATGGAGGAGAGATAGAGAGAGAGGTGGATAACACAGAAGATGGAGGAGAGAGAGAGATAGATAAAACAGAAGATGGAGGAGAGGTAGAGAGAGAGGTGGATAAAACAGAAGATGGAGGAGAGAGAGAGAGGTGGATAAAACAGAAGATGGAGGAGAGGTAGAGAGAGAGGTGGATAAAACAGAAGATGGAGGAGGGGGTAGAGAGAGTGGATAAAACAGAAGATGGAGGAGAGGTAGAGAGAGGTGGATAAAACAGAAGATGGAGGTAGAGAGAGAGGTGGATAAAACAGAAGATGGAGGAGAGATAGAGAGGTGGATAAAACAGAGATGGAGAGGTGGATAAAACAGAAGATGGAGGAGAGAGAGGTGGATAAAACAGAAGATGGAGGAGAGGTAGAGAGAGAGTGGATAAAACAGAAGATGGAGGAGATAGAGAGAGGTGGATAAAACAGAAGATGGAGGAGAGGTAGAGAGAAGGTGGATAAAACAGAAGATGGAGGAGAGAGAGAGAGAGAGGTGGATACAACAGAAGATGGAGGAGAGATAGAGAGGTGGATAAAACAGAAGATGGAGGAGAGATAGAGAGAGAGAGTGGATAAAACAGAAGATGGAGGAGAGATAGAGAGATGGATAAAACAGAAGATGGAGGAGAGAGAGAGAGGTGGATAAAACAGAAGATGGAGGAGAGAGAGAGAGTTGATAAAACAGAAGATGAAGGAGAGGTAGAGAGAGGTGGATAAAACAGAAGATGGAGGAGAGGTAGAGAGAGAGGTGGATAAAACAGAAGATGGAGGAGGGGTAGAGAGAGAGGTGGATAAAACAGAAGATGGAAGAGAGAGAGGTGGATAAAACAGAAGATGGGGGAGAGGTAGAGAGAGGGGATAAAACAGGCAATGGAGGAGAGATAGAGAGAGGTGGATAAAACAGAAGATGGAGGAGAGAGAGAGGTGGATAAAACAGAAGATGGAGGAGAGGTAGAGAGAGAGGTGGATAAAACAGAAGATGGAGGAGATAGAGAGAGGTGGATAAAACAGAAGATGGAGGAGAGGTAGAGAGAGAGTGGATAAAACAGAAGATGGAGGAGAGAGAGAGAGAGAGGTGGATACAACAGAAGATGGAGGAGAGATAGAGAGAGGTGGATAAAACAGAAGATGGAGGAGAGATAGAGAGAGAGGTGGATAAAACAGAAGATGGAGGAGAGATAGAGAGGTGGATAAAACAGAAGATGGAGGAGAGAGAGAGAGATAGATAAAACAGAAGATGGAGGAGAGGTGAGAGAGAGGTGGATAAAACAGAAGATGGGGAGGATAAAACAGAAGATGAGGAGAGAGGTAGAGAGAGAGGTGGATAAAACAGAAGATGGAGAGAGGTAGAGAGAGAGGTGGATAAAACAGAAGATGGAGGAGGGGAGAGAGAGAGGTGGATAAAACAGAAGATGGAGGAGAGATAGAGAGAGAGGTGGATAAAACAGAAGATGGAGGAGAGATAGAGAGGAGGTGGATAAAACAGAAGATGGAGGAGAGAGAGAGAGAGGTGATAAAACAGAAGATGGAGGAGAGGTAGAGAGAGAGTGGATAAAACAGAAGATGGAGGAGAGAGAGAGAGGTGGATAAAACAGAAGATGAAGAGAGGTAGAGAGAGGTGGATAAAACAGAAGATGGAGGAGAGGTAGAGAGAGGTGGATAAAACAGAAGATGGAGGAGGGGTAGAGAGAGTGGATAAAACAGAAGATGGAGGAGAGAGAGAGGTGGATAAAACAGAAGATGGGGAGAGAGTAGAGAGAGGGGATAAAACAGGCAATGGAGGAGAGATAGAGAGGATAAAACAGAAGATGGAGGAGAGAGTGGATAAAACAGAAGATGGAGGAGAGGAGAGAGAGGTGGATAAAACAGGCAATGGAGGAGAGATAGAGAGAGGTGGATAAAACAGAAGATGGAGGAGATAGAGAGAGGTGGATAAAACAGAAGATGGAGGAGAGATAGAGAGAGGTGGATAAAACAGAAGATGGAGGAGAGATAGAGAGGTGGATAAAACAGAAGATGGAGGAGACAGAAGATGGAGGAGAGGTAGAGAGAGAGGTGGATAAAACAGAAGATGGAGGAGAGATAGAGAGGTGGATAAAACAGACGATGGAGAGAGAGAGAGGTGGATAAAACAGAAGATGGAGGAGAGAGAGAGGTGGATAAAACAGAAGATGGAGGAGAGGTAGAGAGAGAGGTGGATAAAACAGAAGATGGAGGAGATAGAGAGAGGTGGATAAAACAGAAGATGGAGGAGAGGTAGAGAGAGAGGTGGATAAAACAGAAGATGGAGGAGAGAGAGAGAGAGAGGTGGATACAACAGAAGATGGAGGAGAGATAGAGAGAGAGGTGGATAAAACAGAAGATGGAGGAGAGATAGAGAGAGAGAGGTGGATAAAACAGAAGATGGAGGAGAGATAGAGAGAGAGGTGGATAAACAGAAGATGGAGGAGAGAGAGAGATGATAAAACAGAAGATGGAGGAGAGGTAGAGAGAGAGATGGATAAAACAGAAGATGGAGGAGAGATAGAGAGGTGGATAAAACAGAAGATGGAGGAGAGAGAGAGAGGTGGATAAAACAGAAGATGGAGGAGAGGTAGAGAGAGAGGTGGATAAAACAGAAGATGGAGGAGAGAGAGAGAGGTGGATAAAACAGAAGATGGAGGAGAGAGAGAGAGGTGGATAAAACAGAAAATGAAGGAGAGGTAGAGAGAGAGAGGTGGATAAAACAGAAGATGGAGGAGAGAGAGAGAGTTGGATAAAACAGAAGATGGAGGAGAGAGAGAGAGGTGGATAAAACAGAAGATGGAGGAGAGGTAGAGAGAGAGGTGGATAAAACAGAAGATGGAGGAGGGGTAGAGAGAGAGGTGGATAAAACAGAAGATGGAGGAGAGAGAGAGGTGGATAAAACAGAAGATGGGGGAGAGGTAGAGAGAGGTGGATAAAACAGGCAATGGAGGAGAGATAGAGAGAGGTGGATAAAACAGAAGATGGAGGAGAGAGAGAGGTGGATAAAACAGAAGATGGAGGAGAGGTAGAGAGAGGTGGATAAAACAGGCAATGGAGGAGAGATAGAGAGAGGTGGATAAAACAGAAGATGGATGAGAGAGAGAGGTGGATAAAACAGGCAATGGAGGAGAGATAGAGAGAGGTGGATAAAACAGAAGATGGAGGAGGGGTAGAGAGAGCGGTGGATAAAACAGAAGATGGAGGAGAGAGAGAGGTGGATAAAACAGAAGATGGAGGAGAGGTGAGAGAGGTGGATAAAACAGGCAATGGAGGAGAGATAGAGAGGGTGGATAAAACAGAAGATGGAGGATAGGTAGAGAGAGAGGTGGATAAAACAGAAGATGGAGGAGAGGTAGAGAGAGATGGATAAAACAGGCAATGGAGGAGAGATAGAGAGAGGTGGATAAAACAGAAGATGGATGAGAGAGAGAGGTGGATAAAACAGGCAATGGAGGAGAGATAGAGAGAGGTGGATAAAACAGAAGATGGAGGAGATAGAGAGAGGTGGATAAAACAGAAGATGGAGGAGAGATAGAGAGAGAGATGGATAAAACAGAAGATGGAGGATAGGTAGAGAGAGGTGTATAAAACAGAAGATGGAGGAGAGGTAGAGAGAGGTGGATAAAACAGAAGATGGAGGAGAGGTAGAGAGAGAGGTGGATAAAACAGAAGATGGAGGAGAGAGAGAGAGGTGGATAAAACAGAAGATGGAGGAGAAGTAGAGAGAGAGGTGGATAAAACAGAATATGAGAAAGAGAGAAGGTGGAAAATGACAGGAAAGGATAGAGTGAAGAGGGAGAGAACAAGAGCACAGAGATCAGCGTTTGGAGATGCGTTGCTTCAATCACAACTGTTCATTTGCTAGCCAGCCTGATCTTCTCAGGGCAGATAGCATGGTGCTTGTTTCTAATAAAGCTCACAGCGGTCAATTCAAAGATGTATGTCTCATACCATAACTGGAGATGGTACTACACTCTTAGAAAAAAGGGTTCCAAAAGGGTTCTTCGGCTGTCCCCATAGGAGAACCTTTTTTGGTTCCAGGTAGAACTCTTGGGTTCCATGTAGGAACCTCTGTGGAAAGGGTTCTACATGGAACTAAAAAGGGTTCTACCTGAAACCAAAGGGGTTCTACCTGAAACCAAAGGGGTTTTTTCAAAAGGTTTTCCTATGGGGACTGCCATACGAACCCTTTTAGGTTCTAGACAGCAACTTTTTTTTCTAAGAGTGTAAGCAAAACAACTACAAATATGATTATCCATTGCTACTCTTTGTGAGGATATTCCATGTACATATTTATTGTAAACTGAGGGCTCTTCAGTAAGTTGAGAGTTGTATCTGTGTGTGAATGTGAGTGTGGGTACACTAGGAGACAGCCCTTCCAGAGGGGAATGACAGACCAGATTACTGCTTTTGACACAATGAAAACAATATGTTCCAGTCCCTCTAACACCACTTTCTCATTCTGCTGCTAGGATATCTGAGAGCACCTACTTACTCCTCCACTTTTAACAACAACCATATAAACGTACATGTTGAAGAACAGGGGTTCCCAACCTAGGGGTCGCCCCCCTGTGGGGGGACCGTCCTTGATTGTTTCATTGTATTTAACTCTGCAATGCTTTGGTCTAGAAACAATCAGTAAAATGCAGAGGAACAGGCAACTCTGATGAACATTGGTTTGTCTCAATGACATTCAGAAGCTGACCTATGACCTTCTAAAGTAAAATAAATTGGACAGTCAAATGTCAAAAAGAGATGGGAACCCCTGTTGTAGAACTTGAAAATAGACTGCTGCTGGCTGCATTGGGTAAGAGGTAACCCATCCCAAGATTGATAGCTCCCCATAAGTTATTTTTGAACTTGTCTCAAAGGTTGTGCATGGACTGACTGAGCAGGCTGTGTTGTTATTCTGAAGCTCACCTTGATGTGCTTTACCCCACAGCTCACCAGCCGGTTCTGCTGAAAGGGATCCCAGGATATATCGAAGATCTGAAAGACAGCCAAGCCAATAACACACAAACATTTCCTCTCAATCACACAGAAAGTCAAGACGCAAACAGATTGTATTCTCACATACACACTTAATCAATACACACCAGACATACGAAAATGCAAACATGTGCACAGCACACACAACAGCCTACCCTGTCTGAATGTCCTGTCGCAGTGGCCAGAATCTTTCCTTTCTTCCAGTCCCAAACACACACTGTATTTTTGCCATCCAGCCCCACAGAGGCCAGCCGCTGAAAAGGAGAGAAAGGGGGACCGATTCATTAATTCTTCCAGTCCCAAACACACACTGTATTTTTGCCATCCAGCCCCACAGAGGCCAGCCGCTGAAAAGGAGAGAAAGGGGGACCTATTCATTAATTCTTCCAGTCCCAAACACACACTGTATTTTTGCCATCCAGCCCCACAGAGGCCAGCCGCTGAAAAGGAGAGAAAGGGGGACCTATTCATTAATTCTTCCAGTCCCAAACACACACTGTATTTTTGCCATCCAGCCCCACAGAGGCCAGCCGCTGAAAAGGAGAGAAAGGGGGACCTATTCATTAATCTGCAAAAGAAAGGAGGGAGGCTGTTTCTATTCAATGGAGAAAGCTTAAGAAATATTCATGAATATACTGTAAATGGAGGATTTTTTTCTTTATATTTTCATAATCAATTAATTTACAGTACCAGTCAAACGTTTGGACACACCTTCTCAGTCAAGGGTGAATCAGGCCTTCATGATCGAATTGCTGCAAAGAAACCACTAGTAAAGGACACCAATAATAAGAAGAGACTTGCTTGGGCCAAGAAACACGAGCAATGGACTTTAGACCGGTGGAAATCTGTCCTTTGGTTTGAGTCCAAATTTGACATCTTCGGTTCCAACAGCCGTGTCTTTGTGAGACGCAGAGTAGGTGAACGGATGATCTCAGCATGTGTGGTTCCCACCATGAAGCATGGAGGAGGAGGTGTGATGGTGTTTTGCTGGTGACACTGTCAGTGATTTATTTAGAATTCAAGGAACACTTAACCAGCAGGCTCCCACAGCATTCTGCAGCAATACGTCATCCCATCTAGTTTGTGCTTTGTGGGAATATCATTTGTTTTTCCACAGAACAACGACCTAAAACACACATTCAGTAAGTAAGGGCTATTTGACCAATAATGAGAGTGATGCATTAAATGACTTGGCCTCCACAATCACACAACCTTAACCCAATTGAGATGGTTTGGGATGAGTTGGACCGCAGAGTGAAGGACCCAATTGAGATGGTTTGGGATGAGTTGGACTGCAGAGTGAAGGAAAAGCAGCCAACAAGTGCTCAGCATATGTGGGAACTCCTTCAAGACTGTTGGAAAAGCATTCCTCATGAAGCTGGTTGAGAGAATGCCAAGATTGTGCAAAGCTGTCATCAAGGGTGGCTACTTTGAAGAACCTCAAATATAAAATATATTTTGATTTGTTTAAAACTTTTTTGGTTACTACATGATTCCACATTTGTTATTTTATAGTTTTGATATCTTGACTATTCTTCTACAATGTAGAACATAGTCAAAATAAATAAAAACCCTGGAATGAGTAGGTGTCCAAACTTTGGACTGGTTCTGTATATGGTACTGCATCATTTCAACATGGATATTAGGGTAATATTTGGTAGATACGATAATCAATGAGATTTCATCCTATTTTCACCCACTCAAAAAGACCGGCAGAAGTTAGTTGAATTCCCAATGTGTTATCACTACGCTTTCAACCATCTAAAAGCACGACCAAATTCCAAATGAAAATCAATGTCTGATATTTTGTTTATTTATACAACAACTGCATGTGTTATCACTGTGCTTCAATTTATAGCACAACCACATGACATGGATTGCAGTTGAGATTACATTAAATGTACATGGTGCAAGTGATCAATGCTGTTCAAGATTCTGAGCAGACTATTACAGCAATTGTGAAGATCTCCACAGACCTGTGATGACCTATGCATGCTGTCTGGAACATGCTTTATGTGATTATATAAGACTTATAGTTACAGTAACCTCAACATGTGGCCATGGATGTTACTCACTACATTAAGATAGCCTTTAGACTATTTACTATATTACCAAAGTAATGTTGTGTTTGGTTGACAATGCGAACAAATATCAACATTTAAAAGAGATATGTCTACTGTTTGGATACTTAGAGCTAAGCCACTGGCTTAATCTTGTTATTTTATTTATTTAACAAAAAGTGTTTGGTTATAATGGAGACGTGAATCCAACATATCCTTTCTTAACTTGTTGACAAGTTAATAGGCAATTTACCGTATTGTGAAAGTGATATTGAATTGTGTTTGGTTGTCAACGCTATCAAATAACAACATTTGAAGCATTTTTTTTCTGTGCCACTGAGTCTGGCTTTAATTCCAGTTGGTCTACAAATGAATAATTTATATTTTGGATTCGCGTCTTGATTTCAACCAAAAATCGAAGTTAAAGAATAGGACTAATTCAAACTTTAAATGCACTTTACAGTTTGATTTGATTTAATCCTATTCTTTAACTTAGATTGTTGGTTGAGATGGAGACATGAATCCAACATATAAATTATTAACTTATTAACTGAAATCAACCAGAACTTGAACCCCTAGGCCTATATGTGTCTATGTTTAGTTGAATTGAAACCCTAGGAGTATATGTGTCTATGTTTAGTTGAATTGAAACCCTAGGCCTATATGTGTCTATGTTTAGTTGAATTGAAACCCTAGGAGTATATGTGTCTATGTTTAGTTGAATTGAAACCCTAGGAGTATATGTGTCTATGTTTAGTTGAATTGAAACCCTAGGCCTATATGTGTCTATGTTTATTTTAATTTTAACTAGGCAATTTTTATTTAACTAGGCAAGTCAGTTAAGAACAAATTCTTATTTTCAATGACGTTGTCCTGTTGTCCTGTTGGAAGGTGAACATTCGCCCCAGTCTGAGGTCCTGAGCACTCTGGAGCACAGAGCTCCTGACTAGTCTCCCAGTTCCTGCTGCTGAAAAACAACCCCACAGCATGATGCTGCCACCACCATGCTTCACTGTTGGGATGGTGCCAGGTTTCCTCCAGACGTGACGCTTGGCATTCAGGCCAAAGAGTTCAATATTGGTTTCATCAGACCAGAGAATCTTGTTTCTCATGGTCAGAGTCTTTAGCTGCCTTTTGGTAAACTCCAAGTGGACTGTCATGTGCCTTTTACTGAGGAGTAACTTCTGTCTGGCCACTCCATAAAGGCCTGATTGGTGGAGTGCTGCAGAGATGGTTGTTCTTTTGGAAGGTTCTCCCATCTCCACAGGGGAACTCTGGAGCTCTGTCAGAGTGACCATCAGGTTCTTGGTCACCTCCCTGACCAAGGCCCTTCTCCCCTGATTGCTCAGTTTGGCTGGTCGGCCAGCTCTAGGAAGAGTCTTGGTGGTTCCAAACGTCTTCCATTTAAGAATGATGGAGGCCACTGTGTTCTTGGGGACCTTCAATTCTGCAAACATTTTTTGGTACCCTTCCACAGATCTGTGCCCTGACACAATCCTGTCTTGGAGCTCTACGGACAAATCCTTCAACCTCATGGCTTGGTTTTTGCTCTGACATGCACTGTCAACTGTGGGACCTTACATAGACAGGTGTGTGCCTTCCCAAATCATGTCTAATCAATTGAATTTAACACAGGTGGACTCCAATCAAGTTGTAGAAACATCTCAAGGATGATCAATGGAAGCAGGATGCACCTGAGGTCAACTTTGAGTCTCATAGCAAAGGGTCTGAATACTTAAATAAGGTATTTATGTTTTTGTTTTTTTATACATTTGCAAAAATTTATAAAAAGCTGTTCACTTTGTTGTTATAGGGTATTGTGAGTAGATTGATTAGGGGGAAAAAATTATTGAATCCATTTTATAAGAAGGCTGTAACATAACAAAATGTGGAAAAATGGAAGGGGTCTGAATACTTGCACTGTACATGCCTTATAGAGTGTGGATCAGTTTGTGCCCATTGGGAGGGGAAATATGACATCATTTTCCCATGTGACAGCTGCAGAGACACAGTTCACAGGCAGCATAGCAATTTGCAGCTAATAGAGTAAGACCTTGAACAGCACTACTAAAAACATTGGCTGTATTTTATCACGCTCACCGTAGAAAGGAATGCAAATTGTTTCCAATTAGTCTGGCGGAAATTACCATTTAGGAAGTTAATTGTTAATTACCCATCTTATGAGACAAAGGTGCAAGGCATTTAGGAACATTTCTGCCAACTGTCTCCCTGCACACAACATTTTACAGGGATTTGTGGGATGACAAAGAAATATGACTAGATAAAAACATTTATTAGACTTAAATGTCAGGGATATTTCAGATGTGATGCTCCAATATAAGGCATTTCTACAAATTGTATAAAAGAGAGTAGATGAATGCCAAATGTAGGTTGACCTAAAGTGCTTAACTGAATGGCAGTGAAAGGTAATGGGTGTCCATGAATCAAAACATTTCAGTGGGAGAAAATATGTTCTCGTTTCCTTAGGAAAACCTGTTCTGTCATTTTTGTGGTTTGCCACAACCATTCATCCACAAATCCATTTAAATCCCAACCCAAAAAGACATCCATCTGCCTTATATTACACCCAGAGTTGTTTACTCGCTGTGCACACAGGGGTTCCAAGAAAACAGCCATCTAATGCATTTTAGAATGGAGCTATATGATAACAAGGCCAAAATGTCTTTATGATTGACCAAGGGTCTGAGGTAAACTTTGCTTGCTGCCCCTCCCTGGTCCAGATACTCGGTAGCATTAGGGTTGGCGAGGAGAGCCAGGGCTAATGCTACTGAGTATCTGGAAGAAGAGAGGAGAGAAGAGGGGGGGGGGTTGGTGAGGAGAGCCAGGGCTAATGCTACTGAGTATCTGGAAGAAGAGAGGAGAGAAGAGAGAGAGGGGGGGAGGGTTGGTGAGGAGAGCCAGGGTTAATGCTACTGAGCATCTGGAAGAAAAGAGGAGAGAAGAGAGAGAGAGAGGGGGGTTGGTGAGGAGAGCCAGGGCTAATGCTACTGAGTATCTGGAAGAAGAGAGGAGAGAGGAGAGGGGGGTTGGTGAGGAGAGCCAGGGCTAATGCTACTGAGTATCTGGAAGGAGAGAGGAGAGAGGAGAGGGGGGGGGGTTGGTGAGGAGAGCCAGGGTTAATGCAGCCGACTTTCATCACAAACCCTCTCTCTCTCTCTCTCTCTCTAACCCCCCTCCTCCCTCCCGATACTCGGCTGCATTAGCCCTGGCTTTCCTCACCAAGCTATCCCCTCCCTCGCTCCAGACACCCAATTACTTAGGGAGCAGCGAGACACATTCTTCCCCCACCGCAGCCTCCTCTGACGTGACATTGCATTTGTCAACTCTAAAACCACAATGAAGGCAACGACAACAGCAACCATCCCTTCCCTCTGTCCCCTCCATGGATCCCCTCACTCCGTCCCCTCCCTCTGTCCCCTCCATGGATCCCCTCCCTCTGTCCCCTCCATGGATCCCCTCCCTCCATCCCTTCCCTCAGTTCCCTCCATGGATCCCCTCCCTCCGTCCCCTCCATGCATCCCTTCCCTCCGTCCCCTCCCTCCATCCCTTCCCTCAGTTCCCTCCATGGATCCCCTCCGTCTGTCCCCTCCATGCATCCCCTCCCTCCGTCCTCTTTCTCCATCCCCTCTCTCCATCCCTGGGTGTAACTTACTGGTCTTGTAGGGGGAAGTCAATAGGCTGCTGCTGCTGTAGGAGACTCTCATAGAGCCCCATCCATCAATCTAAAGGTCATAGGAGAATGGTGCTGTCCCAGCATTCCTCCCAGTAAACATGATTAATGAGAGGGCTGTACATCATCCCCAGTCTGCACAGTTACCCAGCAGGCTTCACTTCTCTCAGCAACCCACCACCATAATCCCATTCCCATGGCAATAGGCTATGTGATACTCTTTTTATTTCATTCTTTTCCAGTTTTCAGTTCTGTTCCATGAACCGGTTCCAACCCCTGAGTATGACCCTACAATCTGGCAAATGATGGAGCCCTCACATTGCTGCATGACAAAGTATTGTTGTTTTTCAGTGAGACTCAGAATATCCAACAGGTTTTCCTTGGTAACAGGGTGATAGGACAGGAAACCATCCTCTAAGACAAGAGGTGAATGAGAGACAGGTGCATGCAGGAGTGTGTGAGGTGAGTCAGGTGTGAGGTGGTGTGTGTGTGTCTCACCTGTCCATCTGCGCTGAAGGCCAGGCAGGCCACTCCATGGGAGTGTCCGTCCTTGAGGACAGAGATGGTCTGTACGCTGAAGGTGTCCCACACACAGATGTAGGGTTCCTTCCCTACCTGACCTGTTGCCACCAGAGACCTCTCAGGATGAAGGCCGAGGCTGGAGAAACAGAAGAGGAGATATAACAGGGAATTAGGCAATACGACAGGAAATACGCACACAATGCTGTTGAAAGAAACTCATGAAATTCAGATGAAATATGTATATATTCTGCTGCTCTTTCTGGTTAAAACAGGGCGTGCCCACTCTTACTCGGGCCAGTGGTCTTGGGAACAAGGGTGTGGAATTCAGTTGCAGAGTGACTCCAGCTGTAGCACACAAAAAACCTGATATTGCCTATATTTCTCTTTCATTACAAAAGGGGTTATCATGTGCTTGATTTATCATTGACATTACTACTCTTGGAGTAATACACAGTGTTTGTTCCTTTGACATTAGCCATTTTCAGCCCTATTCCCAAGTCAAAGGTCACAGTAATGTTTATAAGTGTACTTCATGAAGTAGTAGTACACTCAACATACAGCATTGGTAACATCTAGCTCAAGAAGCTCATCTGATAATGTCTCTGTCTAATAGCGTTCAATCTGAAACTCAATAGGTTATAGACCCCACAGTGGGTCATTGGTAGCTCTAGGTGCCAACCTCCTTCCCTTGTTTATGAAAGGTGCCCCGGTGTTCTATAAATACATGTGATTAATGGCATCATTACTGGGGCCTGGCCGAGCAGCAGACATTACTGTGTTACTAGCATCAGCCACACAGGGTCAGGGATCATCACACCACCAATGGACTGAGGAAAGGGAGGCGACCACGCTCAGTCCCGCTCAACACAGTGAAGTCCGCTGTGACCTTGACCATAAACACAGTACAGAGGAGAAGTGGTAGCCTTACAAACCAAGCCTTGCCTTTGTAAACGGTCCAATCGTACAAATGAGGTTAAAAGGACCATTCCTATCAGGAGAAATGTCCTGACAGTACAAAGCAGACATGACAGTACACACGGCACATCCACATGTCTTTCTTTCTCCTTCTCTTTCCTTGCTCTCTCAGTCCCTGAATGTCTTTCTCCCTCTCTGTGCTCAGTCTGACTGTCTCAGACTCTTTCATCTCAAAGCCTCTTTCTGTATGAAGCTCACGGCTGTAAATCTGGGCTTGGAGCTCTGCCTGGAGCAGAGGGAGGAAGGAAGAAGACATAAATAAAGGCTCTGAGAAAAGAAAGGGAGTGGGAGAAATGGAGAAACCCTCACGCAAGAGAGTAAGAGAGAAAGAGAAAGAGAGAGAGAGGGAGCTCAGTTCTACTCAGCTGACTCTCATTCCCAGGCAGTCTATGTCCCAGCTGGCCCTAACAAGAGCAGACTTGCAGAGCTTTCTGATGGAGATGGAGAGACTGTGGCATGAGAGCAGATTTGCAGAGGTTTCAATGGGCTGTTGGGTTTGCAGAGGCCAGGGCCAGGAACAGAGGGACTGTACGTGAGAACAGACATCAGTAGATTCTCCATTCATGCGGTGTGTGATGGCAGCCTAGCCAGAATACTGTCAGTGATGGATAAACCTGTTGATTTATTGACAGCAACAATCATGATGAATGTGTTTGAGTACATTACATTAAAAAAACATGAACCAGAAGGAAAATATGTATTATGTATAAAAAGAGAAACCCCATATCTTTTTTTGACTCCATAAAATAACAAATGTAAAATAATATACATACAAATTTGATCATTGATGAGATTATTTATTATACTAATCCATTATTCATAGACAAAATGGTAAATAGTGAAGAACACCTAGTCAGTGCCAGTAGGACCAGACTCCAGTATCAGACTCTCCTCACACAAACAAACAGTAATGTGATACTCCTCTGCAGATGGCACAGGGAAATCCCCCTGGGGAAGGAAATCAGAGCCAGACAACACTGCTGCCACCTACCCCCCCACACAAAAATAAACACTGCAGCCACCTGGGAGACTCTCCTGATGCCTGTTCTGATGCCCTACCTACCTCAACAGACTGTTGCTGTCTATGCAGCATCGGTGCTGTAGGAAGAAAGACACTGTCTATCAATCACTATCAATCATTTTCTTCTGTCATATTCTCTCTGAATAACGCTACAAGTTAAGGTTCCTCAGTACATGCAACAAGGTTGGTGACAATCTTTCAGTTCATCTTATTAACTGATTCACGAGATTCATTTTCTGTTGTCCAATGCCTGCCAGCGCCGTATGTGAACAGTATAAGCTAATGTGAACCAATATGTCTCCAGGGAACAATTTAACAAACAGTGCACTAGCAACCAACCTGCTGACAGCATGGTTGCCTTGACAACCGGACAGCCAAGAACACAGGAATCAAGATTAAGAATGAAAGTTTAACTAGAGGTGAAGTATCAGCAGACGTGGACAACAAACCTACACAAGGTCATTAACTACACAAGAGCAAACCATCCTCAACCAACAAAATGTCCCACAAAATATATTCTTCTGTAGCATACTGCCTTTATGTTAAGAAGACAATATTGAGATAAATTGAAGAAAGGTATGCACCCTAGAAAAAGCCAATATGTAGTCTCTTCTCTCCAGCAGAGCACCTTGAGGCTGGCGAGCACGACTAGGCTGTATGTAGCCTAAATTGCTCCTTTAAAAGGCATTAATAACTATGAAATAGAAGACAGTGAGAAGGATGGGTCTGTCCCTTTCCACCATTTATAAGAAAAATACATACATTCCACTCTCTCACTAAAAACTGTATTTTCATTAGATCTGGAATTGCAGCTACCCTGAAGGTGTATGATGAATAGAGCTCAATTGGGCCAATCCATTACTCACTATGCTGCCATATAACTCTGTCTTATCAGAAAGCCCTGGTCCTATCTACTTCATACACAGGTCCTTATCATTTAGACCAGGGGTGTCAAACTCGTTCTATTGAGGGTCGAGTGTCCGCAGTTTTTTTTTGGTTTCTCCTTTCAATTTGAGTCCAATTAAGACTTAGATAACCAGTTGAGGGGAGTTTCTAACTAATCACTGACCGTCTTTCATCAATTAAGTACAAGCAAGCAGCGAGAACCGCAGACACTCGGCCCTCCGTGGAATGAGTTTGACACGTGATTCATGGAATGTTGAGATTGAGGCAGACATCCTTGATTGTTCTAACAGAATAAACCAAATCACTAATGTGATAGCCTACAATCTCTCCATGACATAAAACATCACCCTACAGTTCACTCTAACAGGCACCTAGGTCTACTTAGCATTCACCTTAACATTGTCATTCATCCAACCTACACTGCTAACCCCTCACACATCCACTCTACAACCATACCACTCCCTGTTTCCTCTAACCCTTCCGTGACCTCTGCTGCTCGTGATGTTAGTCTAACTTCCTGTAATCTTTCCCACTCATTACTAGTGTGTTTCTCTCCTGTAATCGTACCCTCTCTGTCACACCCTGATCTGTATCACCTGTCTTTGTGCTTGTCTCCCCAACCCGTCCAGGTGTCACCCATCTTCCCCATTATTCAGTGTATTTATACCTGTGTTCTGTTTGTCTGTTGTCAGTTCGTTTTGTTTCATCAAGCCTACCAGCGTTTTTGCCCGTGTGCCGGTCTTGCTCTAGTTCCTGTTTTCTTGTTTTCCCGGTTTTGACCATTCTGTCTGCCCTGACCCTGACTGCTGTTCTGCACCTTGTCACACCACCCTGGATTACTGACCTCTGCCGGCCCTGACCCCGAGCCTGACTGCTGTTCTGTAACTTGTCACACCACCCTGGATTACTGACCTCTGCCGGCCCTGACCCCGAGCCTGACTGCTGTTCTGTACCTTGTCACACCACCCTGGATTACTGACCTCTGCCTGCCCTGAACCCGAGCCTGACTGCTGTTCTGTACCTTGTCACACCACCCTGGATTACTGACCTCTGCCGGCCCTGACCCCGAGCCTGACTGCTGTTCTGTACCTTGTCACACCACCCTGGATTACTGACCTCTGCCTGCCCTGAACCCGAGCCTGACTGCTGTTCTGTACCTTGTCACACCACCCTGGATTACTGACCTCTGCCTGCCCTGACCCCGAGCCTGACTGCTGTTCTGTACCTTGTCACACCACCCTGGATTACTGACCTCTGCCTGCCCTGAACCCGAGCCTGACTGCTGTTCTGTACCTTGTCACACCACCCTGGATTACTGACCTCTGCCTGCCCTGACCCCGAGCCTGACTGCTGTTCTGTACCTTGTCACACCACCCTGGATTACTGACCTCTGCCGGCCCTGACCCCAAGCCTGACTGCTGTTCTGTACCTTGTCACACCACCCTGGATTACTGACCTCTGCCTGCCCTTAACCCGAGCCTGACTGCTGTTCTGTACCTTGTCACACCACCCTGGATTACTGACCTCTGCCTGCCCTGAACCCGAGCCTGACTGCTGTTCTGTACCTTGTCACACCACCCTGGATTACTGACCTCTGCTGGCCCTGAACCCGAGCCTGACTGCTGTTCTGTACCTTGTCACACCACCCTGGATTACTGACCTCTGCCGGCCCTGAACCCTGAGCCTGCCTGCTGTTCTGTACCTTGTCACACCACCCTGGATTACTGACCTCTGCCGGCCCTGACCCCGAGCCTGACTGCTGTTCTGTACCTTTCGGACTCTGCTCTTGATTACTGACCTCTGCCTGCCCTGACCCCGAGCCTGACTGCTGTTCTGTACCTTTCGGACTCTGCTCTTGATTACTGACCTCTGCCGGCCCTGACCCCGAGCCTGCCTGCTGTTCTGTACCTTTCGGACTCTGCTCTTGATTACTGACCTCTGCCTGCCCTGACCCCGAGCCTGACTGCTGTTCTGTACCTTGTCACACCACCCTGGATTACTGACCTCTGCCTGCCCTGAACCCGAGCCTGCCTGCTGTTCTGTACCTTGTCACACCACCCTGGATTACTGACCTCTGCCTGCCCTGAACCCGAGCCTGCCTGCTGTTCTGTACCTTGTCACACCAACCTGGATTACTGACCTCTGCCTGCCCTGAACCCGAGCCTGACTGCTGTTCTGTACCTTGTCACACCACCCTGGATTACTGACCTCTGCCTGCCCTGAACCCGAGCCTGACTGCTGTTCTGTACCTTGTCACACCACCCTGGATTACTGACCTCTGCCTGCCCTGAACCCGAGCCTGACTGCTGTTCTGTACCTTGTCACACCACCCTGGATTACTGACCTCTACCGGCCCTGACCCCGAGCCTGACTGCTGTTCTGTACCTTGTCACACCACCCTGGATTACTGACCTCTGCCTGCCCTGAACCCGAGCCTGACTGCTGTTCTGTACCTTGTCACACCACCCTGGATTACTGACCTCTGCCGGCCCTGACCCCGAGCCTGACTGCTGTTCTGTACCTTCGTCACACCACCCTGGATTACTGACCTCTGCCTGCCCTGAACCCGAGCCTGACTGCTGTTCTGTACCTTGTCACACCACCCTGGATTACTGACCTCTGCCTGCCCTGACCCCGAGCCTGACTGCTGTTCTGTACCTTGTCACACCACCCTGGATTACTGACCTCTGCCGGCCCTGACCCCAAGCCTGACTGCTGTTCTGTACCTTGTCACACCACCCTGGATTACTGACCTCTGCCTGCCCTGAACCCGAGCCTGCCTGCTGTTCTGTACCTTGTCACACCACCCTGGATTACTGACCTCTGCCTGCCCTGAACCTTGAGCCTGACTGCTGTTCTGTACCTTGTCACACCACCCTGGATTACTGACCTCTGCCTGCCCTGAACCCGAGCCTGACTGCTGTTCTGTACCTTGTCACACCACCCTGGATTACTGACCTCTGCCTGCCCTGAACCCGAGCCTGACTGCTGTTCTGTACCTTGTCACACCACCCTGGATTACTGACCTCTGCCGGCCCTGAACCCTGAGCCTGCCTGTTGTTCTGTACCTTGTCACACCACCCTGGATTACTGACCTCTGCCGGCCCTGACCCCGAGCCTGACTGCTGTTCTGTACCTTTCGGACTCTGCTCTTGATTACTGACCTCTGCCTGCCCTGACCCCGAGCCTGACTGCTGTTCTGTACCTTTCGGACTCTGCTCTTGATTACTGACCTCTGCCGGCCCTGACCCCGAGCCTGCCTGCTGTTCTGTACCTTTCGGACTCTGCTCTTGATTACTGACCTCTGCCTGCCCTGACCCCGAGCCTGCCTGCTGTTCTGTACCTTGTCACACCACCCTGGATTACTGACCTCTGCCTGCCCTGAACCCGAGCCTGACTGCTGTTCTGTACCTTGTCACACCACCCTGGATTACTGACCTCTGCCTGCCCTGAACCCGAGCCTGACTGCTGTTCTGTACCTTGTCACACCACCCTGGATTACTGACCTCTGCCGGCCCTGAACCCGAGCCTGCCTGCTGTTCTGTACCTTTCGGACTCTGCTCTGGATTACTGACCTCTGCCTGCCCTGACCAGTCGTTTGCCTGCCCCCCTGTTTTTGTAACACACTTCGAAACTGTCTGCATCTGGGTCTTCTCCTGAGCTTTAACACTCTCATAATTAGTGAGTTCCTCTCCTGTAATCTTGCCCTCTCATAATTAGTGAGTTCATCTCCTGTAATCTTGCCCTCTCATAATTAGTGAGTTCCTCTCCTGTAATCTTGCCCTCTAATAATTAGAGTCCTCTCCTGTAATCTAGCCTTCTCAATATTAATGTGAGTTCCTCTCCTGTAATCTTTCCCTCTCATAATTAGTGTGCATTTCCTCTTATAACTAGTGTGAGTGCCTCTCCTGTAATCTTTCCCTCTCGTAATTAGTGTGAGTTCCTCTCATAATTAGTGTGTTCTTCTCCTGTAATCTTGCCCTCTCTTAATTAGTTAGTTCCTCTCCTGTAATCTTGCCTTCTCATTATTAGTGTGAGTTCCTCTCCTGTAATCTTGCCTTCTCATTATTAGTGTGAGTTCCTCTCCTGTAATCTTTCGCTCTCATAATTAGTGTGCATTTCCTCACATAACTAGTGTGAGTGCCTCTTCTGTAATCTTTCCCTCTCGTATTTAGTGTGAGTTCCTCTCATAATTAGTGTATTCCTCTCCTGTAATCTTTCCCTCTCATAATTAGTGTGCATTTCCTCTCATAACTAGTGTGAGTGCCTCTCCTGTAATCTTTCGCTCTCATAATTAGTGTGCATTTCCTCTCATAACTAGTGTGAGTGCCTCTCCTGTAATCTTTCCCTCTCGTAATTAGTGTGAGTTCCTCTCATAATGAGTGTGTTCCTCTCCTGTAATCTTGCCTTCTCATTACTAGTGTGAGTTCCTCTCCTGTAATCTTGCCCTCTCATAATTAGTGAGTTCCTCTCCTGTAATCTTGCCTTCTAATTATTAGTGTGAGTTCCTCTCCTGTAATCTTTCCCTCTCATAATTAGTGTGCATTTCCTCTCATAACTAGTGTGTTCCTCTCCTGTAATCTTGCCCTCTCATAATTAGTGTGAGTTCCTCTCATAATTAGTGTGTTCCTCTCCTGTAATCTTGCCCTCTCATAATTAGTGTGCATTTCCTCTCATAACTAGTGTGAGTGCCTCTCCTGTAATCTTTCCCTCTCGTAATTAGTGTGAGTTCCTCTCATAATTTGTGTGTTCCTCTCCTGTAATCTTGCCCTCTCATAATTAGTTAGTTCCTCTCCTGTAATCTTGCCCTCTCATATTAGTTAGGTCCTCTCCTGTAACCTTGCCCTCTCATAAATAGTGTGTTCCTCTCCTGTAATCTTGCCCTCTTATAATTAGTTAGTTCCTCTCCTGTAATCTTGCCCTCTCTTATTAGTTAGGTCCTCTCCTGTAACCTTGCCCTCTCATAAATAGTGTGTTCCTCTCCTGTAATCTTGCCCTCTCATAATTAGAGTGTTCCTCTCTTGGAAGCCTGTGTCCTCGGGAAAACCACCATCTGCTCCAGCAAAACGATAGCAATATCACCCTGGCTATTCTTAGCAGCCACAGAATCAGCTCAGGCTAAAAACAGCAGAAAGGGACTCTGCCAAGAGAGGCTGGATTTCACAGTAAAAAGCAATACGTCTGTTTATAAATGATTCAACCAGGTTGGAGGGCAAAGAGGGTAGATAAACAGGAGAAAATTAAAAGGTGCTTTGTTTGGGTTGCCTCAGAAGATTCAATAAATCCCTCTGCTCCTGAGGAAGATGTTTACCTTACAGCAATAGCTCAGCCAAGAGACAAAAACATTCAAGTTTAACTAGAGGTGAAGTATCAGCAGACGTGGACAACAAACCTACACAAGGTCATTAACTACACAAGAGCAAACCATCCTCAACCAACAAAATGTCCCACAAAATATATTCTTCTGTAGCATACTGCCTTTATGTTAAGAAGACAATATTGAGATAAATTGAAGAAAGGTATGCACCCTAGAAAAAGCCAATATGTAGTCTCTTCTCTCCAGCAGAGCACCTTGAGGCTGGTGAGCACGACTAGGCTGTATGTAGCCCAAATTGCTCCTTTAAAAGGCATTAATAACCATGAAATAGAAGACAGTGAGAAGGATGAGTCTGTCCCTTTCCACCATTTATAAGAAAAATACATACATTCCACTCTCTCACTAAAAACTGTATTTTCATTAGATCTGGAATTGCAGCTACCCTGAAGGTGTATGATGAATAGAGCTCAATTGGGCCAATCCATTACTCACTATGCTGCCAAATAACTCTGTCTTATCAGAAAGCCCTGGTCCTATCTACTTCATACACAGGTCCTTATCATTTAGACCAGGGGTGTCAAACTCGTTCCATTGAGGGTCGAGCAATACGTCTGTTTATAAATGATTCAACCAGATTGGAGGGCAAAGAGGGTAGATAAACAGGAGAAAATTAAATGGTGCTTCGTTTGGGTTGCCTCAGAAGATTCAATAAATCCCTCTGCTGAGGAAGATGTTTACCTTACAGCAATAGCTCAGCCAAGAGACAAAAACATTCAAGAAACATAGCTAGAACTCATAGTGAAAAGGTACTCATTGAGCTTCATTCGTTGGGCTACTGTACTAATGGCTACAGCATATTTTGTATGAGCAGCAGGAAATATAACCAATTAGCAATGGAAATTCTGCAATAAGGGGAATAATTTAAAACACGAATAGTCTCAGTTGATCTATAATGAGCGCAATTCCTCCGAACATTTTAAATAATGAATAAGAACAATAAGGGCTCTATTTTAACAAACCTTACACAAATCGGTAAAACCTTACGCAACAGCGCTATAGGTCCGTGTGTGTCTCAGAAATATTTTTGCTATTTTCACAGCAGGAATTATGGGCGCAATAGTTGGCGGTGGTGCAAAAGGGCTGGGTTTTCATGAATAAACTAGTTGTAGGTGTGTCTATCAGAACATGCTCCATGGCTAAATATGTGGTTGCTTCAAGTTGTGTTTAGGTGTATTTGGTTATCAACTTTTATGTTAGTCCATTATAAATAGCCTATAGAAACAAAATAACAAAATGTAGGCCTATCCCATATTTGCTAAATATGTTGAACATGTTTGTTTTCCACATTGTACTAAGTAGGCTAATTGCATGGCTTCAATATGAACATATATATTTAGCACTGATAGCATTAGCACTGATATAGGCTTACAGTAAATTACATGTCTGAGCTATGCATACATTGTCAATATGCAAGATTAAATTCACTACTGAAAGGACGTAAAAAAGACAGTGAATGATTCTAATCAAATTCGAATAAAACGACACAACAACTTGTTTTGAATAGTCTAAATACAGCTACAGGCACCATCATTTCTCCACTTTGGCATATAATATTAAGACAAAGTAGACTATGGAGTGTTTTACGCACATCCAAAATTCTCAATATCCAATATAACGAGAAAGGGGGAATGTCCACTTACCGTTATACTGTCCCCAAATGTTTTATAAACATCTTGAAACCTTCTTACAGATCATATTTGCACTTCTCCAAAAATAGCAGACGGCTTCTAAATTGCATTACAGCGAGCCATGCGTTCTCACCATAAAGCCATGGACAGTGAATCATTCTAATAAGCTTGGTTTTAAATCAAATTTGACGACAACAATATTCCTAAATAGGATGGGATCAGAATCATGATATCATAAATTGCATATCTCGTTCCATTAGCAGGCACACGTAGGCCTAAGGCCAAGGTGTCACGTTCTGACCTTAGTTCCTTTGTTTTGACTTTTGTTTTAGTATGGTCAGGCCTTGAGTTGGGTGGGTTGTCTATGTTAGTTTGTCTAAGATTTTCTATTTCTGTGTTTGGCCTGGTATGGTTCTCAGAGGCAGCTGTCAATCGTTATCCCTGATTGAGAACCATATTTAGGTAGCCTGTTTTCCATTGTGTTTTGTGGGTGGTTATTTTCTGTGTTGTGTTGCACCTTACAGGACTGTTCGTTGGTTGTTTATAGTTTTGTTTTCAGTGTTCATTAAAATATTTAAAATATGAACACTTACCACGCTGCACCTTGGTCCTCCTCTCCTTCCCCAGACGACAAGCGTTACAGAAGCACCCACCACCAAAGGACCAAGCAGCGTGGTAACGGGCAACAGCAGCGATCTCAGGACTCCTGGACAGTGGAGGAGATTCTGGACGGCAAGGGACCCTGGGCACAGGCTGGAGAGTATCGCCGCCCCAAGGCTGAGCTGGAGGCAGCGAAAGCCGAGAGGCGGTGGTATGAGGAGGCAGCACGGCAGCGCGGCTGGAAGCCCAAGAGGCAGCCCCAAAAATATATTGGGAAGAGGCACACGGGGAGTGTGGCTAAGTCAGGTAGGAGACCTGAGCCAACTCTCCGTGCTTACCGGAGAGCGAGAGGGACCGGGCAGGCACCGTGTTATGCCGTGAGGCGCACGGTGTCCCCGGTGCGTGTGCATAGCCCGGTGCGGTACATTGCAGCGCCTCGTATCGCCCAGGCTAGAGTGGGCATCAAGTCAGGTGCCATGAAGCCGGCTCAACGCATCTGGTCTCCAGTGCGTCTCCTCGGGCCGGTGTACATGGCACCAGCCTTACGCATGGTGTCCCCGGTTCGTCAGCACAGCCCAGTGCGGGCTATTCCACCTCGCCGCACTGGCCTGGCTACGGGAAGCATTCAACCAGGTACGGTTGGGCAGGCTCGGTGCTCCAGTGCGCCTTCATGGTTCGGTCTATCTGGTGCCACCTCCACGCACCAGCCCTCCGGTGGCAGCCCCCCGCACCAGGCTGTCTCTCCGTCTTCTCCCCACAGGTGATCTCGCCTGTCCAGCGCTGCCAGTGCCTTCCTCCTGCCCAGCGCCACCAGAGTCTACCGTCTGTCCTGAGCCGCCAGAGCCTCCCGTCTGTCCTGAGCCGCCAGAGCCTCCCGTCTGTCCTGAGCCGCCAGAGCCTCCTGTCTGTCCTGAGCCGCCAGAGCCTCCCGTCTGTCCTGAGCCGTCAGTCAGCCAGGAGCTGCCAGAGCCTTCAGTCAGCCAGGAGTGACCCTCGCCGCCGACCTCTGACTGGGGACCCTAGCCACGAGTCAGGAGCTGTCAGAGCCGCCTGTCACGCTGGCGATGCCAGAATTGCCCTTCACTCCGGCGCCGCCAGAGTCTCCCGCCTGTCCGACGCCGCCTGAGTCTCCCGCCTGTCCGGCGCCGCCTGAGTCTCCCGCCTGTCCGGTGCCGCCTGAGTCTCCCGCCTGTCCGGCGCTGCCTGAGTCTCCCACCTGTCCGGCGCTGCCAGAGTCGTCCTTCACTCTGGCGCTGCCGGAATCTCCCGTCCATTCGGGACCTGTGGCTAGGGTCCCCAGTCAGAGGTCGGCGGCGAGGGTCGCCGCTCTTAAGAGGCCACGGAGACAGTTAAGGAGGGGAGAAAGACTATGGTGGAGTGGGGTCCATGTCCCGCGCCAGAACCGCCACCCCGGACAGACACCCACCCAGACCCTCCCCTATAGGTTCAGGTTTTGCGGCCGGAGTCTGCACCTTTGGGGGGGTTACTGTCACGTTCTGTCACCTTAGTTCCTTTGTTTTGTCTTTTGTTTTAGTATGGTCAGGGCGTGAGTTGGGTGGGTTGTCTATGTTAGTTTGTCTATGATTTTCTATTTCTGTGTTTTCCCTGTTATGGTTCTCAATCAGAGGCAGCTGTCAATTGTTGTCCCTGATTGAGAACCATATTTAGGTATCCTGTTTTTCATTGTGTTTTGTGGGTGGTTATTTTCTGTTTAGTGTCGTGTTGCACCTTACTGTCTGTTGGTTGTTTATTGTTTTGTTTTCAGTGTTCATTAAAATATGAACACTTACCACGCTGCACCTTGGTCCTCCTCTCCTTCTCCAGACGACAAGCGTTACACAAGGGTTCTTAGGCAGGAGTAGCCTATGATGTTTGTCCAATTCATCGAAGATAGCTATTAAATAGTAGCCTATACAGTAGCCTAACACTACAATAGTCCTAGTTATAACAAACATGTAGCCTATCTAGTGTTCTACGTTAAAAAAGTAATCGGCTTCAACATGGAAATATTAGGCTATAGACAATGCATTCGCTTTTCCACTCAGCTTACCATCATCATTGATATGGCCAGTAGTGACTTTGCAAACAAGCCTACAAGCAGATTCAGCACCATAGACAGCTATCAAAATTCCCACGATTTGACAGTTAGGTCCAACAGAGGAAAGTGGTAGATGCATTTTTTGACAAAATAATAAACAAAAAACGGTAAGCAGTATTTTTTAAATAACTTGATGTTCCTAAACAGGCTTCCTACAGTCACTAACATATTTCATGTAATGGAAATCATACATAATGAGCCCAGACTTTTCACAGAAGCTGGAGAAAAAATATGTCCAATATAACAAAAAGGGGGGGATTTCGTTGACTGTTTTGGTATATTGGCACACGTTTTTAAGGAGACACATCAAATATTTCCACCCATCTCACCTCAACGCCAGCAAGCTGATGTTAGACAGGTAAATTACAAACCGTGGCGTGAGGGGTGGAAATGCCAGCGTGACATTTTTTACATGACGAAATTGAGAACTAACATGCGTTTGACACTGCACCTCCCCACCGCCATCTGAAAATAGAGCCCCTAAGTGTCTGCCACCAGACAGTGTTGGAAGGAGTACTGTTATTAAACGGAGATTATAGAGCTGTGAAGTTAGATACACCAAAGGCAAACAGAGGAACAGTCATTCTAACAGGCCTCTCAGAAAACCTTCATCTCAATAATGGAACAGACAGTTTACTGTGAGTGGTTTTGTCTGGAGAAAGCATGAGCTGTTATGACTGGGCTAATGACTGGATTACACCACCTTCAAAATGGATAGGATTCCCTATTACAGATGCAGGATCTTAATTTGAGTCAGTTTGCTACAACAGGAAAATAATCCTATAGAAACAGGAAATGTGAATTATATGGATTATAAATAATGGATATTTTTGTAAGGATTATACATTTTTACGTAAGTAAAAATCAAGTCTGATATTTCTAAGTGGAAATTACAAACTTCAGAAGCCTTTTTAAACCTCAAATACACACACGTTTTAAATGCCCTGCATTCCGGGAAAGTTATCTGTCACGACTTCCGCTGAGGTTGGCTCTCCTGCCCGTTCGGGCGGTGCTCGGCGGTTGTCGTCACCGTCCTACTAGCCACTACCGATCCCTTTTTCGTGTATCTGTTGGTTTTGTCTGATTGGTTTCACCTATGTGTTGTTTAGTTAATTAGTGTCTGTATATAATGTAGGTTGTCCCGCCCTTGATTTGTGCGGGATTGTTTCTTTTGTCATTCATTTTCGTCTGTCGGTGTTATTGTGTTTCTTATTCTCCGGTTAGTCTTTTATCCGGTGTTGGATAATTTCACCCTGTGTGTATTTGGGTTGACCGTGTTTTGTTCACCGGAGAATAAACTTTATATCGCTATCTGCTCTCTGCGCCTGATTCCACCCACCTTGATTAGACGTGACATTATCCTGCAACAGGGTGATCAAATTAAGATCCTACACCTGTCGATGCCATTCCAAAAGGTATCCAGTGAATATTCTAGTATTACTGGAAAATGCCAAATGGAAATACAGTCCTGTATAGCCTATTATTTCATACAATTTCAGTACAGCACAGCAAGATAAGCATCTATGTCACAGTGCTCAGAAAAGAGGAGAGACATTACAGATTTTCATGATGAAAGATGTGCTTAAATGGCCTGTACCATAGTTGCCTAGGAGTGTCAATGACAAGACTTGTTAAAGTCGAAACCAATTGGAAATCAAGCTACTCCTCAGACACTCACACACTGAGGTAAATTAAGCTACTGAGATCTCATAGAGGTGAAGTGAGATAGCAGGCGTGGTAGGTGTAAGAACAGAAAGTGGGAACATTCATTGCTCAAGGGGCAAAGAAATGGTGGCAAACTGAGAAGCTAATTTCCGTGTCAATTTTAATGAAGTGTGCTGAGGGTGAGAGGCAATTACAGGAGAGGAGACATGCATCAACTATTGATATCTGTTGTGATTATCCTGTGACAGGTAATCCCAAGGCTGATCCAACTACATGCTCGAATAGGTCTTTTGACACATCCTGTTACAGAACCTAATGAAATTCTACATACTTCAACCCTATTACAAAAAGGCAACTTTTATGATCTCCATGGTTTGACCTAAGAGGCACTTAAGTTGATCAAAAGTTCAGCTTCCTCAACACCCTTCAGCTTTTAACCAGTTTCCACGGTTCTTTCTTTCAACCGTGTCCATGCATCGAATGAAGTGCCATCTTTCACCCGTGAATGCCTTTAGATAAGCCAGAGCTCCCATACACTTCATCAGCACAGTACGGTCCTTTCTCATGGTGTAAGACAACTGAAGCGTAAGGTCCATGGTGTTCCGCCACACACACAGCTTGGAGGAGAGCTGCCAGCAAGGCCATGTCACTAGTAAGATGGATCTATGCCCACTGACAGACCATTGTCTAACAACCCTCCAAGGCCTACTGTTCTTATATTTAGGGCCTAATGTGGTAAGGAAAACTACCTTCATATTATCAATCAAAAGTCTGGGCAAACGCCACAAAATCACTGAGAGCTAAATCATATATCCCGAGACATGATCTTAACATGCCTGATCAGCATAAGATGGTGCAAATATATAACAGGAAATGGTACTGAATGAATGTATTTCTTGGCGGAGAAGTGTGTCAACAAGATAATCTATTTGTCAACCAGAGGAGGCTGGTGAGAGCAGCTATAAGAGGACAGGCTCATTGTAATGGCTGGAATGGAATAAATGGAAAGGTTTCAAACAAATAGAAACCACATGCTTGACTCGGTTCCATTACTTCGATTCCAGCCATTACAATGAGCCCGTCCTCCTATAGCTCCTCCCACCAGCCTCCACTGGTGTCAACACAGTACAAAATCGATGCGTCGTCAAGGTAATCAATACGTTGTCATAAGCACCCATGCAGTTACAATGTGTGTTTGTGAGACACCTTGGCCCAGCAACACAGACAACCAATGGAATATCCATTTTCATAAAAAAATGTATAATATACTGTAACATCACCAATTATTATCAAGTCCAATAAACATGTTGAAAACCACTGAGAGAAAATTATGTTTGAGCATTGACTAAAGATTTTCTTTCCTTATGCACCCATCTATTTTTCAAAGGACTCCATATTGTAGTGAGGCATAGAGAGGAACCAGTAAAGGTCAACGGCTCATTTGAAGTCTTCAGCTCCGTGAAATCAGGAACACTTAGAGCCCAGCCTGGTGTTAATGGAGCATCGTGGGAGTAGCACTGTGTCCGTCTCTGATACAGTCATTACCCCCTGGTTAATGAGACCAGCCAGTAAACACTGTCACATCTTAGATCTGTCACACGCTCGCAGATGCACAGACACCAACACACACACAGATGCAAAGACATCAACACACACACACACACATTCAGTGACACACAAACGCACACACACACTGATGCATGCACACACAAACACACCATCAGCAATCCGTGCCAATCTCCTGGTCTCTGCATACTGGCCCTAATAAAGCTGGTATTGTCCCAGTCAGCCCCAGTAATGTATGCAAAGGTCATGAGGAGGAGACAGAGGGGATAAGCCAAAACTGGTGGCAGTGATGAGGGAGAGAGAGGCTGACAAGGTCTTTCTATTTTAGGTACTAATTTATTCAATCAGTGATATACTACACATATCATATCAACCATGTCATAAGACATCCTGGTGTAAGATCCTAGCTGGTTGATAAATTGTAGAATAGTTCTAATAGCTTGTGACTATGCTGTATAAACATTTGGTTTAAGACTAGACTGTGGAGTGTGTGACTGTGACCCTAGACTGTAAAGGTCTAGTTTAAAGACTTGCTTGTCTGAGTGTGAAAAGGGCTGTTTGAAAGTGTGGTTGAGTCCCGGTTCTTCCTTCTTCTGCCTGGCTGGCTGGCAGTGACAGATGTATCCGGAGCCGGGTTCTGCCCTGCAGCACTGACGGAAATGGGACAGCAGAGGGAGTTCAGAGAACCAGAGCATGAGAGTAAGCACAGCCCAGCCGGAGCCAGGCCGGGGATTCCAGCCAAGGGTACAGCACTGTGAAACACACCAGCTGGAGCCACAAGCACCAGTCACTTCCAGACACACAGACACATGACAAGAACACACAACTGTGAATTTAGCAAGAGCTTTTTTCTGAATGCAGAGGCATCCATTTTCTGACTGCGCGTTTGTATCTGCCAAGGGGATACATCTCCACACCTTTGTAATACCTCAAGGAAACGGCTGTTCAGATGGAGAGCATTCGAGAACCCAATGACTTATAAAGCAATAATGTAATTATACATTTTTGTTAACTAGGCATCTTAAGGGTTCTTAAAGGTGATTATACCTTGTACTGAGCTCATCACTGTATCCAACACTAGGTGTCTCTGTGTATGCAATGCCACAGCATGAGGGCAAAGGTAATCTCTGTTAAGCCAGAACTAAAATCTTGAAGTCGTGACTTGCGACACATAGTTTCCTGAATTAGGTCACATTTGGTCAGGTATGTTTATGTAGTCTGTCCACAAGAGATTAAGGTAAAGATAGGGTTGCAAAATTGTGGTAAATTATAATTAAATTCTCTGGTTTTCCCAAAATCCCGGTTGGAGGAACCCCGGAATCAGGAGGGAATAAGGTGGAAATCTGGAAACCTCAAGAGAGGAATTCTAGAAAACCTGGGAATTTATTGAAAGTTCCTGGAATTTTGAAACACTGGGTAATAAAAAACTACAATGGTGACTATTATGTTGCCCAGGTACATGGGGAAATGAGAGATGGGTGCTGGGTAATTCTAAAGCCTCTCATAAAAGAGACTGGAATCTAAAGCCTCTCATAGAGGAAACTACATTCTAAAGCCTCTCAGAGGAGACTGGATTCTAAAACCTCGCACAGAGATTGGATTCTAAAGCCTGTCATATAGGAGACTGGACTATAAAGCCTCTCATATAGGAGACTGTTCTAAAGACTCTCATAGAGGAGATTGGTTCTAAAGCCTCTCATAGAGGAGACTGGATTCTAAAGCCTCTCGTAGAAGAGACTGGATTGTAAAGTTTGTCAAAGAGACTGGAATCTGAAGCCTCTCATATAGGAGACTGGATTCTAAAGTCTCTCATATAGGAGACTGGATAATAAAGCATGTCATATAGGAGACTGGATAATAAAGCCTCTCATATAGGAGACTGGATAATAAAGCATGTCATATAGGAGACTGGATAATAAAGCCTCTCATATAGGAGACTGAATTCTAAAGCCTCTCATATAGGAGACTGGATTCTAAAGCCTCTCATATAGGAGACTGGATTCTAAAGACTGTCATATAGGAGACTGGATAATAAAGCATGTCATATAGGAGACTGGATAATAAAGCCATTCATATAGGAGACTGGATAATAAAGCATGTCATATAGGAGACTGGATTCTAAAGCCTCTCATATAGGAGACTGAATTCTAAAGCCTCTCATATAGGAGACTGGATAATAAAGTCTCTCATAGAGGAGACCGGAATCTTAAGCCCCTCGTTTAAGAGACTGGACAATAAAGCATGTCATATAGGAGACTGGATTCTAAAGCCTGTCAAATAGGAGACTGGATTCTAAAGCCTGTCATAAAGGGGACTGGATTTTCAAGCCTCTCATAGAGGAGACCGGATTCTATAGCCTCTAATAGAGGAGACTGGATTCTATAGCCTCTCATAGAGGAGACTGGATTCTAAAGCCTGTCATATAAGATACTGGATTCTAAAGCCTCTCAAAGAGGAGACTGGATTCTAAAGTCTGTCATATAGGAGACTGGATTCTAAAGCCTCTCATAGAGGAGACCGGAGTATAAAGCCTCTCGTATAAGAGACTGGATTGTAAAGACTGTCATAGAGACTGGATTCTAAAGCCTCTCATGGAGGAGACTGGATTCTAAAGCCTGTCACAGAGGAGACTGGATTCTAAAGACTGCCATAGAGACTGGATTCTAAAGCCTCTCATATAGGAGACTGGATTCTATAGCTTCTCATAGAGGAGACTGCATTCTAAAGCCTCTCATAAAGGAGACTGGATTATAACGCATGTCATATAGGAGACTGGAATCTAAAACCGCTCATAGAGGAGACTGCATTCTAAAGCCTCTTATAAAGGAGACTGGAATATAACGCATGTCATATAGGAGACTGGAATCTAAAGCCTCTCATAGAGGAGACTGGAATCTAAAGACTCTCATAGAGAAGACTGGAATCTAAAGCCTCTCATAGAGGAGACTGGAATCTAAAGACTCTCATAGAGAAGACTGGATTCTAAAGCCTCTCATAGTGGAGACTGGAATATAAAGCATCCCATAGAGGAGACTGGAATATAAAGCCTCTCATAGAGGAGACTGGAATCTAAAGACTCTCATAGAGAAGACTGGATTCTAAAGCCTCTCATAGAGGAGACCGGAATCTAAAGCCTCTCGTATAAGAGGCTGGGTTATAAAGCCTGTCATAGAGACTGGATTCTAAAGCCTCTCATATAGGAGACTGGATTCTAAAGCCTCTCATATAGGAGACTGGATTCTAAAGACTGTCATATAGGAGACTGGATTCTAAAACCTGTCATATGAGAGACTGGAGTCTAAAGCTTCTCATAGAGAAGACTGGTTTCTAAAGCCTCTCATAGAGGAGACTGGAATATAAAGCCTCTCATAGAGGAGACTGGAATCTAAAGACTCTCATAGAGAAGACTGGATTCTAAAGCCTCTCATAGAGGAGACTGGAATCTAAAGACTCTCATAGAGAAGACTGGATTCTAAAACCTCTCATAGAGGAGACCGGAATCTAAAGCCTCTCGTATAAGAGGCTGGGTTATAAAGCCTGTCATAAAGACTGGATTCTAAAGCCTCTCGTATAAGAGGCTGGGTTATAAAGCCTGTCATAAAGACTGGATTCTAAAGCCTCTCATATAGGAGACTGGATTCTAAAGCCTCTCATATAGGAGACTGGATTCTAAAGACTGTCATATAGGAGACTGGATTCTAAAACCTGTCATATGAGAGACTGGAGTCTAAAGCTTCTCATAGAGGAGACTGGATTCTAAAGCCAATTATATAGGAGACTGGATTTTATAGCCTCTCAAAGAGGAGACTGAATTCTAAAGCCTCTCATACAGGAAACTGGAATGTGTCCTCTTGAAAATAAGAGTCCTGAGGTAGGTGATGACTTGAGACCACGTTGACAATCACAGTGTGAGGACCAGACTTCAATTCAATTTCAATTACAGACAGCAACGCAGCCCTACGCCAAGAGATAATTACTTTGAGCGCAAATTGGAAAAAGGAAATGACCTGAAGAGCCTGACTGTGTGTGTATGTGTGTGTGCGTGTGTGTGTGTATACGTGCATCAGTGGAGGCTGCTGAGGGGAGAACAGCTCATAATAATGTCCAGAACGGAGCAAATGGAATAGCATCAAACACCTCTAAACCATGTGTTTGACGTATTTGATACCGTTCCACTGATTCCACTCTCGTCATCACCACAAGCCAGTTCTCCCCAATTAAGGTGCCATCAACCTCCTGTGACGTGTATGTGATATTGAGTGTGTGTATGTGACGTGTACATGTTTATCCATGGAGTGGTGGCTACGTGGTTGGCATTCTTATAATGACTCCCTAACCATCCCTCTGCACATACTGATCTGCATGCATGGACACACACACCGATGTGAAGGACACAGAGTGGTGTATAGACACATGCACACATAGACAATGGCACAGAGACACACATACATTAACCTCAATCACCCCTACCCACAAACCATATTTCCAAAAGACAGATACATTTCAGAGGCACTCATTGCCAACTGGTCCCACAGGCGTCATAGGTACTAATGCAATAATACAACAAATGTACATGCAAATCATATCATTTCAATGCTATCTCATCCCCTTCATTTAGTTGAAAGCAATCAGAATAAGAAGGGAGACAGTTTTTCTTCTGCCTCCGTTGAGATGATGTCAGAGGGTGAGTTTAAGAGAAAGCCTGTCTTAAAAAAGACAGAGTAAAACTCCCGAAACTTTTGACTCTGTAAACACCTTTTGCCTTCATGGAGCTGTGGCACAAAGTAGATCTCATTTAAAGGGAAATACTTCATATTCAGTACCATACCCTTAGCCATGGTTTATTGGCCATATACCACACTCCCTCGTACCTTATTGCCTAATTATACTGGGTGTTATACTGGCCGTTAGCTATTGGGTCTCTCCAAGTTCAGGTTCAGCCTGTTTCCATGGTTTCCCAGACCGTCTGGGTCCAGTGCTCCAGCTACACAAGGCTTCTGCATGCATTTACAAGGCTAATCCTTCAATATTGACATGTAGGCCAAGAGAATGTGTGATGAATAACTATTAAATAAAAGTGCATCACTCTAAACAAATCCACTTTGTCTAGATCGACATATATACGCTTTCTGAAGGGCAGTAGGTCTAATTGTGTTAAAAACCACATGTTTAATGGTAGTCTTTTTTGTGTTCAGTCCTGGCCATGGAGACATGTAATATTTGTTCAACAGAAGCAAGTGTCCACTGAAAAGGCCTTTTCCAGAAATTATAGGCCCAACATGGATTTAATCCATCAATATGACTGCCACAATTACAGACCTAATCCATCAATACGACCACTGTGATAAAAGTGTCTGCAAAATAATTATTCCCTGACAGAGTGGAGAAAAATAACTATTTAAAAGCCTTTTAACAAAAGTAGATGGGGATGGATTGGCGACACAATCTGACCAGCACTGTAGGCCTCACCCAGTTTGATTGTGTTCTGTGTGACCTGAGGAGGACTTTGCATTGACTAGAAATAAACAGTGGCTTTGCAGAGAGCCTTGTAGTTTCTAGAAATTCTGAGGACAAACTACAGATCACGGCTTATCATGAGTGTGTTTGTGTTTGGGTTGTTACCGTGGTTTGCTTGCACCAGCTTGGCTTGCTATCACTGAACCACAAAAAAAGATCAGGAACTAAGTCACAAAGCATTCTCAAAGTACTGGGCTCAATCCAAACAGCACTGGGCTCAATCCAAACAGCACAGGGCTCAATCCAAACAGCACAGGGCTCAATCCAAACAGCACTGGGCTCAATCCAAACAGCACTGGGCTCAATCCAAACAGCACAGTGCTCAATCCAAACAGCACTGGGCTCAATCCAAACAGCACTGGGCTCAATCCAAACAGCACAGGGCTCAATCCAAACAGCACAGGGCTCAATCCAAACAGCACAGGGCTCAATCCAACCAGCATTGTGCTCAATAGAAACCAGCTCCCCATCTGCGCTGTCAGCTCGTGGTCTCTTAAAAATACTCTAGTTGCATACAGAACTAAGAACTATACACTTCACACATCCCCCAGCCTCAACCCCTCTCCAGTGTGTGCTTTACAGGGGGCACCGCTACCATACTTGCAGGTATGCAAGGGATACAAGAGCTTTTAAGAGGCTTTTTAGCTCTTGAATACCTTGGAGTGAGGAGCTGTGGGCCATCTCCGTGCTTTCAAAACAGCATGGTTGACTCAAAAAAACAAGGAGCTGTCCAATTAACAGTGGTGCTGAAATAGTTTGTCTTATATCTAATAGCTTATGTCAAAATAGATTTTGACATAAGTAGAGTGTTGTGATATCGACAGTCGTGATGTAGACAGTCGGGAAGTAGACAGTCGTGAAGTAGACAGTCGTGATGCAGTCAGTCGTGATGTAGACAGCCGTGATGTCGACAGTCGTGAAGTAGACAGTCGTGATGCAGTCAGTCGGGAAGTAGACAGTCGGGAAGTAGACAGTCGTGAAGTAGACAGTCGTGATGTAGACAGTCGTGATGTAGACAGTCGTGATTCAGTCAGTCATGATGTAGACAGTCGTGATGCAGTCAGTCGTGATGTAGACAGCCGTGATGTCGACAGTCGTGATGCAGTCAGTCGTGAAGTAGACAGTCGTAAAGTAGACAGCCGTGATGTAGACAGTCGTGATGTAGACAGTCGTGAAGTAGACAGTCGTGAAGTAGACAGTCGTAAAGTAGACAGTCGTAAAGTAGACAGTCGTGAAGTAGAGTCGTGAAGTAGACAGTCGTGATGCAATTAGTCGTGATGTAGACAGTCGTGATGTAGACAGTCGTGATGTAGACAGCCGTGATGTAGACAGCCGTGATGTAGAGTCGTGAAGTAGACAGTCGTGAAGTAGACAGTCGTGATGCAGTCAGTCGTGATGTAGACAGTCGTGATGTAGACAGTCGTGATGTAGACAGCCGTGATGTAGACAGCCGTGAAGTAGAGTCGTGAAGTAGACAGTCGTGATGCAGTCAGTCGTGATGTAGACAGTCGTGATGTAGACAGTCGTGATGTAGACAGCCGTGATGTAGACAGTTGTGAAGTAGAGTCGTGAAGTAGACAGTCGTGATGCAGTCAGTTGTGATGTAGACCGTCGTGATGCAGTCAGTCGTTATGTAGACAGTCGTGAAGTAGACAGTCATAAAGTAGACAGTCGTGATGTAGACAGTCGTGAGGTAGACAGTCGTGAAGTAGACAGTCGTGATGTAGACAGTCGTGATGCAGTCAGTCATGATGTAGACAGTCGTGATGCAGTCAGTCGTGATGCAGTCAGTCGTGGTGTAGACAGCCGTGAAGTAGACAGTCATGATGCAGTCAGTCAGGAAGTAGACAGTCGTAGACAGTCGTGATGCAGTCAGTCGTGATGTAGACAGTCGTGATGCAGTCAATCGTGATGTAGACAGCCGTGATGTCGACAGTCGTGAAGTAGACAGTCGTGATGCAGTCAGTCGGGAAGTAGACAGTCGTGAAGTAGACAGTCGTGATGTAGACAGTCGTGATGCAGTCAGTCATGATGTAGACAGTCGTGATGCAGTCAGTCGTGATGTAGACAGTTGTGATGCAGTCAGTCGTGATGTCGACAGCCGTGAAGTAGACAGTCGTGAAGTAGACAGTTGTGATGTAGACAGTCGTGGACAGTCATGATGCAATCAGTCGTGAAGTAGACAGACGTAAAGTAGACAGTCGTGAAGTAGACAGTTGTGAAGTAGACAGTCGTAAAGTAGACAGTCGTGAAGTAGACAGTCGTGAAGTAGACAGTCATGATGCAGTTAGTCGTGATGTAGACAGTCGTGATGTAGACAGCCGTGATGTAGACAGCCGTGATGCAGTCAATCGTGATGTAGACAGCCGTGATGTAGACAGCCGTGAAGTAGACAGTCGTGATGCAGTCAGTCGTGATGCAGTCAGTCGTGATGTAGACAGTCGTGATGTAGACAGCCGTGATGTAGACAGCCGTGAAGTAGGGTCGTGAAGTAGACAGTCGTGATGCAGTCAGTCGTGATGTAGACAGTCGTGATGCAGTCAGTCGTGATGTAGACAGCCGTGATGTCGACAGTCGTGAAGTAGACAGTCGTGATGTAGACAGTCGTGATGCAGTCAGTCGTGATGCAGTCAGTCGTAAAGTAGACAGTCGTAAAGTAGACAGTCGTAAAGTAGACAGTCGTGATGCAGTCAGTCGAGATGTAGACAGTCGTGATGTAGACAGTCGTAAAGTAGACAGTCGTGATGCAGTCAGTCGTGATGTAGACAGTCGTGATGTAGACAGCCGTGATGTAGACAGTCGTGAAGTAGACAGTTGTAAAGTAGACAGTCGTGATGTAGACAGTCATGATGCAGTCAGTCGTAAAGTAGACAGTCGTAAAGTAGACAGTCGTAAAGTAGACAGTCGTGATGCAGTCAGTCCAGATGTAGACAGTCGTGATGTAGACAGTTGTGAAGTAGACAGTTGTAAAGTAGACAGTCGTGATGTAGACAGTCATGATGCAGTCAGTCGTGATGTAGACCGTCGTGATGTAGACAGTCGTAAAGTAGACAGTCGTGATGTAGACAGTCGTGATGTAGACAGTCGTAAAGTAGACAGTCGTGATGTAGACAGTCGTGATGTAGACAATCGTGATGCAGTCAGTCGTGATGCAGTCAGTCTTGATGTAGACAGTTGTGATGTAGACAGTCTTGATGTAGACAGTCGTGATGTAGACAATCGTGATGCAGTCAGTCGTGATGTAGACAGTTGTGATGTAGACAGTCTTGATGTAGACAGTCGTGATGTAGACAATCGTGATGCAGTCAGTCGTGATGCAGTCAGTCTTGATGTAGACAGTCGTGATGTAGACAATCGTGATGCAGTCAGTCGTGATGCAGTCAGTCTTGATGTAGACAGTTGTGATGTAGACAGTTGTGATGTAGACAGTCTTGATGTAGACAGTCGTGATGTAGACAATCGTGATGCAGTCAGTTGTGATGCAGTCAGTCTTGATGTAGACAGTTGTGATGTAGACAGTTGTGATGTAGACAGTCTTGATGTAGACAGTCGTGATGTAGACAATCGTGATGCAGTCAGTTGTGATGCAGTCAGTCTTGATGTAGACAATCGTGATGCAGTCAGTCGTGATGCAGTCAGTCTTGATGTAGACAGTTGTGATGTAGACAGTTGTGATGTAGACAGTCTTGATGTAGACAGTCGTGATGTAGACAATCGTGATGCAGTCAGACGTGATGTAGACAGTCGTGATGTAGACAGTCGTAAAGTAGACAGTCGTGATGTAGACAGTCATGATGTAGACAGTCGTAAAGTAGACAGTCGTGATGTAGACAGTCTTGATGTAGACAGTTGTGATGTAGACAATCGTGATGCAGTCAGTCGTGATGCAGTCAGTCTTGATGTAGACAGTCATGCGAGATATAAGGAAAGTCATAGTACAAATAGTAGCCCAATGACCTCTATGAATACAATTATTGCAATGACTCCCTCACGTAGTACACAGCCTCTCTGGACAGGATACACATTACATCTGCACAGGGAAGGCTCACAAGGGATAGAGCAACACTGGAGTGATGCCATGCAACAATTTATTGCTTTAATTAAGGTATTCATTGAGATTATTTTAGATTAAATAAAATGTGTGATTTTGAAGAGATGCTAATGAGAGGACAATGTTATGTTTTAAATGGATATTCTACATTCTTAAATTGTGCGAATTTTGTTCGCACTTTATGCATAGACTTCTTGGTGTTGTTTTGAAGGCTACTGTATGTATATTCCAAGTAACACTCACCTTATAATGTCATCGTTGTGGCCCAGGTAAAACTTCTGAGTGTGTTCTCTGGTATTGTAAACCACGCCGACGCCAGCCACGAAATAGACCACTTCTTTGCCAGCGGTGTAGTACAGGTTGTTTCGGCATTGATGCCCCCTGTACCCGTAGATCCATTCTAATCTCAGTTGGCAATGCGGAGCAGTCCGATCCGCCATGATATCTGACAATTTGTTAGTTTAGTGAATTATTCCACCCTACAGTAGTCTGCACCACAACCACGGATCACTGACATGCACGTGCCAACCTTATGAGCCCCTCACTGATTAAATGAGAAAAATCCTAACAGATTACATTTTCCTACATGTAGCCTATCATAAACAGCTTAATTCCCGCATCCTACAGCAGATGTGCACATTTTGAAAACACCGGCAAGGACTGATACACCTCAGACCCATTCATAATGTTTGCCTTTAGACACGGTGTTGCCTGAATTGTTACTATGTTAGCCTACTCCAATTTAGATTGTGGATTAATTCATTATTTTCCTCATAAAAATATATTTTTTAACCTTTTACCATGTCTTACAAAAGTTAATTTACTCCACTAAATGACATTACATTGCTTTTTTATCCATTTAAAATTGGTTCCTTTTCAAATGACAACGAAAACAGAGGTACTAGCCAAATAAACAAACAGAAAATGAACACAACTGCTGGAGGATTCGGCTGCTGCTGAAATATAATCCGCACACTAATCCTTAACCGTAACATCAGCCATAGTTACTGCGGTTTTATATATTTCTCAAGACAATAACTAACAAATAAACATTTCAAAGCAAACAAACATGTAGAAAATAGGCCGAACATGCAATATGTCTGTCTTCCATTCACAAATCTGGTTGGAGTAAATCCGAGAATCGAACAATTTTGAGGAATTACGGATTTTCACAGCAAATCACTCTGACAGAGTACGACCTGTCTTGACAGCCACAGCTGGTTCACCGCTGTCAGTGTGAAGACGCCCCAAAATGAAAATTCTCTGCTAACTTCCGTGCAGAGGCAAACAATCTATGGGCTTCCAAACACAGTCGCTCACCCCGCGACTCCACGGTATCTCCCGCATCTCACATGGATGGATGAAAGTAGGGATTCCGGGCAGCGAGCGAAATAAACCTACTCATATGGGCGAATGGCAGGCGATGCCTTTGATAAACCGGGGTGGAAAGCTGAGCGGAGGTCTAGCACTGTGTTATTCATTGCATATTAATATTAATGTAGTAACGTAATGGAGACTTTCCCCATCAAGTACTTAAACGTAATATTTTTTAGAATAGCCTCTCTCTGGTTTCGAAGAGCTAGTAACCACAACACCCTGCAAGCCACCCCTGCACTGCCACCGACGATGAGCGGCTAGCTGCACAGGTTTATGGGTATTGATGTGTTTATGGCTGAGGCATTCCCTCTCTCACGCTTTCTCGTTGGTCCAAAACATTGAAAACTACAACTACCAGTCAGCAATAGTGAAGCGCTGTCCAAGGTCTTGAAGACCTACAGATGAAAAATACATCGATTAGGTCTGAAAACAGAATGGCAGCAATAATTGAGTCAATTCATTTGAGTGAAATTTAATTAAATTGAATCATTAAAATTGTAGGCCCTAATAAAAATAAAGAAATTAGACCGAATAGGAACTGACTGAATCGAATAGCAACTGATAAATTGTTTTTTTTTTTGTGACAAGTTCGATGGTAGATGAAATTGGAGGGAGTTCAATCCCAAATAGGAAACTAAATGGGATATAATAATTTTGCCTGAATCATATTCATATTTTGATTTGTCAAATTTGAGACAGTTGAACCAAAGGGAGAGTCTTTAACTCACATGTGATACAGATGCATTCTAGAGCTGAATATCTCTTGTATCCATGAATCTCCAATCAGAACACCAGTACATTTTCTGTAAAGGGTGGAACAACCATAAACTCTTACTGATTATTAAGTCCCCCTTTGACTGATCCTCTGTACTCTAATATCCTTGCATACTTTCACATTTACATTTGAGTCATTTAGCAGATGTTTTTATCCAGAGTGACTTCGAGTGCATTCATCTTAAGAAAGCTAGGTGGGTGGGTGCATAGTACAATACTTATTCTGGATGGAAACTGGACTCTTGGAACTGATGTGTAGAACGTTCTCAAAGGCTAAATGCTAAGTAGAGCATGCCATTGCCAGCCCCTTGAACAGCACTGCAGGGTGACAGACTTCACTGGAGAGCCAGTGCAATCTACCATACCATTCAACTGGGCCTCCTGTAGGGCTCTCTGTGATTATGTTGCATGTGAGAGGAGTTGGCTGGCTGAGTTCATATTCTTCTAATCGTATTCACATAGACATTGGAAGAATCTCAAGCGTCCTCTCTCTTCGCCTCCTTATCAACACTCTTTGGAGGAGAAGGTCAGAGGGGAGGGACCTCTGGCTCTCACATCCAATGGATTTTGAAATGGAGGCGAGGAGAGAGGATGCGTGAGTATTCAGTTGAGATTCTCCCCTTGAATGACAACTCACATGGGACCCTAGCAGCCTACCTATTTCTCACCATAACAACTGCTTGGGGTTTGAATCACTGCTCCATCCCTGCCAAGCCTGTTGCCAGATAGCCAACTCCTCTGACATGTGCTGCCATCAAACCTGGGTTCAAATAATATTTTGGGTATTTCAATTACTTTCAGAGACATTTGAAAGTGAGTATTTAGATAAGTAGGTGAATATTGGAATGTATATGGAAATAGTAAAACACTCGGCAAGGAGGCCTACACTCTGACTCAAATACATTCCTGTGCATTTAACCAAGGTACAGTTGAAGTCGGATGTTTACATACACCTTAGCCAAAGACATTTAAACTCAGTTTTTCACAATTCCTGACATTTAATCCTAGTAAAAATTCCATGTTTTAGGACAGTTAGGATCACCACTTTATTTTGAGAATGTGAAATGTCAGCAGAGAAAATTATTTCTTTCAGCTTTGATTTCTTTCATCACATTCCCAGTGGGTCAGAAGTTTAAATACACTCAATTATTATTTCAAATCAAATTCAAATCAAATGTATTTATATAGCCCTACGTACATCAGCTGATATCTCAAAGTGCTGTACAGAAACCCAGCCTAAAACCCCAAACTGCAAGCAATGCAGGTGTAGAAGCACGGTGGCTAGGAAAAACTCCCTAGAAAGCCCAAAACCTAGGAAGAAACCTAGAGAGGAACCAGGCTATGTGGGGTGGCCAGTCCTCTTCTGGCTGTGCCGGGTGGAGATTATAACAGAACATGGCCAAGATGTTCAAATGTTCATAAATTACCAGCATGGTCGAATAATAATAAGGCAGAACAGTTGAAACTGGAGCAGCAGCACAGTCAGGTGGAAGTTGAAACTGGAGCAGCAGCATGGCCAGGTGGACTGGGGACAGCAAGGAGTCATCATGTCAGGTAGTCCTGGGACATGGTCCTAGGGCTCAGGTCAGTTGAAACTGGAACAGCAGCATGGCCAGGTGGACTGGGGACAGCAAGGAGTCATCATGTCAGGTAGTCCTGGGGCATGGTCCTAGGGCTCAGGTCCTCCGAGAGAGAGAAAGAAAGAAAGAAGGAGAGAATTAGAGAATGCACACTTAGATTCACACAGGACACCGAATAGGACAGGAGAAGTACTCCAGATATAACAAACTGACCCCAGCCCCCCGACACATAAACTACTGCAGCATAAATACTGGAGGCTGAGACAGGAGGGGTCAGGAGACACTGTGGCCCCATCCGAGGACACCCCCGGACAGGGCCAAACAGGAAGGATATAACCCCACCCACTTTGCCAAAGCACAGCCCCCACACCACTGTACCTTGACTTTGTTGTCCTTAAGACGTTTTGCCAGAACTTTGGAAGTATGCTTGGGGTCATTGTCCATTTGGAAGACCCATTTGCGACCAAGATTTAACTTCCTGAATGATGTCTTGAGATGTTGCTTCAATATATCCACATAATTTTCCGCCTCATGATGCCATCTATTTTGTGAAGTGCACCAGTCCCTCCTGCAACAAAGCACCTCCACAACATGATGCTGCCACCCCCGTGCTTCACGGTTGGGATGGTGTTCTTTGGCTTGCAAGCCTCCCCCTTTTTCCTCCAAACACAACGATGGTCATTATAGCCAAACAGTTCTATATTTGTTTCATCAGACCAGAGGACATTTCTCCAAAAAGTACGATCTTTGTCCCCATGTGCAGTTGCAAACTGTAGTCTGGCTTTGTATGGCGGTTTTGGAGCAGTGGCTTCTTCCTTGCTGAGCGGCCTTTCAGGTTATGTCGATATAGGACTCCTTTTACTGTGGATATAGATACTTTTGTACCTGTTTCCGCCAGCATCTTCACAAGGTCCTTTGCTGTTGTTCTGGGATTGATTTGCACTTTTCACACCAAAGTACGTTCATCTCTCCTTCCTGAGCGGTATGACGGCTGCGTGGTCCCATGGTGTTCATACTTACGTACTATTGTTTGTACAGATGAACGTGGTACCTTCAGGCATTTGGAAATTGCTCCCAATGATGAATCAGACTTATGGAGGTCTAGAATTCTGAGGTCTTAGCTGATTTCTTTAGATTTTCCCATGATGTCAAGCAAATAGGCACTGAGTTTGAAGGTAGGCCTTGAAATACATCCACAAGTACACCTCCAATTGACTCAAATGATGTCAATTAGCCTATCAGAAGCTTCTAAAGCCATGACATAATTTTCTGGAATATTCCAAGCTGTTTGAAGGCACAGTCAACTTAGTGTATGTAAACTTCCAACCCACTGGAGTTGTGATACAGTGAATTATAAGTGAAATAATCTGTCTGTAAACAACTGTTGGAAAAATTACTTGTGTCATGCACAAAGTAGATGTCGTAACCGACTTGCCAAAACTATAGTTTGTTAACAAGAAATTTGTGGAGTGGTTGAAAAACGACTTTTAATGACTCCAACATACAGTGGGGAGAACAAGTATTTGATAGCCTGCAAAATTGGCAGTGTTTCCTACTTACAAAGCATGTAGAGGTCTGTCATTTTTATCATAGGTACACTTCAACTGCGAGAGACGGAATGTAAAACAAAAATCCAGAAAATCACATTGTATGATTTTTAAGTAAATAATTTGCATTTTATTGCATGACATAAGTATTTGATACATCAGAAAAGCAGAACCTAATATTTGGTATAGAAACCTTTGTTTGCAATTACAGAGATCATACGTTTCCTGTAGTTCTTGACTAGGTTTGCACACACTGCAGCAGGGATTTTGGCCCACTCCTCCATACAGACCGTCTCCAGATCCTTCAGGTTTCGGGGTTGTTGCTGGGCAATACAGACTTTCAGCTCCCTCCAAAGATTTTCTATTGGGTTCAGGTCTGGAAACTGGCTAGGCCACTCCAGGACCTTGAGATGCTTCTTACGGAGCCACTCCTTAGTTGCCCTGGCTGTGTGTTTCGGGTCGTTGTCATGCTGGAAGACCCAGCCACGACCCATCTTCAATGCTCTTACTGAGGGAAGGAGGCTGTTGGCCAAGATCTCGCGATACAAGGCCCCATCCATCCTCCCCTCAATACGGTGCAGTCGTCCTGTCCCCTTTGCAGAACAGCATCCCCAAAGAATGATGTTTCCACCTCCATGCTTCACGGTTGGGATGGTGTTCTTGGGGTTGTACTCATCCTTCTTCTACCTCCAAACACTGCGAGTGGAGTTTAGACCAAAAAGCTCTATTTTTGTCTCATCAGACCACATGACCTCCCATTCCTCCTCTGGACCATCCAGATGGTCATTGGCAAACTTCAGACGGGCCTGGACATGCGCTGGCTTGAGCAGGGGGACCTTGCGTGCGCTGCAGGATTTTAATCCATGACGGTGTTGTGTGTTACTAATGGTTTTCTTTGAGACTGTGGTCCCAGCTCTCCTCAGGTCATTGGCCAGGTCCTGCCGTGTAGTTCTGGGCTGATCCCTCACCTTCCTCATGATCATTGATGCCCCACGAGGTGAGATCTTGCATGGAGCCCCAGACCGAGGGTGATTGACCGTCATCTTGAACTTCTTCCATTTTCTAATAATTGCGCCAACAGTTGTTGCCTTCTCACCAAACTGCTTGCCTATTGTCCTGTAGCCCATCCTAGCCTTGTGCAGGTCTACAATTTTATCCCTGATGTCCGTACACAGCTCTCTGGTCTTGGCCATTGTGGAGAGGTTGGAGTCTGTTTGATTGAGTGTTTGGACAGGTGTATTTTATACAGGTAACGAGTTCAAACAGGTGCAGTTAATACAGGTAATGAGCGGATAACAGGAGGGCTTCTTAAAGAAATACTAACAGGTCTGTGAGAGTCGGAATTCTTACTGGTTGGTAGGTGATCAAATACTTATGTCATGCAATAAAATGCAAATTAATTATTTAAAAATCATACAATGTGATTTTCTGGATTTTTGTTTTAGATTCCGTCTCTCACAGTTGAAGTGTACCTATGATAACAATTACAGACCTCTACATGCTTTGTAAGTAGGAAAACCTGCAAAATCCGCAGTGTATCAAATACTTGTTCTCCCCACTGTAAGTGTATGTAAAGTTCCGACTTCAACTGTACTTGAAAATAGTATTTGAAATAAGTATTTGAAAATACTTTCAAGTAGTAGGCTATTTATAAGAAATTATTTGAAAATACTTTCAAATACTTCCAATAGAAGTCATTGATTTAGGCCACATTATTTGAAAACACTAAAATACTCAGAAAATAAGTATTTAAATAACAAATACAGAAATACATTCATTTGAACCCAGGTCTGGTTGCCATGCACGCCATATATCATGGATGAGTGATAGAGGAGAATGAATGATAGAGAAGTTGGCTAAAGCAAAAACAGAACTGGCTTTCCTCAGACCATTGCTATGCTCCACCTAGCCTAACCATGGCAACATAATAAGCTGCTATGTCAATGCCAAGCCTAATCTAACTAAGACAACTGTTCATGTTGACATGGTGCTGGGAAGTAGTCAAATGTTACTTCGTTATAATACATCATCCCCTCCCTTAATCACCTAACCAGGGTATGCTGCTGGGTGAAAGTATGTAATAATAAGATATGTTCTGTGGTTTATTTCATGCACTGTGTACTGGATCCCCATGATCTTTTAGCAGAAGCTACTCTCCTGGGGTTCTAACCTCATACTCTTTGTGACTAGTAAAATTACAAATACTACTGATGCACAAAGTAATTGCGAGTCACTGCTTGAATTAATGCAGAGGAGAATTTGTTTCAAACTGTATTGATTTGTTGACCCCAGATATCTGGTTGTCAGGGTTGATAGAATAGAGCAGGGGCTCTCAAACGTTCTCATGAGAAATTGACCGTTCTTCTGTAACCCAAATGAAGAAGAAATAGTATGCGATTATAGATGTATTCTCATAACTCGTGACCCACCTCCCACATGTCCTGGGCCCACTTTGGGTCCCGGCCCATAGTTTAAGAAACCCTGGAATAAACCAATCTATTCTAATCAAAAATAGAAGTGCAAGATTTAAAAGTGTTGGTCCTGTTTCATAAGCTGAAATAAAAGATGCCAGAAATGTTCCATACGGACAAAAAACGTATTTCTCTAAAATGCGGTGCACAAATTTGTTTACATTCCTGTTAGTGAGCATTTCTACTTTGCCAATATAATACGTCCAATAGTTCCAATACACTGGTACTCTTGCGCCCTCTTGTGATAGAAATGTTGAAGGACCATTACTGCCCTTTCCCAATTAGAGAGACGGGGAGCATCGTCTGCCTCATAATCTCAATGAAATATATCCCACGCTCCTGTCCCCTCGGGTTGGCTGTTAGATTACTCAGAGGTGAGTACTCTGCGAAGGGGGTTACTTTGATAGCCAAATTACAACCTGTTAACACAGTCTTCTTTGTGGTCTCCTTCCTTTCATGGCCATTGGTATGAAATAACGTGGAAATTAAAAGCAACATGGTTAACCCATGGTCTGATCATTTTACAGCACAATTTTCATCATAGGGGATTCTACCTACAGCCCACCCTACAGTCTTGCAAGGTCAAACACGTTATTCTTACATTCGTTTGGAGGACAGGCTTCAATTTACCCAAATGAAGTGACAACCCTAATTGTTCGGCAGTGCTGATGTTTCTGGAGGGGCTGGAAGTGGTTAATTAAATTAACAGCAGGCCATCTGTAATCCCTATACTCCATGCCTTCTTACCCTCTAAACCATTTGATCAAACTGGTGCCCATAGTAGTCTTATGTCTCATATCAGAACAAATTAAAATAACATCTTTGTATTTTTCCATTGATAAATTGTTTAGCTTTCTGCTAACCTCTTTCCAAGGCACCAAGTGTCTGGGAATAAGATTAGTTATCTGAAGAAATGTTACTGGGGCTACAATATTTCCTTTCGGCCACTAGATGGTGCACAGGCAATTGTGAAAGGGAACCAAGAATCGAGTGACCCAACAATACTGAGTTACGGACAGTCAGAAAAATCTATATTGCCTAAATGAGGTGAAAGTGACGAGGACACAGGACTTTACATAACTTTCATTGCTTATCTGTTGTTTAAACAGAAATGTAATTACTCATTAACATGTTTTCACATAGTAACGTCTAATTGCTTAGTAAAAGCATTGAGCGTTTTTGTAATGAATAATAAGTGGTTTCACCTAATGAGGCATGTCATTAAAATGTATTAAATCGTATAGAAGCTGTAATGACAACAGGATTAGTTTCTGATTTGGGGTGAAGCTGTCATACTGAAAACAAAGAGAGATAGCATCTTAAAAGCAATTTAATGGTTTTGCACATATTTAACAGAGAGGGTAAAAGTCTACTGGTGCAGTTCCATCTACCTGTGACCTTGGTCCATATTAAACTACATACTTAGAGAACCTGCTATGGAAAACAAGCTTTCTCCCATCATGGCATTGTTGATTGTGCAATATGAAGAAATATTTCATTACAATAGGTACAGTGACAGAGAAATGCACACTATTTATCAAATAGCCAGAGATTTTTAGCAAAAATGATAATATGCAGTGCTATAGCCAACAAGCAACCATTTTCCCATGACAAGACTTATTCCAGTAAATGCTTCAGAATTCACTTTTCCACTTAACAATGCTTAAAGTGTTTATTGTATTGTACATACATTTTTATGCTCAATACATTTTAAACATACATAATGCAACTCAAATATGTAGGAAAACTAATTTAATGAAGGACAGAATAATGTTTTCATTAATCTGTGTTAATCTGTGTTCTAGTTCTTCATGGATATCCAACATTCTGACTGGTCTTAGCAATTTATTGAGCCGGACTAGTATATGATAACATTGTACAAAAAATCATGACAAACGTAAAGGAAAACTCCACCCAAAAACTATATTTTGGTATTTATTTCATTAGTCCACAGTTGATAAAGTCCCAAAATGTTTTGCATGTCAGCAGTCAAGTTTCAAGATATTGGCCTTTCAAGAAGCAAAGTTTCAATTGCCACATCATGATGATGTGTTTTGCATGAACATTATGATGTGGCAAGTGACACTTTGGCTGTGTTCCAAACAACTGGGAACTCGGAAATCTCCGACCTCAGACTTCAGTGCGTTTAAGACAACTGGGAAGTCAAAAAAAAGAAAACAACGTCATCCAGCCTCTTTCTAGAGTTCCGACCTGAAGATCACTGAAGTCATGATTTGACCTCATATTTTTCTGAGTTCCCAGTTGTCTTGAACGAACCATTTGCGTCTTGAAAGTCCAATATCTTGAAGGGATATGACAGAAATTTGCCACAGTGATGGAGAAAATTAACTCCTGTCTTTTCATCCAAATTAATGTGTTATACTACATTTTAGGGGATAAAATGAGACTACTTTGAAGCTTAATGGTTGTAGAGCTTATTATTAGTAAGTGAAATTAAACTGGTTTTTAATAGTTTGTTATAGACAAGTTATACACACAGTTCAAAGCACCACTGACTTTGCTTTTCAACTCAGAAGAATGTCATCTTTCAAAGATCGCCTCACAAAACTGAGGCCAGACCCTAGAAACGACATACTATTACAAAAAGAACAGGGAAAAAACAACCAAAGCAACAAGTGAAAAGCACGGGGATGAGAAAGCAGGAAAACAGAGATAAAATACAAAGAAATCTTAACTGGAAACCCTGTCTTGTTTTTCAGCGGTGAATTATGGATGGTTTACAATGTCAGCTGCCCAAAGCATCATGTCTACCTTAACATAATTTCTCATCTTTTTTTGTTTGTTCCTTATCTTAAAAAAAGAAAATGGCATACTGTATTTGACCTCTGAGCCCAGCTGTAGGATTGTTAGGCACAGAGTGTGGAGTTTTGGCTCTGAGCTTGCATGCTGGAGTCTGGTTTTAAGAGGAGCAGGGGAGATGAGAGGAATGGTATTGGGGGGCTGAGGGGGTCTATTTCTTTTTGCTGAAAAGGCTGAAGCGCTTTTCTTTGTCCTTCTCACGCTTGCCAGGGCTGGACTCAGTTGCCAGGGCGACGGAGGCGGGCAGGGTCTGGGCTCGGCTGGAGGTGGGGGTGCTATGGCTGCTGGGGGTCATCTCTGTCTTAGAGGACGCAGCGCTGGAAATGGCTTGCATCCACGAGTTCATCTCCTCCTGCGGCCCAGACAAGGATTTATCAGGACACACATCACAGATCATACCAATGCATCCACATTCAGACACCCAATGCATCCACATTCAGACACCCAATGCATCCACATTCAGACACCCAATGCATCCACATTCAGACACCCAATGCATCCACATTCAGACACCCAATGCATCCACATTCAGACACCCAATGCATCCACATTCAGACACCCAATACATCCACATTCAGACACCCAATACATCCACATTCAGACACCCAATACATCCACATTCAGACACCCAATACATCCACATTCAGACACCCAATACATCCACATGGAGACCAGGACTGAAGATAGTAAACAACGTTCACAGGAAGAACGTCACTCACATACACTGTACCAATTTATAGCTAAACAAACTTACATCCTCGTTGGCTTGGAAGAGATACTCATTGCCATCTGTAGCTCTGTAAAAGGAAAATAAAAACTTGAGTAAAGCATACTACTGGCTACAGTATGCAAGACCTCATCTTCTGATAATGCAAGACACAGAGGGAGCTATTCACTAAGTAGTGCTCACTTCAGTTTGAACACATGTTTCTTCTTCTTGTAGTCGAGGGCGACCTCACATGCAGCATCCTTCAGACTGATGGGGATCTGGTTGTGGTAAGGGATCCCCTGGCTGGCACTCTTATGGTCTTTGTAGAAGCCCATCTCCCGGTTGTTGATCACGCAATACACATTGTGCCAGGATCTGAAAGGCAAAAAGTTGTCAGTGCAGGCAAAATAATTTGTCAGGAATGTTCACTATATATACACAAAAGTATGTGGACATCCTTTAAAATGAGTGGATTCAGCTAGTTCAGCCACACCCTTGCAGACAAGTGTATAAAATCGAGCACACAGCCATGCAATCTCCATAGACAAACACAGGCAATAGAATGACCTTACTGAAGAGCTCAGTGACTTTCAACGTGGCACCGTCATTGGATGCCACCTTCCCAACAAGTCAGTTCGGCAAATTTATGCCCTGCTAGAGCTGCCCCGGTCAACTAAGGGCTGTTATTATGAAGTGGAAACGTCTAGGCGCAACAAAGACTCAGCCGCGAAGTGGTAGGCCACACAAGTTCATAGAATGGGAATGCCGAATGCTGAAGCACATAAGGCATAAAAATAATCTGTCCGCAGTTGCAACACTCACTAGCGACTTCCAAACTGCCTCGAAGCAACGTCAGCACAAGAACTGTTTGTCGGGAGCATCATAAAATGGGTTTCCATGGCCGAGCAGCTGCACACAAGCCTAAGTTCACCATGCACATAGTCAAGCGTCGGCTGGAGTGGTGTAAAGCTCACCGCCATTGGACTCTGGCGCAGTGGAAACGCGTTCTCTGGAGTGATGAATCAAGCTTCACTATCTGGCTGACAGATCTGTGTTTGGAGGATGCCAGGAGAACACTACCCGCCCAAATAGATAATGCCAACTAAAGTTCGGAGGAGGAATAATGATCTGGGGATGTTTTCATAGTTTCTTAGTTCCAGTGAAGGGAAATATTAACGCTACAGCATACAATGGCATTCTAGACGATTAAGCGCTTCCAACTTTGTGGCAACAGTTTGCGGAAGGACCTTTCCTGTTTGAGCATGACAATGGATTGTCAAGATCGGTGTGGAAGAACTTGAATGGCCTGCACAGAGCCCTAACCTCAACCCCATCGAACACCTTTGGGATGAACTGCGAGCCACACCTAAATCACCCAACCTCACAGATGCTCTTGTTGCTGAATGGAAGTAAGTCTCCGCAGCAATGTTCCAACATCTAGTTCAAAGCCTTCTCAGAAGAGTGGAGGCTGTTATAGTAGCAAAGGGGGGGACCAACTCCATATTAATGTCCATGATTTTGAAATGATGTTTGACGAGCAGGTGTCAACGTATATTACCTTTCAAAAGTTCGGGGTCACTTAAATGTCCCTGTTTTTGAAAGAAAATAACATCAAATTGATCAGAAATACAGTGTAGACATGGTTAATGTTGTAAATTACTATTGTAGCTGGAAACAGCTGATTTTTCTATGGAATATCAACATAGACGAGTTTCAGAAGAAGGGTTTTGTTTCTGGACATTTTGAGCCTGTAATCGAACCCACAATTGCTGATGCTCCAGATACTCAACTAGTCTAAAGGCCAGTTTTATTGCTTCTTTAGTCAGAGCAGTTTTCAGCTGTGCTAACATACTTTCAAAAGGGTTTTCTATTGATCAAGTAGCCTTTTAAATGTATAAACTTGGATTAGCTAACAATGTGCCGAGCCCGTACGGGAGTTGTAGCAATGAGACAAGATAGTAGCTACTAAAAAAAAAAATTGGATACCACGAAATTGGGGAGAAAAATATGTAAAAATTAAAAAATAAATAATATATCCACACAATATTCCTGCCTCACAATGCCATCTATTTTGTGAAGTGCAACAGTCCTTCCTGCAGCAAAGCACCCCCACAACATGATGCTGCCACCCCCATGCTTCACGGTTGGGATAGTGTTCTTCGGCTTGCAAGCCTGCCCCTTTCTCCTCCAAACATAACGATGGTCATTATGGCCATACAGTTCTATTTTTGTTTCATCAGACCAGAGGACATTTCTCCAAAAAGTACGATCTTTGTCCCCATGTGCAGTTGCAAACCGTATTCTGGCTTTTTATGGCGGTTTTGGAGCAGTGGCTTCTTCCTTGCTGAGCGGCCTTTTGGGTTATGTCGATAAAGGACTCGTTTTTACTGTGGATAGATACTTTTGTGCCCGTTTCCTCCTGAATCTGCACAAGGTCCTTTGCTGTTGTTCTGGGATTGATTTGCACTTTTCTCACCAAAGTACGTTCATCTCTAGGAGACAGAAGGCGTCTCCTTCCTGAGCGGTATGATGGCTGCATGGTCCCATGGTATTTATACTTGCATACTATTGTTTGTACAGATGGACGTGGCATCTTCAGGCGTTTGGGGGATGAACCAGACTTGTGGAGGTCTACAATTTTTTTCTTGGCTGATTTATTTAGATTTTCCCATGATGTCAAGCAAAGAGGCACTGAGTTTGAAGGTAGGCCTTGAAATACATCCACAGGTACAACTCCAATTGACTCAAATTATGTCAATTAGCCTATCAGAAGCTTCCTAAAGCCATAACATAATTTTCTGGAATTTTCCAAGCTGTTTAAAGGCACAGTCAACTTAGTGTATGTACACTTCTGACCCACTGGAATTGTGATGCAGTGAATTATAAGTCTGCCTGTAAACAAGTGGAAAAATGACTTGTGTCATGCACAAAGTAGATGTCCTAACTGACTTGCCAAAACTATAGTTTGTTAATAAGAAATTTGTGGAGTGGTTGAAAAACTAGTTTTAATGACTCCAACCTAAGTGTATGTAAACTTCCTACTTCAACTGTATCTGTGTGTACCTGCTGGATGCCTTCTTGTTGTGACCCTCCCACTCGTGTTTGCGGTGCAGGTAGCCTTCCATCTGGTTGGCTGGGTCTGAGTCCTGGGACTTGGGCGGGAGTGTGGCAGCCTGGCTGGGCTTGACCTTGCGTGCTTCACCGGGCGACCAGCCTGGGCTGGGCTCCTCCACCCCATTAACGATGTCACTTTCCTCTACGTTGTCCTGTCAGAAACAAGTATTAGAGAAGGCAGGGGCTAGACAACACACAGTGGAGCTGGAAGTCAGAGTTGGATAAAGCTTCATGCAGGATGAGAGGCAGTGTAGAAACATTCAGTATGTTCCCTTTGATTGCTATATGACAACATGGCTTTAAGACAAGTATAGTTAAGTTCAAAGCGGTATTCTCTACAACTATTGTACTGTAAATGAGAAATAAATATTTCATCACAATGAGTCTCCACATTTCCATTTGATGAGGAAAAATGTCTTCATAAAAGAGCCTTTGGATAGGTGTCTGTATAAACCAAAACAATGCCATTACACCAGCCTCAAACTGGCAATGTGGTGTGCCTATATTTCACAATTATAGCCCAGAGTCATCATAAGATGAATGACACACACAGAACCCCAGAGCTGAGTCACCTCTGAGTGACTGTGCTATCCTCACATGTCTCAATCTTTGTATCACCCAGTGTTGCGACTTTGTCTGTGTGTAACTTTTGTTCCCCAACCTCTGGCTATAATGCCCCTATGCGTTTCTGTGCTCCTTATAGGTCCACAGCTCCATATAGTTCCTCAGCTCTTAGAGTTCAGTGCCTGAGGTGAAACTCTAATCAAGTATTTAACTGCATCTCCGTCTGACTGTTTTCTCTAACCCGCTCACTGGATCTCTCCAACTTTCTCTGACATCAAGTGCCCTCTATTTGAGACTTTTACTCTAACCAGTCTCTCCAATGACTCAATCTGACTGATTCACAATGAACCTCTGCCTCAATCTTTTTTTACACTTTTTATTTAACCTTTATTTAACTAGGCAAGTCAGTTACAATGACGGCCTACCCTGGCCAAACCCGGACGATGCTGGGCCAATTGTGCGCCCCGCCCTGTGGAACTCCCAATCACAGTCGGATGTGATGCAGCCTGGATTCAAGCCAGGTACTACAGTGACACCTCTTGCACTGAGATGCAGTCTCAGACCACTGCGCCACTCGGGAGCCCAAATCTGACTAGAAGAACAGCCGTCTGATATGAGGTTACACTAACAGTTTTCGATTCACTCTCACCTGCAGTGACTCACTGTTTGACAAACTCAAATGCCGATAATCTAAGCTTGGTTAGAGGGATAAGCTTGCAAATGCAGTAAAAATCTGTAAGCCACCTCAGTCAACCTTTATATAGATTCTGAGAAAAGCTGAGCCACTACTGATCTAGAAGAGCGTTGGATTATGGGATTGATTATAGTGGGACCGGGGTCCAGCTGAGACAGCAAGAGAGAGCATTTCAAAGACATGCACAGATCAGAGGTTAAGACATGCCCACCACATTGCCACGCCCACACAAAACACTGTTGAATAAAGAGATAGAAAGGGAGTGAAAAGGAGGGAAAGACCAAACCAAAATCCCAAACAATTAGCACATTGTTTGAACTCATTATTGACATTTGTTTCATTATTGTGAAGTGAAGGGAAAGGCAAAATTGGCCAGTTAAAATATTATTTCACAACACACCCACTCCAACTCATTACCCATTACTGAGCTCTTCAAGGCTGGACCAATCATGGATACTTTTACTGAGAGCTTGCCAGGCGATGGACAAATCCTTGATGCTTATACAGAGATCCTGCCATTGGCTGGACCAACACTGGAGTTGGACTGCATCGCTGCCAGGTTTTGCAGTCTTCGATTGGTGCAACATGGGAGTGATATCTGTCATCACCTCTTTGTTAAATGTTCAGGGTAAAAGCTAAAATAGGTTTTTCGCTTGGGCTGACACTCATATCGGGAATTATATTAATGGTCACATCTGCACCCAAATTCTTTCTCAAATATGTTCTCCAAACCGATAATAATCCAGCTAGACTGATCACCTCTACATAAATACTCTCAGATCAACTTTGATTGAATTGGAGGATAATTTTGATAGTAGTAACTGTAGTTACCTTAGAAATTACGCTTATGCAGAACTATACACAATAACCTTTGAGCAATTCTAACATTGACCTTCCCAGTTTGGATGGGTGCCTTTTTACACCGAAATAAAATACTGTAGATTTAATGTCAGACGTCCACTGGATAAATGATATCTACATGACAATGAAATTAAAAATGGAATGAAAAAGTATTGCACATGAATGTGTATAAAACAACCCTGGGACGAAACCATAGAATATACAACAATAACAGTTGTCACTGAAAGTGGAAGGTGATTAACAACAATGACGACATGCAAAACAATATACCAACATAAGACATGAGGACAAAAACACGGTACACGGACAACAAACAGAACAAACATGGTAAGTGATTGACTACCAAGGTTTTATTGGGGAAAGTGTGTTAGTGTGGTGTGTGCAAGGAAGAAATGATTCAAGGGTGGACCAACACAAACACAACCAGGGAGGAAATGAAGATCCGATACACAGAGCTATAGTAACATGAAAAGTGACATGAGAACATGAAAGCAGGTACCATAGATCTATTGAGGACCAATGAATGACTGATAGGAATGGGTGCATACCCCTCTACACACACGAACACATTCACTACCACTGGAACAAACCTAAAAACAGAATTACCACAGTGAAGTGATACGAATATCCCTTCCACATAGTGAAGTGAATCATACATAGTGAAATGGTATTTGAGATGGTACTGTATGATGGCGTTATGACATCATGTATGGGTGGTCTGGACGAGGGTGAAGATGTGAAATGGATGGACATCTGGGAAAGATACAGTAGCTACTCACTACTTTTGATTTCTTGAATTTTATTTAACCTTTTTTTATTCAGGTAAGTCACTGAGATAAATCTATTTTGCAAGAGACCTGGTTGACTTGATCTGGTGCAACTTGACACCTGAGAAGACTAAAGAATATGATTGAATGGCATTACTGAGTTACCGATTTAAGTCGTGCACTTTGTCTGTCAGTTATTCAGGTTCCACATGGTAAGTTTGTAAATAACAACATACATAAACAGTATTATCATCAGGGATGGAGACAGGAGGAGAGGAGTGTCGAGCTGAGGGGGAAGAGAGAAAGGAGGGAGGGGGGAAAGGAAAGAGGAAATAAGGAAAAGACACAAATAGAAATCTACACAGTGAGTGGGTGGGGGGTCCTTTTTCATTCCCCCACACATAGAAATCTACACAGTGAGTGGGTGGGGGGTCCTTTTTCATTCCCCCACACATAGAAATCTACACAGTGAGTGGGTGGGGGGTCCTTTTTCATTCCCCCACACATAGAAATCTACACAGTGAGTGGGTGGGGGGTCCTTTTTCATTCCCCACACATAGAAATCTACACAGTGAGTGGGTGGGGCGGTCCTTTTTCATTCCCCATTCCCCCACACATAGAAATCTACACAGTGAGTGGGTGGGGGGGGTCCTTTTTCATTCCCCCATACATAGAAAGCTACACAGTGAGTGTGTGTGGGGGGGGTCCTTTTTCATTCCCCCACACATACACACGGTTGGGTAGGTTACTTTATAAATGTATTCCGTTACTTGTTACCTGTCCAAAATTGTAATCAGTAAAGTAACTTTTGGATTACCCAATCTATTATCTGATTACATTCAGTTACTTTTAGATTACTTTCCCTAAGAGGCATTTGAAGAAGACAAAATGTATGTTACCAATTGAACCACATCTATTGCAGGATAAATCAATGTTAAAGTTTACATAGCTGGCCATATATGGATGTTAAATTTTACTCTATGGGTTGGTTATGTAGGCTTCTTCTAACCCATTGCTTTCTACTACATATAATAATACCATTAAATTACATCTTTACATAAAAAATCTAAATCTACCAGAATTCCAGTCATTCCAATAAATGTTAAACCCTTTCATCTTCAAGAATAGGACTTGGAAATATAGATTAGCCAAATTATTTTACCTGAGCATAACCCAAAACTAAGGACTTATTAGCCAGCCCTACTCTGTTGTTTAGGATTTTGCTGTCATGGACTGAGTTGAAAAATAAGTGCTGCGCTAATGGAATGGCATGCTTTGAGGGCTAATGAAGTGCTATTTACATGTGAAAAATGAATGCCATGTGGTGCATTTGCTATACGCCTATTGTTTAACTTTTTGTTGGTGACACTTTGATATCTTATCTTGATAATATGCAGCTGTTTAAAGGGCAAATCCACAGATGAAACATTAACAAAACATTTGCCCCGCCTCTGTTTTGGTAAAAAGCTGAGGGATGGGCCTGGAGAAATGTAACACTCTCAGATTAATAGACAGAGCTATGAATACAAGGTCTGACCATCCATGATATCAAAATGATTGTTTCAACCATGCTATAAGGCTATACAGTGTTTGTTTACATTCACATGTCTACAAACATCGAGAAAAACAAGCTTATATTTTGGGTTCTGATGTGGTACGACAGTTGAACTATGCTCATGAGTCATTTCGAAGTTATATTCTAGATAGATATAATTCCAAAAATGGATGTAGCAACTACAGATTGCCCCTTTAAGTCTATCAAAAGTGAGTGAGTTGGAACATGTGTCCTTTAGGCCTATGGATACATTTTTTTTTTTAAATTGCAGCATGAATTAGATTGAGCAATAAAAGCCCCACTTTATTCCATAGGCTGGGATCCGCACTGTGCAGCTGTTGAGCGAGAGCACATTTTTCACTGGCTTCAAAAACAATGATTTATAGGCAGCTTAAACTTCTTAAATTCAACCATTATTGGGTTCAAATACACATTTAGATTTGTGAAGAGCCATCCACAAGCACAATCCGTAAGGCGCAAATAGCTAAATGACAGAGTAGCAGTGTGATTCACATCAATGCGCTATAAGATATCAATAATAAGTGATATCCGTATCACCGTAGACGACACCACTGCTGTCATCCTTAACGCCAAGCGTTTATTCAAGTTGGATGATCTTTGGATGCCGACAGCAGTCGTACCGTACCATTGGAAGACACAGCTTGGACTGTGGCCTACAAAAGCCTGTTCCCGCGATCCATCAAACCCATTTGGTGTGTCATCCTAGTGGTATCTGACTTGTGGTCAGACTCACTCAGGTGGAACAAACTTCAACGTGCGCCTTTTTTCAATGCTGATTTGAACGTCATTGAGAAACAGAAGAGTCAAAGATTTTTTTCCGCAAACTTCCTACTGAATTTAAAAGTAATCCTTGAAGTAATCATCTAGTTTTTCAAAAGTATCTGTAATCTGATTACAATATTTTTGCTAGTAACGTAACGGATTAGAGTTACCCGTGTAAAAAAAAATCCCTACAATGTAATTCGTTACTCCCCAACCACACACACACACACACGCCCATTCATACGCACACTCACTGTGATTCTAGAATACGTAGTGCTTGTGTCCCATTATGCTTCACTTTCTATCAACCAATAAATAATTTCAATCCACTAGGATTAAAATGTAATAATGTATTAATTTATTGTTTTGATCCTTTGCTCAATCTCAGTCTCTGCTTTTGAAATAGGGTTGACTAACTCAACTTCTGGTCCTCTACCATCCAAATTGGTTTCATATCTTATTTCCACCTTCCCATGTAATCTTTGCTCTGCTTACATCTGATCAGCTAATAGTCCAGTATGTAGCTGCAGCTACCATCTATCAGCTACCGCAGCTACCATCTACCAGCTACCGCAGCTACCATCTATCAGCTACCATCTATCAGCTACCGCAGCTACCATCTATCAGCTACCGCAGCTACCATCTATCAGCTACCGCAGCTACCATCTATCAGCTACCGCAGCTACCATCTATCAGCTACCGCAGCTACCATCTATCAGCTACCGCAGCGCAGGTCCAGCACTAAGCAGTCCTCAGTAGTGTTTGATCTATCAATAAAAGGCACCAGTCGGTTTGAAGCAATATGAAGGTATAAAAGATTAAAGCACTAATAACTAACCTATTAAGCAAAACAACTCTGATCTAATTATCCATGTTCAGTCCAGCAACATCCGCTGTGATGAGATTAGAATAAGATTAGGTGAATAAAAAAACGGCAACACAGGAAACTGCAATCAGCAAAGGTAATTTGCATTAAAACGCATTACGCAAATAAAAGAAAAAGGAATACTCAAGGTAGGATAAGGTATAGTGTTTTGTAACAGACATAGGATAAGGTATAGTGTTTTGTAACAGACATAGGATAAGGTATAGTGTTTTGTAACAGACATAGGATAAGGTATAGTGTTTTGTAACAGACATAGGATAAGGTATAGTGTTTTGTAACAGACATAGGATAAGGTATAGTGTTTTGTAACGGACATAGGATAAGGTATAGTGTTTTGTAACGGACATAGGATAAGGTATAGTGTTTTGTAACGGACATAGGATAAGGTATAGTGTTTTGTAACAGACATAGGATAAGGTATAGTGTTTTGTAACGGACATAGGATAAGGTATAGTGTTTTTTTGTAACGGACATAGGATAAGGTATAGTGTTTTGTTTTGTAACGGACATAGGATAACGGACATAGGATAAGGTATAGTGTTTTGTAACGGACATAGGATAAGGTATAGTGTTTTGTAACAGACATAGGATAAGGTATAGTGTTTTGTAACAGACATAGGATAAGGTATAGTGTTTTGTAACAGACATAGGATAAGTATAGTGTTTTTTAACGGACATAGGATAAGGTATAGTGTTTTTTAATGGACATAGGATAAGTATAGTGTTTTTTAATGGACATAGGATAAGGCTAAATGGTAAATGAGGAATAAGTGTGACTAATTGTCTTAATCACTGGTGGGGGGGGTGGGGGGTGTACAGTCCTCCCTTGGGTGGGGGGCAGGGGGTGTTGGGGTCACGGTCCGACCCACCCGCCATTCTTGCCCCCAGTCCCAGTCCTGCGGGTCTGAAAGCTGGTGTACTTTTGGTAGGCTGGGGAGCGGTAACTAACCCGAGGGGAGTCCTGGTCCGATGGCAGTCCGTTCTGAGACACCTGCTCACCCTCCCTGTAGGGACGACACAGAGACAACAGTCAGTGCAGTATAAACACACTGGGACATTCATAACACACAGACAGACAGTCCCAAATGCTGTATCTAGCTACTCTTCCTGGGGTCCACACAAAACATGACAAGTAACAAAACACTGTTTGGCTGTCCTTGTTGATCAGTCTATCAAATGTAAAACACAACCATATACAAACAAAACTACTAAAGAATAACGTGTGTAGATTGTGTGTGTTCGAGTGTGATAGCGTGTGTGTCTGCGTGTGTCATTTCACAGTCCTTATTATGCCATGAGATATTGTTTTATACATTTCTTGAAGGTCATTTGGCTGTTTGCTTGAGTAATTGGAGATGGGAGTTCCATGTGATTACGGCTCTGTGTAATAGTGTGCAAAATACAGGACAAACACAAGACCAGAATAGAGCGTGTCTGTTGAGTGTAAACACGGACACAGAACAGACGCACTAAATAAGTCATGACAGACAGACCAAACATTTTAGTGTGGTGCTCCAGGCTTTTCTCTCACCTCTGCTGTGGCGATGCATCGTCCGCCTGGGTCTCTGCAGGTGGCGGATTCCTCTTCCTCTCTTCCTCCTCTTGCTGTCTTCTCACTTCCAGTAATTCCATCTGCATCGCAAACCGACACACAAATCATTAATGACCAACTTAATTAGTCAGATTGAAATTGAGAAACTAAAGTCATTTCATTAAGTCAATTTGACTGATAGACAAATGAGATGAGAGATTTGGAGAATGTAGTGGAAATTCTACCTTTAACTATTAATCAGGAGAGGCAAAAAATCAATCAAGGTATTAGTTTGATTAAAAACGTATTATAATAAGGAGGCTGGTCGCCCCACCCCCGCAGGAGAAGGAGTGAGAGCCCACTGAGTGGAGTTAGCTTCTGGGTTATATACCATCTCAGGATAGGCACAACCTCAGATGACGCACAATGGTTCCAAACACCAACCCCACACATCCTGTGCCAGACCTTCAGCCCCAAATACAAAAGAACTTGTTTTGTTCAGTACTTAGGACATTTGTTGTTACTTTGTTCTCTCCCCTAGTTCAAGGTGGAAACTATCTAACTTCTCCACCACAATCTTTCCCCAGAAACAGGCTCCAAAACAGAACAATAGCTCTGTTACTGGTGTGCAGGATATAACCTTTACTCTGTCTAGGATCAAGAGGAACCAGTCAGTTTCTGTCATATTATTGGCGGAGCGGCCAGACATCATGGGTTATCCTACACACAGAACAGGCCTCTTAATTTGCACACACACTTATCTTATGAGTTAGTTTCTTTAACTATCTCAAGCCCAAGAAAATTTCCCTCACAGGATGGATGCCTAATCTAATTAAAAACTAAATTGAGTTATTGTATGACTGGTTTAACCTACAGCCCTGTGAGTTGTGAACATCCCATCCTCTCACCGTAGTCAGCCGTTCCAGCGCTGAGAAGCGCTCCTCCCAGGTGGCAGCGGACTTCTCAAAGGCCTCGTGTCTCTTGATGAGTTTCTCCACCTCGTCCACGTTCTGCCCCATCTCCCTGCTGGACAGGTATGGCTCCTGTCCCAGCAGCCATGACTCAGCCACACCCGCATCCCTACCAAACTGGTGCACCTCCAGAACTGGGCAGAAACACAGCTAGTCAGACAACACGGCAGTATAAAGCAACAGTTACACAGTAGCTAATACGGTGCAACAGACTGAACACGATTTGATAGAATTACCCAATCTTAGCCACTCCCATCTGTCTTCCCACTTGTCAATCATGTCTTTCCTTTTGTCTGTCAACTGTAGTAACTTCTCTTTGATCTGAAAATTGAAGGGACATTTAGTTAACTGAGGCTAAGAACACCATACATGTAATGACACACCACAACACTAGAGGGAGCCATATTTCCATCCAGAGAAAGTAGAACGAGGCAAAAAAGAGAAACAGAACGGAGGGAAGTAACAGTATCTGTGAGGGTGTTCTGACATTGTTGGCCACTCACCTCCTCTAATGCGTAGTGTTTCCTTGCCAACAGGGACTTGCCCAGCTCGATGCAGTTGGTGAAGCTGTTGTTGCGGGCATCGATCTCAGCCTTGATGCCTTGGTGGTTGTTCATCAGGAGCTCCACGGACGACACGTCCCTGAGGACACAACACAATCAGAGGAGTGTGTCACAACAAGGCAAGAGGAGTGACCCATCAAGACAACAAGAGGAGTGACAAGACAACAAGAGGAGTGACAAGACAACAAGAGGAGTGACAAGACAACAAGAGGAGTGACACACACACACTGAACATATCAAGGTCCCAATGTCCTTTGCTTAGGTTACCAGGGGGTTTAAATGACCAATGAAATGCTACTTACATTGCTAGTTAACATGCTAGTGTACGTTTTCTAAAACCACTGGTACATACAGTCAAGACAGGATTTCAGTGGACTACAGCCGCTCACATAATGTTCCCCCCTCAGAGACCTGTCCGATTACCCTGATCCCTGGGACCATGCCAATGTCAGACTAACCACGAGGCAGGATAGGGTGTTACTCCTTCAGACAGTGGAAACAGAGCAATGCAATTACTGACAAACCAAATGTTTCCATTTCTCTCTCCTTCCTGCTTTTTTCACCATTCACCTCAGTAGCCAATCCATCATTCTCTCTCCTTTTCCTCCTGTTTTCCTCTTGCCCTTTACCCGACATCCTCATTAGCCCACAACGTCTGTCGGTCTCTTTCTCCCTCTTGTCTTTTCCTGTCTGTCTCCTGGTGTCTCCCTCTCATTCTCTGTCTCCATGGTAAGCTGCTGGATTCAGATTCAGCTGAGAGGCACTGAAACCAATTGCCAGATAAGGGCTTGATGTGCTGCTGTCTCCCTGAGAGGAAGACATTTTCTGCAGGTGCATTTTCAGTAGCTATAAAAAGGACCAACTGTCAGTGGGAATACATTCAGCTGAGCCATCTGCTGAAAACCTGAGCTGCAGAAAACCTTGCTACAGCATTAAGCCATAAGAGTCTAAGCCCAGTCTAAGATGGGGGGGGATCCTACTAAGCTATGTGGAATTGTTTAAAGAAGGTCATACCAAGGATCATTTGCTATTTTTTGAAGACCTCTTAAAGTACCAAAGTAAATAAAGACGCATGCATACACACTGCATTCAGAAAGCATTCAGACCCCTTCCCCCACATTGTTAGCCTTCTAAAATTGATTGAATGTTTTCCTCAATCTACACACAACACCCCATAATGACAACGCATATATCTTTAAAAAAAGATACATATGTTTTCAGACCCTTTGCTATGACTCTAAATTGAGCTCCGGTGCATCCTGTTTCCATTGACCATCCTTGAGATTATTCTACAACTTGATTTGAGTCAACCTGTGGTAAAATCAACTGATTGGACATGATTTGGAAAGGCACACACCTGTCTATATAAAAAGGTTCCACAGATGACAATGCATGTCAGAGCAAAAAACCTAACCATGAGGTCAAAGGAATTGTCCGTAGAGCTCCGAGACAGGATTGTGTTGAGGCACAAATCTGGGGAAGGGTACCAAAACATTTTTTGCAGCATTGAAGGTCCCCAAGAACAATGGCCTCCATCATTCTTAAATGGAAGAAGTTGGGAACCACCAAGACTCTTCCTAGAGCTGGCCGCCCAGCCAAACTGAGGAATCGGGGGAGAAGGGCCATAGCCAGGGAGGTGACCAAGAACCCAATGGTCACTCATCGCGCACCAGCGACTCCTGTGGCGGGCCGGGCGCAGTGCGCGCTAACCAAGGCTGCCAGGTGCACAGTGTTTCCTCCGACACATTGGTGCGGCTGGCTTCCGGGTTGGATGCGCGCTGTGTGAAAGAAGCAGTGCGGCTTGGTTGGGTTGTGTATCGGAGGACGCATGACTTTCAACATTCGTCTCTCCCGAGTCGTACGGGAGTTGTAGCGATGAGACAAGATAGTAGCTGCTAAAACAATTGGATACCACGAAATTGGGGAGAAAACGGGGTAAAAACATTTTTTTTTTAAAAGAGCAGAGTAGTGAGCCTTGATGAAAACTGGGTGCTCATTAGGTCGGCACTAACGTTGGGCAATTAGGCCTAGCACGCAGTAGGCGTTCCAATTCATCCCAAAGGTGTTCAAGGGGTTGAGGTCAGGGCTCTGTGCAGGCCAGTCAAGTTCTTCCACACTGATCTCTACAAACCCTTTCTTTATGGACCTCTTTGTGCATGGGGGCATTGTCATGCTGAAACAGGAAAGGGCCTTCCCCAAACTGTTGCCACAAAGTTGGAAGCACAATCTACAATGTCATTGTATGCTGTAGCATTAAGATCTCCCTTCCCTGGAACTAAGGGCCCTAGCCCAAACCATGAAAAACAGCTCCAGATCATTATTCCTCATCCACCAAACTTTACAGTTGGCACTATGCATTGGGGCAGGTAGTGTTCTCCTGGCATCCGCCAAACCCAGATTCGACCGTCGGGCTGCCAGATGGTGAAGTTTGATTCATCATTCCAGAGAATGCGTTTCCCCCCTGCTCATGGCGATTTTAGGTTTGTGTGGCTGCTCGGCCTTGGAAACAATTTTATTGAAGCTGCCAACGAACAGTTGTGCTGACGTTGCTTCCAGAGGAATTTTGGAACTCTGTAGTGAATGTTGCAACCGAGGACAGATGATTTTTATGTGCAAAATGCTTCAGCACTCGGCGGTCCCATTCTGTGAGCTTGTGTGGCCTACCACTTCGGCATGGCTGTGTGCTCAATTTTACACACCTGTCAGCAACGGGTGAGGCTGTAACAGCTGAATCCACCAATTTGAAGGGGTGTCCACATACTTTTGTATGTATAGTGTATATTTGATGAAAACATGTGGCCCTTATTGCTATTAGCCCAAACAAACACAATGAATTACAGATTCACTACACAAAACAACGGCTAGTCCCCAAAAAATTATCAAAAAGGAATTTTGTTCTGAAGTGTCTGTCCTATATCTAAGAGACATAAGAAATATCTGGAAACATTTGTGTTTGTTGTACATGCATTTAACCTCTTATTTTTGGCACTAAACAGTCTCCATATACAGTACTTCCATAAATGTTTTCAACGGGTACCGGGGGACATTCAGACGAGTCTTGTGAGCCCTGTGGGCGTTCCCATGAGTCTCTCACCTTTCCAAGGAGTGGTCATATTAGTGTGTACAGACAGAAGTTGGAAGATCGGCTGTACAGACTTCAGACGAGTCCCAAGAATCTTGTGGCAGTCAAAGAGCAAAACAAAGAACACCACCGTGTTTGTGATAGTCTCATCATTCCATCTTTTTCATAATAGTTTGTAGGCCAAATCGTTCAGACGATTTTCGGGATGCTTCATGGTCTGAGAAACACCGCACTAGCTCTGTCACCTTTCATCGCAGATGAGGAAGTGCAACATAAAGTAGGCGGATGATGTGGATTGAGACTCATCCAATGATCTCCCTAGCTTAAATTGACAGATTTCTAGCGATTTACACAGGGGCATGGACTACAACCTTTTAATACAGAGAGTTTTATAGGGTGAGCTAGTGAGGATAACTTTGTAAATCACAACAATCAGAACAGACCATTGAGGATTAGATACATAAAATCTGGACTCGAGCTGTCGACCACAAGTTGCTTACAGAAAACTAGAGACTATTCTCACCTTTTCTGGTTTTTCTTGGAGAGTCAGTAAGAGAAAAAAAACATGCACTGAAATAATGTCAAGCTATTTAAAAAAATGATCCGTACGAGGCCAAACTGTTTCCCGTCAGGTTCACAGTACCTGGGCTTCTCCTGAGCCTCGATGAGGCGGATGACGTCCTCCATCCAGAGCATGAGGTCTCGCACCATGCTGAAGAAGCGGAACTTGTCGCCGGTGTCGAGCAGTCTGACCCTGCGGCCGTCGCAGGCCTCCAGCAGGGTCCTCCAGGCCTCCAGCACCTCACCCTCTCTCTTTTGGATGTCATCAGCCTTGTCTCCGGCGTAGGCAGACTGCAGACGCACAGCATCCTCCTGCAACGTCCTCACCTGGGGAGGGAAACAAGAAAGTCTTATCTATGATTTACATTACAAATCTGAGAGAGATTCACCTTATAGCTGTATAATTTGTTTAGGCTGTAATAGATACACTTTAGCCCCTTGATCGAGAACACAATCTCATTTTTATACATGTTTTATTTATTTAACTTGGCAAGTCAGTTAAGAACAAATTCTTATTTACAATGATGGCCTACCATAAGGCAAAAGGCCTCCTGCAGGGACGGGGGCCTGGGATTAAAAAATTAAAAATACTTTGTAAATATAGGACACCACACACATCACAACAGACAAAATAAAGAGAGACCTATAAGACAACATAACAAGGCAGCAACACATGACAACATGGTAGCAGCACAAAACATGGTACAAATATTATTGGGCACAGGCAACAGCACAAAGGGCAAGGTAGAGACAACAATACATCACACAAAGCAGCCACAACTGTCAGTAAGAGTGTCAATGATGGAATCTTTCAATGAAGAGAGAGATAAAACTGTCCAGTTTGAGTGTTTGTTGCAGCTCGTTCCAGTCGCTAGCTATAGCGAACTAAAAAGACGAGCGACCCAGGGATGTGTGCTTTGGGGACCATTAACAGAATGTGACTGGCAGAACAGGTGTTGTATGTGGAGGATGAGGGCTGCAGTAGATATCTCAGATAGGGGGGAGTGAGGCCTAAGAGGGTTTTATAAATAAGCATTAACCAGTGGGTCTTGCGACAGGTAGACAGAGATGACCAGTTTACAGAGGCGTGGAGAGTGCAGTGATGTGTCCTATAAGGAGCATTGGAAATCTGATGGCCGAATGGTAAAGAACATCTAGCCGCTCGAGAGCATCCTTACCTGTCGATCTATAAATTACATCTCCATAATCTAGCATGGGTAGGATGGTCATCTGAATTAGGGTTAGTTTGGCAGCTGGGCTGAAAGAGGAGCTATTACGATAGAGGAAACCAAGTCTAGATTTAACTTTAGCCTGCAGCTTTGATATGTGCTGAGAGAAGGACAGTGCACCGTCTAGCCATACTCCCAAGTACTTGTATGAGGTGACTACCTGAAGCTCTAAACCCTCAGAGGTAGTAATAGAACCTGTGGGAAGAGGGGCATTCTTCTTACCAAACCACATAACCTTTGTTTCTGAGGTGTTCAGAACAAGGTTAAGGGTCAGCAACAACCTGGGGGGGTATGAATGAGTCAATTGGAAGCTGGGTATGATTGTGGCCATGATAGTTTGAGGGACAGATTGGAAATTTATCCAGGACACCAGGGTTAACACCCCTACTCTTACGAAAAGTACAAATGGGATATTTAGTGACCAGAGAGTCAGGACAGCCGTTTAACATCCCATCCAAAAGACAGCACCCTATATAGGGTAATGTCCCGATCACTGCGATGAGGCATTGGGAACGGGAAGTACCTCCTGGCCCTCCCACACCACTTCCAGCAGCATTTGGTCTCCCATCCAGGGACCGACCCTGCTTACCTTCAGAGGCAAGCCAGCAGTGGGATGCAGGGTGGTATGCTGCTGGTTAACTGCCGTAGTAGGCGTTTTGGTCTTTCTGGCGTTATTGTCATACCTGTGTCCCCAGGGCCTGGATGTCGTGTTCAAAGGTGGTGTGCATCCTCTGCAGGGTCTCCACTGTGTTCTGGTCTCGGCCCATCTCCTCAGGCAGCTTCTTGTGTTTGTCCAGGATGCGGTTGAGGATCTCCTTGGCGTCATGGTAGAACTTATGCAGCTCAAAGGAAGCCGCCAGGATCTGCGTGCGTGTGTCGATTAGCTCCAGCAGGTCGGCCCACGCTTCATTCAGCCCGTCCTTCCACTCCGCGATTGTTGCCGCGTCGGTGTGGCCTGAGTTGATGAGCTCATCCGCCAACTGATTGACGGTGTCCACACGCTCCTGACCGATGTTGCCCGTGTCGCGAGCAAACTCACGGAAACGCTCCTGAAGCATCTGCAGAGGGATATTATCACAGCAAAGTGAGGACGCACATATTCCGCTAGATACTCTGGCAACAGGGTAACATAAGTGGCATGGCTGCACTACATACCGTGACATGTTCGTAGTCCTGTCCCAGCTCATGTGACCCAGCCACTACTTCCCTTTCAGCGATCCACTGCTCCAGGTCATCCACCTCCCTGTTGAGCTGGAACAGACGGAACCTCTCGTCCAGCTTCCCCCTCCTCTCCTCCGACAGGTCCTTGAGCCCTGCGTACAGCTTATCCACCTGGGACTGACGCATGCCGATCCGCTCACTACACAGCAGGAGGAGGAAGGAGGCAGGGTAGGTAGGGGGTTACGATATAGGATATACATGATCCTACCCTCTCTCTTCTGTGATGCTAAACTGTCAAGTCTTAACCTCTGGGTGGTTAAATCCTACTTCAACTCAGCAGGAATGGAGATGAACCTTACAGTTACAATCCTCTTGGATTTAGGGGGCGCTATTTAAATTTTTGGATGAAAAACGTTCCCTTCTTATGAGAAACCAATTGCCTCGACGGATATATTATCGAATATATATGTTAAAACACCTTGAGGATGGATCCTAAACAACGTTTGCCGTGTTTGTCGATATTATGGAGTTAATTTTGAAAAAAGTTTGGCGTTGTAATGGTAGCATTTTCCAGTCGATTTCTCAGCCAAGCATGATGAACAAACGGGAGCTATTTCGCCTACAAAAATAATATTTTGGGAAAAAAAGGAACATTTGCTATCTAACTGGGAGTCTCCTGAGTGAAAGCATCCGAAGTTCTTCAAAGGTAAATTTAATTTGGTTGCTTTTCTTATTTTCGTGAAAATGTTGCCTGCTGCCAGCAGAGCTAGCATAGCATTATGCCATGATAAACTTACACAAATACTTGTCTAGTGTTGGCTGTAACGCATATTTTGAAAATCTGAGATGACAGTGTTGTTAACAAAAGGCTAAGCTTGTGTTTGAATATATTTATTTCATTTCATTTGCGATTTTCATGAATAGGAAAAGTTACTAGGGGTATTTATGTCCGCCGCGTTATGCTAATTCGTTTGAGGCTGATTACGCTCCCGGATTGCTCGTCGCAAGAGGTTATTAAGTGTCTGGTCTCTGACCACTCTGGGCTGGGTTTAAACCCTTAACATTCTTTAGACTGAAATGGGTGAATATGATTATGGTTTAAACTTCCAAATTTCACTGGAGGTGGTCTTTAACCCTGAGGATGAGCCCCTGAGACCACTCACCTTTCAGGGTGTCCGGCGGCCGTCAGGCCTCTACTTGTCTGGGACAGCTGGTGGACAGTTTCAGCGTAGTCTTCCACAGCCTGCTCCAGTATCTGGTGCTTCTTCAACATGGCCACAGAGCTCTGCTCATCCTACACACACACACACACACACACGAGAGAGAGAGCGTCAAGGTACAGACGGTGTCATCACAGACCGTACACGGGCACGGTTTGGTATACCAGCTATCTATACCATCTATAAGGCCATTTTGGGAAACCTGCCAAGTTCTCTGTTCTTCCTTGATAAGGTCAGAAAATGAATACAAGTCACGGTCTTACTCCTACTTACTTTTAACAGTTCCTAAAATCAGAATGGATCATGGCAAAACATTTTAGCTACTCAGCTCTGTGTTCTTGGAATTCTCTCCAGACCAGCTGGAGGAGTTTAAAGGTTTGGTTGACTCACATGCTACTGAGGAATGTGATTGACATTAGGACTTGATGCGGTGGTACATATGATCTATTTTTTTTTTATACAGCCTGTACTTGTATCTATGACACTTGTATGTTCCTTTAATTTAAATGCATGTTTGTCTACGTGAATATTATTATTTTTTGAATGGGGCGTCTATGTCTAAGTTGTTACAGTATGTCTGATATTTGTCGCAAACATTGTTACCCCCCTGCTGCTGTCTTGGTTGGACCAGGCCTCCCTTGAAAAATGTAATTTATGTCAATGTGACTAACCTGGATAAATAAAGGTTAAATACATTTAAAAAATACAAATCAGTGTACAGGGCACATTATCGACTAGAGATAGACTAGTCTCACAGAGATCCAGTCCTGTGGTAGGAGAATATTAAGGGCCAAGGAGCATCCAGCCTACTAAAGGACATGAAAACATGAACGGGAGGACTACTCTGCCTACTCACCTTCCACACCCAATATCCCAGCATGCCACACAACTATGTCGTAAGGCCATGTTTGCCCAGGTCGCTGCACACATCTTTCACCCTTCACAGACTTCCTCATTTCTCACTGTGATAAGGATCCACCTCTGCCTGACAGACCAACAATTTACCGGGCAACATTCAGTCCTACCAAGTGCAGAAATACCCCTTGTACAGTACCAACCAGTTCCTATCCAGCAGCTTACCTTGTAACCACACCCCAGTTCCTATTAAACTCTGCCCCTCCTAATGATCCAGCCCAACAAACTACTGAAGTGCAACCCACCAGTTTTAACCAAAACACACATTGTATCTCTACCAAAGACAGCTGCTTATCCCATCAGACCCAACCCCCATCATCCTGCCTCCCCCGTCAGGCCCAATCACCATCCTCTTACATCCTCCATCAGGTCCAATCACCATTAACCTACATCCTATCAAGCCCAATCAGCGGGCTGAATACATTTGGCCTGTCACCTAAAACCCTAACAAACTTTTACAGATGCACAATTGAGAGCATCCTGTTGGACTGTATCACCGCCTGGTATGGCAACAGCATCGCCCACAACTGCAAGGCTCGCCAGAGGGTGTGCGGTCTGCACAACGCATCACCGGTGGAAAACTCCCTGTTCTCCAGGACACCTACAGCACCAGATGTCACAGGAAGGCCAAAAAGATCATCAAGGACAACAACTACCCGAGCCACTGCCTGTCCACCCCGCTACCATCCAGAAGGCGAGGTCAGTACAGGTGCATCAAAGCTGGGACAGAGAAACTGAAAACAGCGTCTATCTCAAGGCCATCAGACTGCTAAACAGCAATCACTAACACAGAGAGGCTGCCGCCTACATACAGAATCAAATCATTTGCCACTTTAATAAATGGATCACTAGTCACTTTAAATAATGGCACTTTAATAATGTTTACATATTATTAAAGTGCCTGTAATCTGGTTCAGGTTATTAATCAACCTACCAGTGTGTTTACAAACACTATAGGAACAAGATCCACATGTATTGATCACATTTTTACTAATGCTGTAGAACTTTGTTCTAAAGCTATATCCGTACCCATTGGATGCAGTGATCACAATATGGTGGCTATATCCAGGAAACCAAAGTTCCAACAGCTGGGCCTAAAATAGTATATAAGAGATCATACAAAAGATTTTGCACGTATTTATTGGTCTGATGTGATAAATGAGGAGCATCTAGATGCTGCAGTTCATGAATTTATGAAATTGCTTCTTCAAATTATTGATAAACATGCACCTATTAAAAAACTGACTGTTAGAACTGTTAAGGCTCCATAGATTGATGAGGAAACTAAAAACAGTATGGTTGAAAGAGATGGGGCAAAAGGAGTGGCTAATAAGTCTGGATGTACATCTGACTGGCTTACTTACTGCAAATTGAGAAATTATGTGACTAAACTCAACAAAAAGAAGAAGAAACTGTATTATGAATCAAAGATCAATGATAAAGAATGATGGGGAAAAAAAAAAGAGAGGAGTCTTTGTCCTCAGGCCTGGAGGGAAGCCAAAGTAATTCCGCTACTCAGCAGACCTATAAGCTTGCTGACAGCAAACTGTTGGAAAAATATTGAGTTTGACCAAATACAATTCTATTTCTCTGTAATTTTCTCTAATTAACAACAGACTTTCAGCATGCTTATAGAGAAGGGCACTCAACATGCACTGCACTGACAAATGACTGTTGATTGGTTGAAAGAAATGGATAATAAGATTGTGGGAGCTGTACTGTTAAGATTTCAGTGCAGCCTTTGATATTATTGACCATAAACTGTTGAAAACTTAAGTGCTATGGGTTTTTAACCAGAGCTATCTATCTAATAGAACTCAAATGGTTTTCTTTCATGGAAGCGTCTAATGTAAAACATGTAAAGTGTGGTGTACCACAGGGCAGCTCTCTAGACCCTCTACTCTATTTTTACCAATGACCTGCCACTGGCATTAAACAAAGCATGCGTGCCCATGTATGCTGATGATGATTCAACCATATATGCGCCAGCAACCACAGCTAATGAAGTCACTGAAACCCTTAACAAAGAGTTGCAGTCTGTTTTGGAATGGGTGGCCAGATGGTCCTGAACATCTAAAACTAAGAGCATTGTATTTGGTCCAAATCATTCCTTAAGTGCTTGACCTCAGCTGAATCTGGTAATGAATTATGTGGCTGTTGAACAAGTTGAGGAGACTACATTACTTGGTGTTACCTTAGATTGTAAACTGTCATTGTCAAAACATATAGATTCAATGGTTTTAAAGATGGAGAGAGGTCTAGTCGTAATAAAGAGATGCTCTGCTTTTTTGACACCACACTCCAAAAAGAAAGTCCGCAGGCTCTAGTTTTGTCTAATCTTGATTATCGTCCAGTCATGTGGTCCAATGCTGCAAAAAAATAACTAGTTAAGCTGCAGCGGACCCAGCAGAGCGGCACGTTTTGCTCTTAATTGTAATCAGAGGGCTAATATAAATACTATACTGCCAGTCTCTCTTGGCTAAGAGTTGAGTGACTGCATCACTTCTTAATTTTATAAGAAACAATGTGTTGAATATCCCAAATTGTTTGCATAGTCAACTTACACACAGCTCTGACACACACTTATCCCACCAGGGGTCTTTTCATAGTCCAAATCCAGAACAAATACAAGAAAACATACAGTATTATATAGAGCCCTTACTGCATGGAACTTCCATCTCATAATGCTCAAATAAAAATCAAACCTGGTTAAAAAAAACAGATAAAGCAACACCTCGTGGCACAATGCCTCTCCCCTATTTGACCTAGATAGTTTGTTTGTATGCATTGATATGTAGGCTACGTGTGCCTTTAAAAATGTATGTAGTTCTGTCCTTGAGCTGTTCTTGTCTATTGATGTTCTGTATTATGTCATGTTTTGTGTCATTCTGTCATTCTGTATTATGTCATGTTTTGTGTTATTCTGTATTATGTCATTCTGTATTATGTCATGTTTTGTGTTGGACCCCAGGGAGAGTAGCTGCTTCTTTTGCAACAGCTATTGGGGATCCTAATAAAATACCAAATGCATATATTACATTACTCATCTCATATGAATCTTGCCTATGCCGCTCGGTCATCGCTCATCCATATTTTATATGTACATATTCTTATTCTATCCCCTTAGATGTGTGTGTATTAGGTAGTTGTTGTGGAATCGTTAGATTACTTGTTAGATATTACTGCACTGTCAGAACTAGAAGCACAAGCATTTCGCTACACTCACATTAACATCTGCTAACCATGTGTATGTGACAAATAACATTTTATCACCATCATCCTACCTCACATTCATTCTGATTGCTCATTAAACATTTTTTTTTTTTTAGCTCTCTGCCCCACTGCACCCCTCACCTTGGCTTTCTCCTCTGACATCATGTAGAGCTCCTGCTCGCTCATCCAGGCCTCGGCTTCAGCAGCATCAAAGTAGTACTGTTGGGCCATGTGGGCCTCCTCCAGGCGTCCATGGCGTTTGCCCGTCTCCTCCAGAATCTGGGCCCACAGGCGCCGCAGGTCGGCCAGCCGCTGGTGGATCTCCTCGCCGCTGAGGCTGTCGTCATCATCCTTGAGGACCTGCAGGCTCCGCTCAAAGATGTCATCACAACGGGGCTGGTGGCCCTGGATCTCCTTCTGCAGGGTCTGGTGGGGGAGAGGTCAAAGGGCAGCAGGTCAGAATGAAGTCAGAAATAGATCTGTTACCCTGACATTACTGTAAATGCTAATAGCTAAATTCTATAGATAGAAATACTGTTCAAGGTTCAAACGGATGGAGTTAGTTTCTTACCTGGTTTTTCTTGATGAGTAACTGGACTGTTTGCAGGTTGTTTCCGTGGTCTGTTGATATTGCAAGTGGCATTCGCTCTTCAACCCAGAGCTAAGAGGAAAACAGATATAGATGTGAATAATTTTGGAAGATTGCTTTTGCTACATCAGTGTCAATGGAAGCATCTAAACTTAACCTCAACTAACAACTTGATGTAAGTGAACTACTTAGACAAAGCGTTTTTTGTTCCGACTGACTGAAGTAAGCATTTTAAATCCAGTTGATGGCATACACAGATGCAGACACTTCAGTTCAGAGACCCAACCCAGTCCTTTCAAAACACATGGCCTGCTGCTGCTTGTCTGCCTGAAAGGAGTCAATACAGTCATCACATGAACAAAGACCACCACAGCTATGAAAGCATGCACCTGCTGCTACTCAGTGCACCCCCCCAACAAAAAACAAACATTTTAACATCTTAAATCCCTTCAGACAAGGTGCTGCTCAGCTTCTGATGCTGTTCCACACTGCCATAGGGCACGGATTTCACACAAGCACATAGTATACTGTAGCTTATAGACATTTGCATAAAAATACAAGTAACACTTGCACAAGCAGGCATACATAATCTCTTTCTCTGAAACACATGCACACACCCACCCACACAGACAGAGACGCACACACGGCTACGCTAGACTAATGTACTTACGATCTCATCCTCCATGTCTCTGTTGAACTGGTGGATCTCGCGGGAGGCCATGAGGTTTCCCTTCCTCTTCCGTAGAGGGTCCAGCAGCTGCTGGAACTTCTTCTCCACGATGCGGCGCTGGCCGTCCACCTCGTCCGTATCCTTCCCCTCCTGGCTGAGGACCTGGGCCTGGCTCTGCAGCTCCTCCACCTCCTTCTGACGCACCTCCACCTGGCTCTCCAGCATCTAGGGATGCCACACCAGGAGGAGAGGAAGAGGAGTGGACGGGAATAAGAGAGGAAAGGAAAGAGACGGGATTACAGCAGGCTCTCTATCTCCCTCTCTGGTCTCCTGAGAGCATGCGATCCAGAGCTCTTCTCATTTCTGCTCTTGGAGTTTCCACTCTCTCACGCTTGTTTGCTCTCCCTCTTCCAGGTGGAAAAAACTGTGGCAATGCTCTCCCTCTCTCACAATGCACACATTTTGGATCTGGGTTACACAAAGGATACTATGGGTGCACAACCTTTCATTTCACTGTCACTCATATACAAATCAGCATTCCCACTGACGTTCTACCTCAAATTATAAGCATACTGTTTCGTCCATCACTCTGCTTTACTCCCTCTGTCTGTCTGTCCTTCTCTCCATCTCTGGCTCTCTCTTACACACACACAGTGCTGGCTCATCCACACATCAAGGCGAGGGAGAGATTACGTAATGGGACGGGGGGGTAGTGTGTGTATGTGCGTAACATGGGCTGTTACATAATGTGGTTAGTCTGCTCATTACTGCTCCACACGCTAGTATGAAGGAACCATCTGCATAATAAACTGTTCCAACACTTCATGTGTGTGCTGTTTAGCTTACACAGTTAAAGTAAAAGTGAAAACAAATCAGGCTTAACACTTAGCTCATCGTTTGGCTATATCGTTCATCTATGCAAGTGAATTCCTCCTGAGGTAAATTACTGATAGTGGCTTTAACCTAGTATGAAACCATGAGCTAAAATGATAGAGAAATTGGTATTTTACCGGTCCATGCATGTGTCAAAGGAAAATTAGTAGCATGGTCACATAACTGAGGGAGACATACAACAACTCAAAATCCAGTAGTCAGTACCTGTTGTTTCTTGAGCAGGATGTTGACACTGGTCAGATCTTTGCCGTAGTCGTCTGATTGGATCTGTCCATCCACTCCTACCAGCCACTTGTCTAGGTCGGCACAGCTCTGGGTGAACAGCTCGGCCTTGTTTGCATCAAACAGACACTTGGCCTTGGTCTGGGTGGTGGACTCCAGGTCATCCCACATCTTATGGAGCGCTGCCAGCTTTTCCTTCACCATGGACTCAGTCTCCGGCTTCTCAGCTATCAGCTGCATTCCATCCTGGGATTGGGTAGGAGAAAGTCTCGTTAGAACATTATGGAGATAAATCGAGCTCCACTAATGCCTTTCAGGAAGGAAGACAATGGGAAATTGGTGATTCAGTCAAATCGGACCTGAGCAATGTGACACTGCTCACTATCATTCTCGGCAACAAGCCGTCAATCCTGAACTTTTAAACTACAAGTTCTAGTCTGCAGAGCTACTGCACTGGTTCTGCTGACAGCTTGTTTTGAAATGAATTCCACTGAAAGCAAATAGCATTTTCACATGGTGAAATGTCAGTTTGTACAAAACTCAAAACAGATCATCAAAAATGTTGTTTTTTCAAAAACTAAAAGGACATTTTCAATTGACTAAGTGCAGCACAAAAAAATACAAAATCACACTAACTTTTTCACCCAACCTAATTAGTGTTTGATCTAGAAATACCTTCCATATAAAGTAATTGACTTTAACAATGCAATGCTCACAATACTTTTCATAGGATTCTCTCATTTGTTTATATACACATCTGACCATCACTTAATCCAACTACGCTTAATGTTTCATCACTGAACCGTTTGGTAAACCTATAGATTTTAAACTGGTTTGTCTACTATATATAGATTGAGAACTACATAAATAAATTGTTGCTTGTAAAGTATAAAAATCTAAATGACAAACATACATAATGATTACTCGTCATTGCTAATTGATTTCACATAGTGGTAACCACAATTGGTGCCCATATAAAAGGGGCTATGTGATAATTTCTTTCAACATGGAGCAGGATTTACAGCAAGGGAGAAGAAATCAAAGAGCTCGTGGACAAGGGGCCCCGTCAGAGAGGTGGGGAACACAAAACCTTTGAGGTACTCAGAGGACCGTTATTGGCATGTTTTAACCACTCCTGTGAAAATGGTAGATTATCAGATTCTGAACAAGGTGGTCTGATTTTACTTTTACTGAAACAGGACCCAGGTGGTAAAGATACAGTACATTAAAAAATGGCATCCCCCTTCAGTGTTCCAGCAAAATGCATAGAATTAAAAAGGTATTGTCGGATATTATCAATCATAATCAGACAGGTTTTCTACATGGACGATACATTAGAGATAATATAAGACAAGTACTGGAAACAATAGAACACTGAAAAATCTGGGAAACCAGGCCTGGTATTCATAGCAGACTTTGAAAAGGCTTTTGATAAAGTAGACTGGAATTTATATATAATTGCCTGGAATATTTCAATTTTGGAGAATCTCTAATACAATGGGTTAAAGTTATGTATAGTAACCCTAGGTGTAAAATAGTAAATGGCTACTTCTAAGAAAGTACTAAACTGTCAAGAGGAGTAAAACAAGGTTGTCCACTATCCGCATATCTATTTATTATGGCCATCGAAATGTTAGTTATTAAAATCAAATCCAACAATAATATCAAGGGGCTAGAAATACAGAGCTTAAAAACAAAGATGTCATTGTACGCTGAGGATTCAAGTTATTTTAAATCCAAAATTTGGATCCCTCCACAGCCTCAGAGGATCAAGATAATTTTTCTAACCTCTCTGGATTACAAGTTAATGATAATTGTACTATATTACGTATTGGATCACAAAAAAATGATAAAGCAGGCCATTGAGGAGAAAGATGACCCCTCTTTGCCAATGTGGCATCAATCAGCCTACAAACAATTGCCCGCCTTTTGAAGAGGCACCAGGTATCTATGAAACACATTTACCTGGTGCCTTGAGAGAAACAACGACCACGTGAAAACTGCGGACCGAGTATGTTCAGGTACAGCACTATATATCGTATTACTGTTACTATTTGATGCAAATGCTACTTCACAATATCATTTGGAACTATAATGTAAAAATATCTAACCAAATTATATTTTTAGGATGGTGCTTTATGTTGCTGTGAACCATCACAAGTATATCTTTGTTGATGAAGCGGGCTTCAACTTGGCATCGTGGGCGGAACCTCATAAGCCAATAGGGGGCCGTCGAAGTGCAAGGACAACGTGGGGGAAACATCTCCATGTGCGCAGCCATCTCTGAAGACGGTGTGGTAGGATGTAGGCCATTACTTGGATCCTACAGCACTGTACACCTCATTGTGTTTCTCAATGAAATTGAGCAGGCTTGTTAAGGTGAAGGGGTCACCTATATCATTGCATGGGACAATGTTAGGTTTCACCATGCAGAGGTGGTTCAGTCATGGTATGGGCCCATCCCTGATTCGTGACCCTATATCTGCCCCCATACTCTCCTTTCCTCAACCCTATTGAGGATTTGAAGGTGTACGAACGCCATCCCCATAAGCCACCCTCCTTCTGGCCATGGATGAGGCATGTGACGACATCAATGCAGACCAATGTCAAGCTTGGATTCGCCATGCCAAAAGGTTGTCCCGCGGTGCATGATGAACAATGAGGACATTCACTGTGGCTTGATGCAAATGAATACGTACTTAACATGGTTTAATTTGTCATTTTATTAGACTAGACAGTAAACCTATATTGCAATTATATCTGAAAAATAAAGTGTATTTTTTTCATGAATGATTAGACATTGGATAGAGATGGAAATAATAGATTTTCTGTACATTTTGTTAGGTAATGTAAGTGTATTGCCTAATGTGAAAACTAATCTACTGTAATTTACAGTACTGTAGCATATTACCTTGAGCACTTCTAAGGGTGATTTGAAACACGTATCTTGCATTGTTTGCTATTGGATTAACTGGTAAAAAAATATTAAATTGAAAATAATTGTGTTGTGTTTTGGTATTAAACCAATGTTCTCATTACATTTCACAATAAACATATATTTTTAAGCAATGGTTGTGTGGTGAGAGATGTTTTACAATCCAAATGAATGCACAATGACAGGTTTTGAATGAAAGACGGGCCACATTACCAGTTTGGAGTTTTGTACTAAGAGTTGTGAAATAGTACCAGAGCGATAAAAATAAACTATTATAAACTGGGTGGTTCGAGCCCTGAATGTTGATTGGCTGAAAGCGGTGGTATACGCGATCGTATTCCACGGGAATGACAAAAAATGTATTTGTATTGTTCTAATTACATTTGTAACCAGTTTATAATAGCAATACAGCACCTTGGGGGTTTGTGGACAATATCCAAGAACAGCCCTTAGCCATGGTATATTGGCCATATAGCACACACCCCTCGGGACTTATTGCTTAAATAGCCCGCGTGGTTGTCATGACTTGATCGCTCTGCATTAAGGACTAAATTATCCAAAGGAGAGAGCTGTTCTTATCAGACTGGAGGGAAGTGTGGAGTATAAGCATCAACAATAAGTTATGAGCTAAAAAAAGAACTACTTCACACACACACACAGAGAAAGAGAGCTTTAGGGACACGCACCCTCAGAAAACAACACAAATCTCAAGGGAGGGGACATGTGCAACAAAATTGTTAAAGAGAAGATCTACATCATTAGGTCACTGACCTTCTCAATCTTGTCCAGCCACTCCTTGTTGGACTGCAGCTCGGCCATGAACGCCTGGTGTTTGAGCCATTTGCTGTGGAGGTTTCTGGCTTCGTCGTACGACATGTCCTGAGCTGTGAGCATCTTCTCATTGATCCACAGGGAGAGCTGCACACACCAAAGAGCCAATTAGTGAGACACACACACCCAGAGAGAGAGAGTAGGTGAGGGGTATGTTATATGGGTGTGATAGGGGGCAGCTCACCTCTTGGCAGTCCTGGAGGAACTTCTGCAGGTCTCTGTTATCCTTCAGCTTACAGAGAAGCTCACTGGCCATCATGCGGTTCTTCTTATGTCTTCACACACACACCACACACACGTTAAAACATATCTTTAGCAGAGAGAGGTAAGAGTTCAGAAACAGCTGTTTAATTTTTTTTATAGGTAATGGCTACCACTCAGTTCTCCACATACACAATAAATCAAATTGTATAGAGCTTTTAACAAAGTATTCAATACCTCTCATCGATAGAGTCCACTTTCTCCTGGATGCGGTCAGCGTTGACATTTCCATCGCTGACCAGCCTGCGTCCGGTGTCCACCACGGCTTTGATCTTCTCCTCGTTGGCGTCCATGGTGGTCATGAAGTCCTCCTGCTTCTTAATGGCTCCCTCCGCCCCCTCCAGAGTCCTGGGCATCTCTGTATGGGCCAGCACATACTCCTGAGAGAGAGGAGGGAGGCAGGGAACATTAACAGTATGATGCAGTCCTTGAAATGGAGTTGCAGTACCGAGAGCTTGCTTTGTACACTGTGCCATCGCATTTATTCAAAACGTTCAGGTTATTTTGCTCACTGACATTTGTCTGAAACAAAAATGGGCAGAAGTGTAGTGCTTTCCCTGACAAAAGAAAATCTTGATCGACCGAGAGTCTTCTGTTCTTTCGACCAATCGATTGGTTGAAATGTTAAAACGTGTATTTTTCCATATAGACACGTCCTATGTGTTTAATCAAATCAACTATGTACTGAGCTTGTCTGATTTAAACAAACCGTTTGATGAAATCATTAAGACGAATGACTACAGGGAGTCTGACTGCAATTGATTTGATTGTGCCGGGCTCAGACTTGCTGCGCTGTGTAATTTTTTTGAAAGCGAGTGACTAACTAGCACCGGTTGTCTCCCTTTCCTCCCTCCTGCAGCGACCACCACAGAACATCGATAGTGTTTATCGCGCTGTCCGTGTTGCTGAAGCTGCAACATAATTACAGACATGTCTGATTGAAAAGTTCTGTTACTGTAATTTGTTAGGGAAAAACATTCCCTATTCCCTCAACCCTTCTCTTTATGTGATGCACGCATGTGACCAATAGGGCCTGACCTATAGCATATCATAATCACATTAAATACATTGGTTATAACAAACTACAAACACATGTGACCAATAGGGCCTGACCTATAGCATATCATAATCACATTAAATACATTGGATATAACAAACTACAAACACATGTGACCAATAGGGCCTGACCTATAGCATATCATAATCACATTAAATACATTGGTTATAACAAACTACAAACACATGTGACCAATAGGGCCTGACCTATAGCATATCATAATCACATTAAATACATTGGTTATAACAAACTACAAACACATGTGACCAATAGGGCCTGACCTATAGCATATCATAATCACATTAAATACATTGGTTATAACAAACTACAAACACATGTGACCAATAGGGCCTGACCTATAGCATATCATAATCACATTAAATACATTGGTTATAACAAACTACAAACACATGTGACCAATAGGGCCTGACCTATAGCATATCATAATCACATTAAATACATTGGTTATAACAAACTACAAACACATGTGACCAATAGGGCCTGACCTATAGCATATCATAATCACATTAAATACATTGGTTATAACAAACTACAAACACATGTGACCAATAGGGCCTGACCTATAGCATATCATAATCACATTAAATACATTGGTTATAACAAACTACAAACACATGACGGCAAAATGGATGCAGATGACGTGACAAATAAACTGGAAATGGAGGAATGGTTGGTTGCTCAGGAGGTAAAGGGGAAGCTAGATGTGTGGAATCAGTGTGACTAGTTGTGGAAAATACTGGAGATCAAGAAAAATAAGGTAAGGAGCAGGCACTGCGTCCATATTATGTGTGTCAAACAGGTTCGGTTAGATTGCAATATCATTTTTCGGACTGTTTGGAACAACGTAAACACTAAATGATAAGCGTGCCAGAGTCTGTTGTAAAGTTTCTTTTTGGGAAAGCCTTTATTACAGCAAAGACTAAAAACAGTCGCATCATTGACTGCAATTGCCGACATGGAACGGTTTATTAATTGTTAGCGCTAACTATTCAAGCGTCGCTTTGTCATTTTATTTTAAAACAAATTCTTGATTACATTTCAAATCGTATGCTGTGTGCTGACATGAATTAACGTTTGATTGAAACAGTAGCCTATATAAGTATTGAAATATAGACCTAGGTAAGTTACGGTATAAAGACTAAACAGGACGCATTCTAAGGCCTACAGCTCGATGGCGGTTATACAAGCCTGCTATGCTAAGCCTACTAATGATGATATTACTTATTATAATGAGGATCATAATAATAGTAATAAGAAGGAGATAGAGGGTTATTATTATAAATATTATTTTTCTGATACCAGAGAGGTTGTTCTAAAGAAGAAAAAAAATGTGCAAAGCCTTCATTACAGCATAGCAAAGATTAAAAACAGACGAATTTATATCTGACATGTTGTGGTTGCAGGAGGCTTTATTAAACAAACACTCAAACTGGTAACAAGCAGGATCTGTCTCATTTCTGTAGATATACAGTATATGGATGATTTATAAAGCCAGGCACATTTTTATCTCCTCACTTTTCTTAGATAATTAAGGCAAGGGCTGTTTTCTCATCTCCTAACTCCACTTCTGCCTCATTGTTCTCAACACCAATACACCAGGTAATTTTGCTATGATGCAAATAGCAATATAGTTTGGAAAAGGCACCAATTCAACGTCGCACTGATGTTTTAGAACGGCGGACAGCGACTGCTATCCAACGCGGGAGAAAGCGCATAAAAATTTGATTATTTTTTATTAGTGTTGCACCATTGTTCTTATATAATATAACCATATACAATTTCAGTAGCATATCTTAGAATGGACTGTGCCATCCCCACGGCCTCTCAATAGATTAGCCCACTCAGACAGGTGCAAATCAGACCATTGTCTGGTACACCATTAATTATTTAAAAAATGTTTGCTACTGCTCGACTAAAGAAATCTCGGTCAAGCAACAGCCTATCAACCAAACAATCTACCAGTCGACTAAATGGTGTCAGCCCTATAGAAGTGTGAAATGTGATGTTACCTGGTTGTTGAGGAAGGCCTCAGCCTGCTTGGTGTCCCTGAGGAACAGCTGGTGGGCATGGGACTGGGACAGTAGGTTCTGACGGTTCTCCCACATCTTGTGCAGCTCGTTCCAGCCCGTGTCGAGGGCCTGCAGCCTCTGCCTCAGGAACATGTACTGGGCGTCCGTCTGGCCCTGGGTCACCATCTCACCCATGTCCCTCATCTTCTGGTAGTCCTCCTCGTAGTTGCGGATCTCGTTCTTGATGCCCTCGTGCTGCGCCAGAAGCTTCTCGGCCTCCGTCAGTGTGTTGGGCATGTCCTCTGAGGCGATGGCCGTCTGGGTCTTGGACAGCCATGATTGGAAGTCATCCAGCTCCCGGAAGAACTGCTGCAGCTTGCTGGCCTCGCCAAGAGATTCCTCGCGATTCTTCAAGGTGCCCTTCATCTCATCCCACACCCCTGTGATCTCCCCCAGACGACCCATGATGCCCTGGGCCTGGTCAGGGTGCTCAGTCGCCAGGCACTCCCCCTCCTTCCCCAGTTCTCCCAGCTTATCCTCGATGGCAGCCAGGTCACGCTCCATGCCGGTGAGTTTGCGCTGTAGGGCCATGACCCCGGCAAGATCGTTGCCCAGCTCCTGGGTGGACTCGATAACCTTGGTCTTCTCACGGATCCACGACTTGGTTTCATTGCACTCCAGGTGGTAGTTCTGCACGCCCAGAGCTGAGTTGAGGGAGTCTTTCTTCAGGTCAACTAGGTCACGGAACTGGCTCCATCTAGAGTGATGTAGAAACACACAGTCAGGGGAGAATACATTTCCACTAGAGGTTTTTAACAGAGGTTAAATGTAGTTGGTGTTAAGATCGATGTAGGATGTTACTCGACCTGGTGTTGAGTTTGTCCTGTTGGGCTTTGATCTCCTTCTCACTCGGGTGACCGTTGTGGATGAGTTGCCTAGCAATCTGGTTCACCACGGCAACGCGGGATGCTTGGTTGTTCATCTCTGGCTCCAAACTCTCAAACCTGCGGGGGAAGAGGGTTGGAGGAAAGAGAGGGTTGGAGGAAAGAGGGTTGGAGTTGGAGGAAAGAGGGTTGGAGGGTTGGAGGAAAGAGGGTTGGAGGAAAGAGGGTTGGAGGATTGGAGGAAAGAGAGTGAATTAAGGGGGAAGAGGTAGAGAGATGGACAAAGAATGGGTGAGGAGGAGAGAGGGAGAAGGGGTAGAGGGGTGTAGAATAGGGGGAGGAGGAGAAATTAGTGTACTGTACATAAGCAGATGGAAACAATGTGATTTTAATGTTAATTCTGTTAACATGCTTTGTTTCCAGCTAAACTGTAATGCCATGTTCCAGCTGTCAGTATATAGAAGCAAAGCCAATGAAACAGGAGTCTGGGAATGGTTCCATGCGGTGGACAGTGAGTAAACAGTGTGGAGGGGGAGACATCATTTCAGACCAGAGAGACACGGAGTAAACAAGCCATTGAACTACTGTCCAAAACACTAAGCTAACTGAGGACACAGCCCGTTTCTTCTCAGTGTGGGAAGACTTTAGAATGATTTGGCTTTAAAACATTGTAGGCTCTGTTGCTAAGTGGGAAGTGAATTACAGGATTCTAGTTTCCACACCTTGCACTAGCGGCCCACTCTAGCTGGCATAAAAAGTATTTGTTTCACACATACCTTCCAATGTGCTACATTCCAATGTCCAGCCAAACCGCTGGGAGCACATACATTTAATTCTAGCTCTGACAGATATACAAAGACATTGCAAACATGGGAAGTATTCTGAATTTTCTTGGCACAGGGGTTTCACTGTGGGAGTTCTATGTCTAAAGTCTGCCTCAAGAGAAAGGGTCGTCTTGAAATGACAACAGATCTCCAAATTGATCAACTGATATAATGCATCTGAACTCGATAAGCATGGTTAGGCTGGATGTCTTTACCTGTGCTGAACCACTTCCAGATCTTCCAGTTTCTCTGGTATTTCCATACTATTGAGCCACTGCTCCTTCTCATCGATCCACACCTCACAGGCGGCCGCCTCGTTGAACATCTTATAGAGGGCCAGGGCATCCTGCAGGGCCTGTTTCCTCAGCCGGGTCAGCTCAGCCACCTCCTTGTAGCGCTCTTCAATGCCTGCCAGGCGCCCCTGCACCTCCTCTGAGCCAGTTTGCTCCTTGGGTAGGGTTTTGGACTGCTCGTGCAGGGCGTCGATGACTGGTCGGTAGCTGGTGATCTCCTCAGCCACGTCCTTGTGCTTCTTGACCAGGGCCTGGGTGGAGAACTCGTCGTGGCCCACGTCGACACTGGACACGATGCGGAGAACATCCAGCATCCAGGCGTCGATGTCATCGGCGTCAGCCTGGAACTGGTGCAGGTTGCAGGCCTCCTCCAGCCGGGCCTTCCTGACTGCAGACAGCCCCTCCAGGGCCGCCCACTGCGCCTGGATATCTTGGATGCGTTTGCGGATCTTGTCGGCTCCGAAGTGGTCGGCGGCCACCAGCTCCTCTCCCTGTTTGATGGTCTGCTGCAAGTGGCCAGCGCGACCGCTCATCTCGTCCTCGAAGGCGCGATGCTGGCTCAGCAGGCGCACGGCCCCCGTCAGGTCCTTGCCACAGTCCTCCGAGGACAGGATCTGTTCCTTCTCCCGGATCCAGCCCTCCTCCTCGGCCATCTCCCAGAAGAACTTCCAGAGGCGGCGGGACTCCTCCAGGCGGGCGCAGCGATCGGCGGCCAGCTGGCTCAGCTCTGCGTAGCAGAACTCCATGTGGGCCATGCGGTCTCGGATCACCTGGGGGTCACAGGGCTTGTAGCCTAAAAGGGGGGACAGGAACACGTCACACTCAAAACACCTCTATCATTTAAACTGAAAATACAAGCTTATATAACTGACAAAGAACAAGGACTTATTTTTGGCAGCATGGTCTTGGATTCTACAAGGTGTAGACAGCCTCCCACAGGGATGCTAGTCCATGTTGACTCCAATGCGTCCCATAGTTGTGTCAAGTTGGCTGGATGTCCTTTGGGTGGTGGACCATTCTTGATACACACAGGAAACTTGAGTGTGGAAAACCCAGAAGCGTTGCGGTTCTTGGCACACTCAAACGGTTGCGCCTGGCACCTACTACCGTACCTTGTTCAAAGGCACTTAAATCAAACCCTTAAATATTTTGTCTTGCCCATTCACCCTCTGAATGGCACAGAAACACATTCCATGTCTCAAGGCTTAAAGATCCTTCTTTCACCCGTCTCCTCACCTTCATCTACACTGATTGAAGTGGATTTAACAAGTAACAATAAGGGATCATAACATTCACCTGGTCAGTCTGTCATGGCAGTTCATAATGTTTTGTACACTCAGTGTATAGCTATACCCTTAAGGATACAATTAATCTATAATCTCTCCTGATTTTACGCTCCATCCAAATACAGCCTACAGATATCACCCACAGAGAGAGCAAAAATAAATCACCTACCACACAAAACTGACTAATCCCAGCACGTGACTCACCCTCTGCGTCGATGGCGAACTTCTGAGCGTTGTTGTTGACGGCTTTGACGCGGTTGGCTTGGATGGCGATATCAGCCTCCACCAGAGCATGCTTCTGCAGCAGGTCCTCCACTCCCAGCAGGTGTTTCCCATAGTCCTGGGACAGCAGCAGCATCTGAAGATACAGGGCACAGCAACAGGGTCAGGAATATCACAGGTCACTGGGGTCAATAGTGGGCAATTTAACTAAGCCAAAGATAGTTGCTCGTACATCACAAAATGTGACTGTTCTTACCGCACCATCCAACCACATTGTCCCCAATCATCACCACCATCTTCCTCACCTTCATCTCGTCCATCCAGTCCATGATGTGGAGCATCTCTTGAAAGACCCTCTGCAGGCCCAGGTTCATCTCCAGCCGGATGCGCCGGGCCTTCAGCAGCTCCAGCAGGTACTCCCACAGACGCAGCACATTGTCCTTCCTCGCAGTCACGCGCTTGATGTCGTGGTAGTTCTCCGCCTCCAGCTCCTTGGCCACAGAGAGCACAGCCTGCACACGCTCCTCGTAGGCGCCGATGTCAGTCTCAATGGCCTCGTGCTTTTTGGTGGCAGCCTCCACCGCCTGCAGGTCGAAGCCAAAGTTGTCCTAACGGAGGGAGGGAGCAAGAGAAAGAAAGGAGTGAGGCAAGTTATGGGGTTGTATCTAGAACTACCAGGGAGATATTAAAATGGGTTTGAGAGAACTACTGTACCAGGAAGATATTAAAATGGGTTTGTATAGAACTACTGTACCAGGAAGATATTAAAATGGGTTTGTATAGAACTACTGTACCAGGGAGATATTACATAGGTTTGTATAGAACTACTGTACCAGGGAGATATTAAAATGGGTTTGTAGAGAACTACCAGGGAGATATTACATAGGTCTGTATATAACTACTGTACCAGGGAGATATTACATAGGTCTGTATAGAACTACTGTACCAGGGAGATATTAAAATGGGTTTGTAGAGAACTACTGTACCAGGGAGATATTACATAGGTCTGTATATAACTACTGTACCAGGAAGATATTAAAATGGGTTTGTATAGAACTACCAAGGAGATATTACATAGGTCTGTATAGAACTACTGTACCAGGGAGATATTACATAGGTCTGTATAGAACTACTGTACCAGGGAGATATTACATAGGTCTGTATAGAACTACTGTACCGGGGGAGATATTAAATGGGTCTGTATAGAACTACTGTACCGGGGGAGATATTAAATGGGTCTGTATAGAACTACTGTACCGGGGAGATATTAAATGGGTCTGTATAGAACTACTGTACCGGGGGAGATATTAAATGGGTCTGTATAGAACTACCAGGGAGATATTAAATGGGTCTGAAGAGAACTACTGTACCGGGGAGATATTAAATGGGTCTGAAGAGAACTACTGTACCGGGGGAGATATTAAATGGGTCTGTATAGAACTACCAGGGAGATATTAAATGGGTCTGAAGAGAACTACTGTACCGGGGAGATATTAAATGGGTCTGAAGAGAACTACTGTACCGGGGAGATATTAAATGGGTCTGTATAGAACTACCAGGGAGATATTAAATGGGTCTGAAGAGAACTACTGTACCGGGGAGATATTAAATGGGTCTGAAGAGAACTACTGTACCGGGGAGATATTAAATGGGTCTGTATAGAACTACCAGGGAGATATTAAATGGGTCTGAAGAGAACTACTGTACCGGGGAGATATTAAATGGGTCTGAAGAGAACTACTGTACCGGGGGAGATATTAAATGGGTCTGTATAGAACTACCAGGGAGATATTAAATGGGTCTGAAGAGAACTACTGTACCGGGGGAGATATTAAATGGGTCTGTATAGAACTACCAGGGAGATATTAAATGGGTGAACATCATGAGCATGAGACAGGGGAGTAAAATGACTTCATTGTCCATGACCAGAGCGGATGATTGCTATGAACCAAAACAGTTCAGGTAGATAATGTACAGTAGGAGTAGTGTCATTGTTAGTGTGTACCACCAGTGTGTGTGTGTGTGTGTGTGTATCAATGAGTGTGTGTTACCTGCGAGACGAGGCGTTGGTTTTCACTCAGCCAGGTCTCTCTCATGGCGGCCTTGCGGTCGAAGCGGCGGGCCAGTTGCTCCAGTTTCTCCTGACGAATCAGCTCCGTCCTCAGCGCCAGCTCCCTCTCATGCTCAGACTTCTCCAGCCTCTCCCAGGCCTGACAGGAGAGACACACATTCAAGTAACAGTCATACAGGTTCACCGTACAGAACTCTATGGACCTAATACATCTACTGTACTCTAAGGAATACCTAGGATAGGATAAAGTAATCCTTCTCACCCCCCCCCCCCCCCTTAAAAGATTTAGATGCACTATTGTAAAGTGGCTGTTCCACTGGATGTCATAAGGTGAATGCACCAATTTGTAAGTCGCTCTGGATAAGAGCGTCTGCTAAATGACTTAAATGTAAATGTACTCAGGGCTGTATGTACCCCCCCCCCCATTAGGCAAGATTAAGCGGAAATGGGGCGGTATTTTGACAAGTGGCTGCCTCCCTCCGGCACCCCTGATCGGTTACTACACCGCCCGCGGCACCCTAGCCACCAGGGAATAGTGTTGCTGCAGTTCCCGCCAACACCCCATTCCCGCTTCTCCCAAAGTTCACTCCCACTATCCTTGGTAGCTATGGTGATGTAAACTAAACCCACCTAGCAACAGTACAATACCCCAAAAGCAAAGTAAATCTTCCTGTCATCAACTATACTAAACTCACAGAAACCACCATGTCTATCCATTAAATCTACTTGAACCCTCTTGTCGATCAGCTCACCGCCCTTAAACTGTCTGTCAATCACTGTAATCAATTCTAACCTAATTGAGGACACAAGGGTTTCTGAGTGTTTGTTTTAGCCAGGCTGTTGAGATAAAGAACAGGCTTAAGGAGCACTAGGTCTCACCTTGTTGATGTCTGAGATGAGTTTGCCGTCCCGTGGCATGTAGACCTTCTGATTGTTGGCCCTCATCTTACTTTGAATGGTGAAGAGGAGAACCTCCAGGTTGCCCTTCTCTGTGAACCTGACAGAAACAAAGAGAATAACAATTGTAATGTTGTGTAAACCTGACTGGGGAGATTAGCCCAATTCCACTCTAATGGCTGGTGGCGCTTGCTTTGACCCATGCAACTCTAGCTATCAACAAAAAGATGAGCATTATTTTCCTGCTAGTAGGCCACAGAAGAATATATATTTTGTCAGCAGTAGGGGTGACATTGTTGCCTCTGTAGAAATGGTGCCAAAGTCAATTTCAACAGGCTGTAACATCTGTCTGAACAAGCTTTGCTTTTAGCCACCTCTCAGAATGAAAAACTGGAATTCAGAAAAATGCTTTGAGGAATGCCAAGGCTAAGAGCAGGTTAGTGAATTTCATCATGAATCTTGTTTCGGAGGCAGCTCTGCAGTGGTCACTAGCTGGCACAGCCACAAAGTTATAAAATGTAAAATTATAAACCTAAAACTAACCTTATCTGTCAACCCTAATGCTTAATTCTAACCTTAAATGGAAGAGCAAAAAGCTTTGTTTTAATGAATTTTTACAATCTGGCCAATTTCAACTTTGCAACTTTCTCATCTAGCAGAAATCACGGATTCCAAGACAAGATTCAAGACAATAAACAATCTGCAGGCCAAGACGAAGCTTGAATAAAAAAAATAGTGATACTAGCAAGAGTGTGTGGGATTGTCTTTTCTTTGAAGTTACTTCTCAGAACCAAGAGGCATTAGTTCACACGGTGACCAGCTATGAATCTGATATTACTTGTCTACACTTGTAAGGGCTACACATATAAAATACCTCATTGTTTCCGTTATGTCCATGGTGAGTCAATTCTAGGAACAGATACTGTAATATTACAGTAAATTCCAAGTCGAGCTGATGGTATGAAGCATGTGGGAGACTTGGGAGGTAGGTGGAGGACATATTGGAAGACAATATTTGAACTCACTTGGGGGGCTTTTCCACGGTACGGTAGGTGTTGAAGGCCTGAAGCTGTTGCTGCACACCCACTAAGGAGTTGGCAAACTTGCGGTTGTTGAGGATGATGATGGTCTGTTCAATCCATTCCAGGAGGTCAGAGGCCAGACTCTCATATTTCTGAATCATGTTATCTGTCTCAATGGCATTGTCCAGCACCTGGGAGATGAAGTAGGTGAATCAGTAGAAGAATACATGCATTGTATACTGATTACAGCTACTGTGGGAAATATGCTTTGAGTATCTGAGGCAGGCATTCCCTAACTTCACATTTAGATTTTCCAAAGGGGCTATACATTTGGGTGAAGTTTTTTTCTTCCCTTCTTCGCCTGAGTAGCCTCGTTTCACTGGCAAAAATTAAAATGAAACCATCTAGTGTTCAGCGAAAAAACAACACAATGTCAAATACAGGTAGCCTAGTCAAATAATTAACATCCAATCACATTCACTCTCTCGCAGGAATTCCACTAACGGTATGGAGCCAAACGTAGCTTGGTTAAAGCAAGGCCCCTGAACTCTCGTGTATTTTCTGCACTATGCAATGATATGGGCAGCGACCATGTAACTCTTTTACAAATACGCTGGTTATCAAGGGGCAAATTATTAACACGTTTTTTTTAAATTGAGAGACGAGCTTAAAGTTCTTTACTGACCATAACTTTCACTTGTCTGACTGCTTACATGATGACGAGTTTCTCACACGACTGGCCTACCTGAATGATCTGAATCTAGGATTACAAGGACTCTCCACAACTATACTCAATGTGCGGGACAAAATATTAGCTATGATTAAGAAGTTGGAGCTCTTTTCTGTCTGCATTAACAAGAACACAGGTCTTTCCATCATTGTATGATGTGTGTGCAAATGAACTCAAGCTTATGGACAATGTCAAATGTGATATAGCGACACACCCGAGTGAGTTAGTTACTTTCCCAAAACGGATGACACAAAACTGGATTCATAATCCATTTCATGCCCTGCCTCCAGTCCACTTACCGATATCTGAACAAGAGAGCCTCAACGAAATTGCAACAAACTGTTCTGTGAAAATTGAATTTAAATCAGAAGCCACAGCCAGATTTCTGTATATGGCTGCGCTCAGAGTATCCTGTCTTGGCAAATCGTGCTGTTAAGTCACTGATGCCCTTTGCAACCTCGTACCTATGTGAGAATGGATTCTCGGCCCTCACTAGCATGAAACTAAATACTGGCACAGTGTGTAGAAAACGGTTTAAGACTCTCTCCAATATAACCCAACATTACAGAGTAATGTGCATCCTTTCAAGCACACCCTTCTCATTAACCTGTGGCGAGTTATTCACAAATAACGTTATATGTAAGATGGCTAAATAAAAGAGCAAACATACTGATTATTATTTGTGCCCTGGTCCTTTAAGAGCTTGTCACTTCCCACAAGCCGGGTTCTGACAAACTCACTCATTCTTATGTTTAATAAATGTATTGTATAGTGTGTGTAGCAGGCTTACAATGGTGGCAAAAAATAACATTAGAGAGTGTGCTGACCCTGGTGCTAGAGGGGGTACGCAGATGGAGGTTGAACGTTTGAAGGGGTACGGGACTATAAAAAGTTTGGGAACCACTGATCTAAGGGAAAGGGGTGTACTTGGAGAAGTACGGGATAAGAACTAACCCCTCACCTTCCCAATACGTTTTCCCTCCACCTTCAGAGCCTTCATTTTGGAGAAGTAGTGGTAGTAGGTCACAACATAGGTGATGACGGACTTCTCATCCGGGTGGTCCACGCTGATATCTGTACACACACACACACAAAGAGTCAGACAAATACAGCTTTGACTCGTCCATGTTTCCTTCATCTTCAGACATCAGATGGTTTGGCTTCCGTGCAACTCTGCTGAGAAAAATGGCATTTATTTGATTATTTGATTTAGGAGCCATGTTTAGGAGGGAGGTGGTTGGAGTAGAGGGGCTATTTTCCGTCAGAACAATACACGGGAGCGTTCTCACGCCTCAGTCTTTGTTCCCCTCACTGCAGGCCTCTGAGAAGACATGCTGAGATCCCAAAACCACCTCCTATTAAATATTTAAAAGGCCCTGTGCAGTCAAAAACATGATTTAGATATACGTAAGAGGTGTTTGAAAAGACTGCCTGAAATGTCTGCCTTTTTGTGGGATGTAGTTTGAGTATTTCATTTTATTGTTTTATTAAAAACAAAATCACAGTAAGGTAGTTCATTGTTACCCAGAAAGGATTTGAAATTGAGATAAAAACGCACTGGGCATTTAAGGCAGCCATTATGCTGTCACACTGGAAAAGGACGAGCTCTAGCAGTGAATGTGCCTTTCTGTTTGTAAATGTCCCCATAATGGGGCTGTCAGCTACCCTGTGGACTACATTAAAGTAAGACCCAGAAGTAACAGCCTCTCAAACTACTCATGAAGTAGTTTCTGCAAGCATTATACAGTAGTTATACAACAGTTTTCAAGTTGTCATGTATTCATACAGGCATACTGTAAGAGCATAAATTAGGTCAGGCTGAAAATGCGTGAGTATTCATGTACTGTCATAATGGTATAAAACACTGACAGGTGCATGAGAGACAGGGATAGAGCACAGTATGTTACTCTTTTGTAAGGCGCATCCTCCTCAATGTTCGGTATACTGTATGTTTTCCACCAGGCTATGGTATTCCATGATTATGTACAACAGTTCAGAGTCATGCACCAATGACTATATTCTAAGTGTGTAATGCAAGTTAAGTATGTCTGTGTTTGTATGTGCGTGTGTGTGTGTGTGTGTGTGTGTGCGCGTGTGTCTTTGGATGTGTGTACTCTGTACGAACCCTCTACATCCAGCAGCTTGTGGATGCCCAGGTGTTGCTCTGCCAGGTTGAAGGCATTCTGCAGATTGTGGTGGGCGTTGGACTTCTTCAGCTTGTCAAAGTCTATCAGGTCAGGTCTGTGTTTGTGGAGGATGGCGTTGAAGGCCATGCCATCTCTCCAGCTGGTGCTGAAGTTGTGAATGTTCACGTTGGGATATCTGGAAAACAGATACAAAAACATACACTGAGTGTACAAAACATTAACAACACTTGCTCGTTCCATGACAGACTGACCAGGTGAAAGCTATGACCCTTTATTGATGTAACTTGTTTAATCCACTTCTATCAGTGTAAATGAAGGGGAGGAGACAGGTTAAAGAAGGATGTTTAAGCCTTTAGATAATTGAGACACGGATAGTGTATGTGTGCCATTCAGAGTGAATAGGCAAGACAACATATTTAATTGCCTTTGAACGGGGTATGGTAGTAGGTGCCAGGCATACCAGTTTATGTCAAGAACTGGGTTTTTCACACTCAACAGTTTCCCGTGTGTATCAAGAATGATCCACCACCCAAAGGACATCCAGCCAACTTGACACAACTCTGGGAAGCATTGGAGTCATCATGGGTCAGAATTCCTGTGGAACGCTTTAGACTCCTAGTAGAGTCCATGCCCCAATGAATTGAGGCTGTTCAGAGGGCAAAAGGGGGTGCAACTCAAGATTAGGAAGGTGAAAGTTTTGTGTTTTGGCCTGTCTTACTAAAATAAAATCTCTGTCAAGATAAATCTTAGGTGGCAATTTGTTGCGACTTTTGAAGAATATATAATATTTACATCAAATCTCCTGCCTCTGATTCCCTCAGTGAAACAGATGCCTTTCTTTACTAAACATTTGTTTAACTATGGTGATTTTTCTATTTGAAGCTGGGCTATAGCAGTGTTGGCTTTGCTGATGAGTGAATTGATTTCTCAAATCATGTAGCCCAGGGCTGTTCATGCTGCTGTTCTAAACAGTCTGACATTTAGGTTGTGACTGTGATGTCTGATGTGACACCCTCGCTGGGATTTCCTCGGTTCGGCTGTCCACCCTGTGTTCCTCTACAGATCCCCTTTAGTCAAATCATGTGTGTTAAACACAGCGTTGATTGTGAAATATCACTGATGCGAGGCGTTTCTCTCAAGGCCATGTGATTCCTGAGACTGCTGTGACCCATTTACAGGGCAGTCAGAGAGAATTCATACGCCTCGACTTATGCTACATGTTGTGTTACAGCCTGAAATCAAAATGGATCACATCCACCTCAATCAGTGTAGATGGAGAGGAGACAGGTGAAAAAATGATTTAAGCATCGAGACAATTGAGACATGGAATGTCTGTGTGCCATTCAAAGGGTGAGATTTAAGTGCCTTTGAACGGGGTACGGTAGTAGGCGCCAGGCGCACCGGTTTGAGTGTGCCAAGAAGTGCAACGCTGCTGGGTTTTCCACACAACAGTTCTGTGTGCATCAAGAATGGTCCACCACCCAAACAACATCGAGCCAACTTGACACAACTATGGGAAGCATTGGAGTCAACATGAGGCATTATCCCTGTGGAATGCTTTCGACACCTTGTAGTCCATGCCCTGACGAATTGAGGCTGTTCTGAGGGCAAAAGGTGGTGAAACTCTATATTAGGAAAGTGTTCCTAATGTTTTGTACACCCAGTGTATACTGGGCTAGGCCAGAATGTTCCTATATACTGTATGTTTTCACATATACTCTTGATGTTGTTGATAGATCACAATCTGTTGACCATAATGTGTTGGATTATTCTGCTGACTGTGTGCTATAGTAGAGTATGCCTCAAGCTGTTGGTGCTGTGGTGGTGCTGTGGTGATGCTGTAGTGGTGCTGCTGTTGTGGTCACTCACCCTGCAGTCTTCATCTGGCACCACAGCAGCAGGGCATCTTTAGCAGACTTCTTCTCCTTGTTGTCCTCAGTCTCCACTCTGATGTCCTGGATCTGAGAAGCACATACCCCAGAATAACAAAATGGTCAAACAATACCCAGCCATCATCAGGACACAGCGACTGAGACAACCACTATACACAGCGACTGATATAACATCTATATGCACTTAGGCTGGCACACACACAAAGAACAAATACATGCACACACACTGGAATGCACCCACCTGCATTGAGTGGCCGGCACAAACACCACCTCAGCACTTTCGATATACAAATAAACAAACACAACCAACTTCCTGTCTTAGTTTGAGTGACATTGACCCACATCTGTGGATTTAAGTGGGATTTTTTTAAATGACAATTTATAAAATGTAATCCTTTACCAACTGTGCTCTCTCACTTTATAATCAGCACATGCACGAGACGCGAGTGAGTCATCAGCTGACCTGGAAGCGGAGGATGATGGTCCAGATTAGGCCGAGGGTGAGGCGGTGGTTGCCGTCGACAATGTCGTGGGAGCCCATATTCTCCAGATGGACCCTCTGCTCCTTGAGGAACTGCAGGGCCTTGTCCACGTTCTCCAGGCAGTGGATACGCATGCGCCCCTTAGTGGGCTTGGGCTGCGGAGGGGAAATAAAGAGGGACAGAGGTGGTTACTATCACAGTCTAATTACATTAGTGTCACTCATACTCTTCATATCTCTGACGTTCTACTGCCAACAATCTAAATGGTTTCGTTTTGTATATTTTGACTTGAGGCAGGACTCCCTGGGTTGATGACCTACTTAGCAGACTTCTTTAATCCTTGAGGTAGGCAGATTTAAGAATGTCTATACAAGAAAAGTGATGTGCATTATATATATATAATATATCCTCATAGGCTATTTTTGTGTGTTACACTAAGTAATCCTAAAATGACCAAGAGGAAATTAGATCTCCGATACGTCTGGAAGGACAGACCTGTGATGCCATATGTAGAGACAGGTCATCTAGAGCTTCCTCAGGGTTAGAACCAATTTTCCAGGGGTCATGACCCAGGAAGTACTCAGGGCCTGGCCTTGTTGAGACAGCTGGAGAACACCAGTGGGTATCTCCTCTGTCTAACATAAATAACACCAGATCAGAGAGATACCCATCTGGCATTTTAATGTAGTGTTCTGTGGAGTGAACTCTAACACAGCATTCCTATGCTTCCTGAAACAGTTGAGAAATGGAGGCTGGCTTGAGTTGGGATCATTTTGCAGGACTCCATTGTAGGCCCCTCCGCCAGTCTTTCCATATCAAAGATCTCATTGATAATTTCTCCCTTTGCTTCCCTTGCACTCAATCATAGCAAGCCCGCTTTTGAAATTCTTCCATTTGTTGTCGTTTTTTGCCTAATTTCCTCATAGCAGCTCAAATCTCAGAGCGAAGGGCTCATATTTTGAAGGGACCACAGTAGACTGCATTCATTGTGAGTGAGTTGAAACTGGTCAGATCTTTCTCACAGCAAAGACCCGTCAATGCCCTCAATGGAGGGCATGATCTTGGCACGATCTACTGAACGTCGTAGGGGCAGTAGTCCGGCTTAATCGCATTTGGATTCCAGAGAGCTGCCTTTCAAAAGCCACTGGTGGTGAAGGGAGGTGTGAGGAGGGGAGAGTGAGCTGAAATGGGACAGTTAATAAAACCCATCAGTGCCAACTTTGCTAAATCGCTTTTTAGTGGCAATTTTGCAGTGATAATTGCTTCTCTCCCCTCCTTCAGCACAGTTGCTAAGCTGGAACATTTCATTGGCTCAGAGTGAAGTTTGCCCTCTGACGTCATGTGCTGCTGCCACCACCACAGTGCTGATGTTTTGGTTTTGCCTTAATCCAACTCCAGTCTGTGCATAAGGTCTCCTAACCTAGCTTGGCCTCTACCATTCAATTGTGAATAATTTTGCACGCCCAATTTTTCAGTTTTTGATTTGTTAAAAAAGTTAGAAATATCCAATAAATGTCGTTCCACTTCATGATTGTGTCCCACTTGTTGTTGATTCTTCACAAAAAAATACAGTTTTATATCTTTAAGTTTGAAGCCTGAAATGTGGCAAAAGGTCGCAAAGTTCAAGGGGGCCGAATACTTTCGCAAGGCACTGTATTATGGACCCCCATTAGTTCCTGCCAAGGCAGTAGCTACTCTTCCTGGGTTAAACACATTAAGGCACATCACAACAAAAAAAAGATACAATAAGATAGTACATCATTACAGCACAACGTTTATAATACCACCATATAACAATATTAAAATATACGTGTGTGTAGAGTGCGTGTCTTCACAGTCTGCGTTGTTCCGGTTACATTTAGTTTGTACAATACAAAACATACAAACAGCATGTAGACGCATAGAGACACACAACTGCGCAATGTTCCATAATAAGGTGTCGTTTTATCTGTTTTTTCAAATCAGATGACTGAGCAGCAGTCCAGGTGCGACAACACTAGGGCCTGTCGGACTTGTTTTGTTGATAATGTCAAAAAGCGGAGCAGCGCTTTATGGACAATTACCAACACAAACTAGGAAAAAAAATCTGTACAAAATTATCCTCATTAAATAAATAACAGACAGATGTTAACTGAACAATCCACCCAGGCTCAAGCAACAGCTGCATTTCTATTGTACTAGGCAAGATGAATTTATCACATTTTCAAATGTTGCTCAAGCAACAGATGCCTGGATGGATCGTTCAGTGTAAGCCTCCAAGAGGTTTCCATGAGAGACCACATGATCCCTGTAACCCAATCTGTGACCCAATCTGAAACTCTATCAGAGTGTAAACTCTCTACTTCTCTGCTCTGTCCTCAACTGAACTGCTCGAAACTAGGGTTGCAAAGGGAGGATATGTTACTCAAAGTTTACCATTACACTACTAGATTTTTGGTATCTTTCTAGGGTTTTATGGAATTGGTCACAATACCCTTTCAGGTACTTCAAATTGTTATAGGCGTCCAATTATCTTAGGCCCTCTGTGGACTGATCATGTCTAAAATATCAAATAATTAAAATAAACAATGACAAAGCTGATCCCAAATATAAACTATTAACTAAGTGAATACCGTTATTTTTTAATATGAGGATTTCAGCATGAAATATTTACACACATTTATTTTACTATTTTACTTGAATTTGCCTATTTTATTGTCAATGACTTGGCTCAAACTGGTGGCAGATAAAAAAAGTCACCAGTTGGAAGAGTTGCAAAATAATGCCATTGTTGATTAGATACTTTTTTCAATATTTAGGCTATTTTCTCTTGAACCGTATGGTCCATCTACTAGCAACTCATGGACACAGACAAAACATTTACCACCACACTGAGTGGACCAAAACATTAGGAACACCTGCTCTTTGCATGAGAGACTGACCAGGTGAAAGCTATGATCCCTTAATGATGTCACTTGTTAAATCCACGTCAGAGTAGATGAAGGGGAGGAGACAGGTTAAATACAGACATGGATTGTGTGTGTGTGCCATTCAGAGGGTGAATGGGCAAGACAAAATATTTAAGTGCCTTTGAATGGGGCATGGTAGGTGCCAGGCATACCAGTTTATGTCAAGAACCGCACTGTTGTTGGGTTTTTCAAGCTCAACAGTTTTCCGTGTGTATCAAGTATGGTTCACCACCCAAAGGACATCCAGCCAACTTGACACAACTGCGGGAAGCATTGGAGTCAACATTGGCCAGCATCCCTGTGGAACGCTTTCGACACCTTGTAGAGTCCATGCCCTGACGAATTGAAGCTGATCTGAAGTCAAAAGGGGTACAAACTCAATATTTGGAAGGTTTTAAAAGTTATTTGAGTATAAATGACCCAAGTCACAATAGATTCAGTTACTTACAAAAATTACTGAAGATTCTGGTAACTTTGGTAAATTACTGGTAGGTTTGCAACCTTATTCATAACCTCTCCATAGTTTCCATATACACCATGACCTTGCCTTTACCGTGGCTGCTTTAAATATATTCTTTACCAGAGGGAGAGAGCAGTTAAGGTGTGGCTGGTTTTATGTTGAATCTGAGATATGACGAGGGAGTTATATTTATACAGTGTGTAACATAGTATGTAGGTATGTTATAAGAGATACTGCTGCACCTATGACTACAAATACTCTTTCAAGTAGAAAAATATACACTGCATTCGGAAAGTATTCAGACCCATAAACAGAAAATACCTTATTTACCTAAATATTCAGACCCTTTGCTATGAGACTCAATTGAGCTCAGGTGCATCTGGATTCCATTGATAATCCTTGAGTTGTTTCTACAACTTAATTGGAGTCCCCCTGTGGTAAGTTCAATTGATTGGACATGATTTGGAAAGGTATACGCCTGTCAATATAAGGTCCCACAGTTGGCAGTGCATGTCAGAGCAAAAACCAAGCCATGAGGTCGAAGGAATTGTCCGTAGAGCTCAGAGACAGGATTGTGTTTAGGCATCGATCTGAGGAAGAGTACCAAAACATTTCTGCAGCATTGGAGATCCCCAAGAACACATTGGCCTCAATCATTCTTAAATGGAAGAGGTTTGTAACCGTCAAGACTCTTCCTAGAGCTGGCCGCCCGGCCGAACTAAGCAATTGGGGGAGAAGGGCCTTGGTCAGGGAGGTGACCAAGAATCTGATGGTCACTCTGACAGAGCTCCAGAGTTCCTCTGTGGAGATGGTTGTCCTTCTGAAAGGTTCTCCCATCTCTGCAGCACTCCACTAATCAGGCCTTTATGATAGAGTGGCCAGATGGAAGCCACTCCGCAGTAAAAGGCACACGACAGCCTGCTTGGAGTTTGCCAAACGCCACCTAAAGGACTCAGGCCATGAGAAACAAGATCCTCTGGTCTGATGAATCCAAGATTGAAATCTTTGGCCTGAATGGCAAGCATCACATCTGGAGGAAACCTAGCACCATCCCTACAGTGAAGCATTGTGGTGGCAGCATCATGCCGTGGGGATGTTTTTCAGCAGCAGGGACTGGGAGACTGATCGAGGGAATGATGAACGGAGCAAAGTAGAGGGATTTTTGATGAAAACCTGCTCCAGAGCACTCAGGACCTCAGACTGGGGTGAAGGTTCACCTGCCAATACGACAACGACCCTAAACACACAGCCAAGACAATGAAAACTCAAGGCTCTAATTGCTGCTTCAAAGTACTGAGTAAAAGGGTCTGAATACTTATGTTAAAGTGATAGTTTTTCATTGTTAATACATTTGCAAACAGCTTTAGCATTATGGGGTACTGTGTGTAGATTGAGGAGGAAAAAACACACTGCTCAAAAATATAAAGGGAACACTTAAACACAATGTAACTCCAAGTCAATCACACTCCTGTGAAATCAAAACTGATTGACAATAAATTTCACATGCTGTTGTTCAAATGGAATAGATGACAACAGGTGGAAATTTTAGGCAATTAGCAAGACACCCCCATTAAAGGAGTGGTTCTGCAGGTGGTGACCACAGACCACTTCAGTTCCTATGCTTCCTGCCTGATGTTTTGGTCACTTTTGAATACTGGTGGTGCTTTCACTCTAGTGGTAGCATGAGACTGTCTACAACCCACAAAAGTGGCTCAGGTAGTGCAGCTCATCCAGGATGGCACATCAATGCGGGCTGTGGCAAGAAGGTTTGCGGTGTCTGTCAGCGTAGTGTCCAGAGCATGGAGGCGCTACCAGGAGACAGGCCAGTACATCAGGAGACGTGGAGGAGGCTGTAGTAGGGCAACAACCCAGCAGCAGGACCGCTACCTCCGCCTTTGTGCAAGGAGGAGCACTGTCAGAGCCCTGCAAAATGACCTCCAGCAGGCCACAAATGTGCATGTGTCTGCTCAAACGGTCAGAAACAGACTCCATGAGGGTGGTATGAGGGCCCGACGTCCACAGGTGGGGGTTGTGCTTACAGCCCAACAGCGTGCAGGACGTTTGGCATTTGCCAGAGAACACCAAGATTGGCAAATTCGCCACTGGCGCCCTGTGCTCTTCACAGATGAAAGCAGGTTCACACTGAGCACATGTGACAGACGTGACAGTCTGGAGACGCCATGGAGAACGTTCTGTTGCCTGCAACATCCTCCAGCATGACCGGTTTGGCGGTGGGTCAGTCATGGTGTGGGGTGGCATTTCTTTGGCGCACAGCCCTCCATGTGCTCGCCAGGGGTAGCCTGACTGCCATTAGGTACCGAGATGAGATCCTCAGACCCCTTGTGAGACCATATGCTGGTGCGGTTGGCCCTGGGTTCCTCCTAATGCAAGACAATGCTAGACCTCATGTGGCTGGAGTGTGTCAGCAGTTCCTGCAAGAGGAAGGCATTGATGCTATGGACTGGCCTGCCCCTTCCCCAGACCTGAATCCAATTGAGCACATCATATCTCGCTCCATCCACCAAAGCCACGTTGCACCACAGACTGTCCAGGAGTCCGCCACCTCATCAGGAGCATGCCCAGGCGCTGTAGGGAGGTCATACAGGCACGTGGAGGCCACACACACTAGCGAGCCTCATTTTGACTTGTTTTAAGGACATATCAAAGTTAGATCAGCCTGTAGTGTGGTTTTCCACTTTAATTTTGAGTGCGACTCCAAATCCAGACCTCTGTGGGTTGATAAATTTGATTTCCATTGATAATTTGTGTGATTGTTGTCAGTTGAATGTGCTATGTAAAGAAAAACATTTCATAAGAATATTTCATTCATTCAGATCTAGCATGTGTTACTTTAGTGTTCCCTTTATTTTTTTGAGCAGTGTATATATTTAATACATTTTAGAATAAGGCTGTAACATAGCAAAATGTAGAAAAAGCGGTCTGAATACTTTCCAAATGCACTGTACGTGTGCCCTGAATTATTTTGTATTTTTTTTTAAATCAGTGAAGCATATTAGCTATGCATGGGCCGAATGTATGCATATAGGGTAGAATCATGGAGGAATCGTTTGGAACAGCAATCCTAAAGTGAAATAATTTTGACAATAAGAAATTCAATTTTTAAGGCGAATTATTACTCTGTGTGACTGGGAAATCAGTTTGACTGTCTAACGTACCAGTCTCTCCCCAGAGAGGACCTCCAGTAGTTTGATGAGCATACGTCCATCCCTCAGGTCCATATAGAGGTCAGTGATCCTGCAGGACACTCTGGCTAGGTGGGAGTTGACCCACTTGGTGAAGGTCTTCTTCTGCACCGCCTCGCGCTCATCTACAAGAAGGAGCAGATTGTGATCAAGGGGTTAGTTTCACTTCTGCGTTCTATCATATTAACCAGGTTATCACCTGGGGGTACTTTACAGTTCAACTGACGTGTGCTCTTCTTTAGTCTCTGTTACACACAATCTAGATTACAAAGCTAAACACTCCAGGTGTGCGGCTAACAGAGTAGAACGTGAGGGTTTGCAGGCCTCTCGACGGAAACAGCATGTTCCTCTCATTCTTCCTGTTTATGCCAGGTGTCCCCGGTTGTTTGACTGGCTGTGGGCCTTTGCTACCGTTCATCTTTTGATGAAAACCTACACCAAGGTCGTCACTGTTCTTGGAATAACGGTGTAGGGTGTAGCTTCCTATGTCTAAGAGGTACAAAGTAGCCAGTTTTCACAGAAAGACAGACAAGTACTGTAAATATTAACATTTCACAGGCTAGGTAAGTGTTAAGTAAACATTTGTATTTATCGTTCCCCATTAGCTGCTGTCAATGCACCAGCTACTCTTCCTTAGGGTCCAGCAAAATTAAGGCAGTTTAGACAATTTTAAAAACATTCCAATACATTCACAACACACTGTGTGCCCTCGGGCCCCTACTCTACCACTACCACATATGTACAGAACAAAATCCGTGTACGTGTGTATGTTACCTTGTGTGTGCATGCGTGTGTCTGTGCCCATGTTTGTGTTGCTTCACAGTCCCTGCTGTTCCATGAGGTGTATTTATGTTTTTTTTAAATTTAATTATACTTGCATCCGTTACTTGATGTGGAATAGAGTTCTATGTAGTCATGGCTCTATGTAGTAACGTGCACCTCCCATAGTCAGTTCTGGACTTTGGGGACTGTGTAGACCTCTTGTGGCATGTCTTGTGGGGTATGCATGGGTGTCTGAGCTGTGCGCCAGTAGTTCAAACAGACAGCTCCTTGCATTCAACATGTCAATACCTCTCATAAATACAAGCAGTGATGAAGTCAATCTCCCCTCCACTTTGAGGCAGGAGAGATTGACATGCATAGTATTAATATTAGCTCTGTGTACATCCAAGGGCCAGCCGTGATGTCCTGTTCTGAGCCTATTGCAATTTTCATAACATACTTTACCATCTTTAAATAGCCAGTCTTGTTTGTGCAAACTAAATGTTGTTAGCATAGCTGGTGCTATTCTCACAGGATGACAATATCCTAACATATACTGAACAAAAATATAAAAACAACATGCAACAATTTCAATGATTTTACATAAGGAAATCAGTCAATTGTAATAAATGTGTTAGGTCCTACAGATGGGTCTGTGCAGTATCATATTGAAACATGGCACAACAATGGGCCTCAAGATCTCGTCACGGTATCTGTACATTTAATTGCCATCGACAAAATGCAATGGTTTTCGTTGTCCGTAGCTTATGCCTGCCTATACCATAACCCCACTGCCACCATGGTGCACTCTGTTCATAACATTGACATCAGCAAACCGCTTGCCCACACAACGCCATAAAAGCGGTCCGCGGTTGTGAGGCTGGTTGGACGTACTGCCAAATTTTCTAACATTGGAGGTGGCTCATGTAGGAGAAATTTACTTTAAATTATCTGGCAACAGTTTTAGTTGACATTCCTGCAGTCAGCATGCCAATTGCACACTCCCTCAAAACATCTGTGGCATTGTGTTGTGTGACAAAACTTAATGGCCTTATTGTCCCATGCACAAGGTGCACCTGTGTAATGATCATGCCGTTTGATCATGCTGTTTGATCAGCTTCTTGATATGAAACCACGGTCAGGTGGATGGATTTCCTTGGCAAAGGAGAAATGCTCACTAACAAGGATGTAAACAAATATGTGCCCAACATTTCAGAGAAATCTGCTTTTTGTGTGTATATACATTTTATGGGATCTTTAATTTCAGCTCATGAAACATGGAACCAACACTACATGTTGCGTTTATATTTTTGTTCAGTGTAAATGGCAGACAGCCTACAATATGTGCAGAAGACTAAGTGACACAGCAAGATGGCACCGACAGACATAGCAGCTTTGCTTTGTTAGATTACTTGTTAGATGGTCGGGAACTAGAAGCACAAGCATTTCACTACACTCGCATTAACATCTGCTAAGCATGCGTATGTGACCAATAAAATTTGATTTGCTTCTAGCTCCTAAGCAGCTTTGCAGTATTTTCTTTTGTGTTTCATTTCTAAAAATTATTATTCCAGAAAGTGTGTGTTATTACATACAGCCGGAAAAAAAACACTGATATCAGAGCAGCTGTAACTCACCAGCATTACGTCCAGGAATAAGACTTTCCCGAATTGGATCTTTTGTTTGTACCACCCAGGGCAATTTAACTTATCCCAGAGGCTGCTCCAAGACGCCGCCGGCGGAGAAGACTTCTAGTCAGACTCGGGAGGCGTGCACACCATCCACCGCTTCCAAGTATATTACTTGCTAATGTTCAGTCTCTGGACAATAAAGTAGACAAGCTCAGGGCGAGGATCTCCTTCCATAGAGACATTAGGGACTAACATACTCGGTTTCACGGAATCGCAGCTCTCTCCGGATCTACTGACCCCGTCCAAACAGTCAGCTGGGTTCTCAGTGCATTGTGCAGACAGGAATAAAGAACTCTCCGGGAAGAAGAAAGGCGGGGGTGTATATTTCATGATTAACTACTCATGGCGTGATTGAGATAGCGTACAGAAACTCAAGTCCTTTTGTTCACCCGACGTAGAATACCTCCCTGCCGACAGTATTAGCTCCTAAGGTAATTCTCTTTGGTTATAGTAACATCTGTGTATATTCCCCGTTAAACTGATACCACAATGGCCCTCAAGGAACTACACTGGACTTTGTGCAAACTGGAAACCACATATCCTGATGACACATTTATTGTAGCTGGGGATTTTAACAAAGCAAATTTGAGGAAAATGCTACCAAAGTTCTACCAACACATTGATTGTAGTATTCGCACTGCTAAAACACTCAACCATTTCTACTCCAACTTCTGGGATGCCTACAAGGCCCACCCCTGCCCTCCCTTCGGCAAATCAGATCATGACTCCATTTTGCTCCTCCCTTCCTATAGGCAGAAACTCACAGGAAGTACCCATGCTAAGGTCTATTCAACGCTGGTCTGACCAATCAAAATCCATGATTCAAGATTGTTTTGATCATGCGGACTGGGATATATTCCGGGTAGCCTCTAAGAATAACATCAATGTATACACTGACACAGTGTATATAAGAAACCGTGGCTAGATAGCAGCATTCGCACAAAACTGAAAGAGCGAACCACCGCATTTAACCATGGCAAAGTGACTGGGATATGGTTGAATAGAAATAGCATAGTTATTCCCTCTCAAAGGCAATCAAACAGGCAAAACCTAAGTACAGAGACAAAGCGGAGTCGCAATTCAAAAGCTCAGACACGAGACGCATGTAGCAGGGTCTACAGACAATCACGGATTACAAAGGGAAAACCAGCCACGTCGGATACCGGCGTCTTGCTCCCAGAAAAGCAAAACACCTTTTCCCGATTTGAGGATAATACAGCGCCACCGACGCAACTCGCTCCCAAGGACTGTGGGCTCTCGTTCGCCATGGCCGACGTGAGTAAGACATTTAAGCCCTCAAGGCTACCGGCCCAGACGGCATTCCTAGCCGCGTCGTCAGAGCATGTGCTGACCAGGTGTCTGGAGTGTTTACAGACATATTCAATCTCTCCTATCCCAGTCTGTTCCCACATGCTTCAAAATGTCAACCATTATTCCTCTACCCAAGAAAGCAAAGATAACTGAACTAAATGACTATTGCCCCGTAGCACACACACGTCGGTCATCATGAAATGCTTTGAGAGGTTAGTTAAGGATCATATAACCTCTACCTTACCCGACACCCTAGACCCACTTCAATATGCATACCGCCCCAATCGATCCACAGACGATGCAATCGCCATCGCACTGCCCTATCCAATCTGGACAAGAGGAATACCTACGTAAGAATGCTGTTCATTGACTACAGCTCAGCCTTCAATACCATAGTACCCTCTAAGCATCCTCATTAAACTCAGGGGCCTGTGTCTGAACCCTGGCCTGTGAAACTCTGTTTTGGACTTCCTGACGGGCCGACCTCCATGTGGTGAAGGTAGGAAACACCTCCACTTCACCGATCCTCAACACATGGGCCTCACAAGGGTGTGTGCTCAGCCCCCTCCTGTACTCCCTGATCACCCATGACTGCGTGGCCACGCATGCCTCCAACTCAAATCATCATGTCTACAGACTTGAGTTTTAGGCCTGATTACCAACAATGACTAGACAACCTGTAGGGAGGTGGTGAGGGCCCTGACAGAGTGGTGCCTGGAAAATAACCACACCCTCAACGTCAACAAAACGAAGGAGATGATCGTGGACTTTGGGAAACAGCAGAGGGAGCACGCCCCTATCCACATTGACAGGAACGCAGTGGAGAAGGTGAAAAGCTTCAAGTTCCTCGGCATACACATCACCGACCATCTGAAATGGTCCACCCACACAGACAGTGTGGTGAAGGAGCAACAGCGTCGTCTCGTCAACCTCAGGAGGCTGAAGAAATTTGGCTTAGCTCTTATTTAAGACCCTCACAAATGTTTACAGTTGCACAATTAAGAGAATCCTGTCGGGCTGTATCACCGCCTAATAAGGTAACTGCATCGCCCGCAACCGCATGAGTCTCCAGAGAGTGGTGCGCTTTGCCCAACGCATCACCTGGGGCACACTGCCTGCCCTCCAGGACACCTACAGTACCCAATGTCACAGGACGGCCAAAGGACAACAACCACCCGAACCACGGCCTGTTCACCCCGCTACCATCCAGAAGGCGAGGTCAGTACAGGTGCATCACAGCTGGGACCGAGAGACTGAAAAACAGCTTCTATCGCAAGGCCATCAGACTGTTCAATAGCCATCACTAGCCGGCTACCACCTGGTTACTCAACCTTGCACTAGAGGCCGCTGCCCTATATACAAAGACATGGAATCAGTGGCCACTTTAATAAATGTGTTCTTACTGCTTAGCTCATATGTATATACTGTATTTCAGTCAATGCCACTGCGACATTACTCATCCTAATGTTTATACAGTACCAGTAAAACGTTTGGACACACCTACTCATTCAAGGGTTTCTTTATTGTTTAAACTATTTTCTACATTGTAGAACAGTTTAGACATCAAACACTATGAAATAACACAAACGGAATCATGTAGTAACTAAAAGTGTTAAATCAAAATACATTTTATATTTGAGATTCTTCAAAGTATCCATCCTTTGCCTTGATAGCTTTACACACTTGGCATTCTCTCAACCAGCTTCACCTGGAATGCTTTTCCAACAGTCTTGAAGGAGTTCCAATATTTCCTGAGCACTTGTTGGCTGCTTTTCCTTCACTCTGCGATCCAACTTATCCCAAACGGGTTGAGGTCAGATGATTGTGGAGGCCAGGTCATCTACTGCAGCACTCCATCACCCTCCTTGGTCAAATATCCCTTACACAGCCTGGAGGTGTGTTGGTCATTATCCTGTTCATAGTTAATGTCTTCACTATTATTCTACAATGTATAAAATAGTACAAATACTGAAAAACACTGGAGTAGGTGTTTCAAAACTTGACTGGTACCGTATATTTCTTAACTCCATTCTTTTACTTTGGATTTGTCTGTATTGTTAGATACTACTGTACAGTTGGAGCTAGGAACACAAGCATTGCGCTACACCCGCAAGAACATCTGCTAAATATGTGTATGTGACCAATAAAATGTGATTTGATTTTACATATACACGCTGGTCTACTGTACATGTCATTTTCTGTTAGCTGGTCATGTTCTCACAGGGTTGTTCTAATTTAGTGTTCCCATGCAGGACGGGTGGTCTAGCTTCTCACCCTACTGCAGAGCCCATAAACATCAGTCACTGGGCCAAGAGAACCAGCCACACCGGTCAGCCCATACCTGCTGCATCACACACACACACACACACACACACACAGCTTCGCAGGCTATTCCTCATATGAACTCAAAGCCTGTTGCCATGGAAATCTGGCTTTGAGAGGAAGTTTCACAACCTCCCTCCATCAGGGTGGGTCTCCTTCTCGCAGACTAAGAAACGACACCCATTAACAATGTGCACTAATGCACTCTCCCCTCCAGCTCCAGGCCAGCCATTAGCTCAGAGGACGTTGTGACATCACAGCGTGACCAGACTGCTAATAAAGCAGCAGCAGACTGTGATAGCATGTAGGTTAAACCCTGGTGCCAAACAGCTACATCTAGGCTACGTCTTCACAGGACTGTCCAACGGCCTGACAGCCTGGTCCCAGAGATAATACAGTAGATAGTGCCGCAGGTCCTCGTGGCTTTCATGAGTCGCAGTGCCCAGCGAGCAGTGCAGAGGCAGAGAGACAGAGGGAGCAGTGTGTCCCGTTGTGGAGGCCCAGTCAGAGGCAGGGAGACAGAGGGAGCTGTGTGGGGCCAGTCAGAGCAGCAGAGACAATGCAGCCAGTGTTCTCCACCATGACATGCAAAGCAGCATCTGACTGAATCAGGCCTTATCACCGACTGGGCTAACGAGCTAACTAACATTCAGCTCCTTCACTGGGACACTATGTTGCATGGTTAGATCATGGCTGTGTGTGGTGAGGCTGGTTAACCCAGAACTAAATGCTTGCATAATTGGGTCAGACGCGCAGTTAAGTTCTGGGACCATACATGTTAACAGAAGAGATTTAAATCTAGTCAGTTGCACAACTAAATGCATTCAACCGGCATTTGTCTTCCACATTTAACCCAACCCCTCTGAATCAGAGATAACCGAGGAGCTGCCTTAAAATCGACCAAAGGTCCCATCCCCTTCTGAAATTCAAAAGATACTACACACTGCGAAATTGTCCAAATAACCAGTGACGACAAAGCCAAGCACCACAACGCTGCTGAACTCCATTTGTACTGTGACAGATCTACAGTACAATTTATGTAGTCTGTTTACAAGAGATTAGGCTATTCATAGGCTTAGCGGAGTTTCCAACAACCGGATGCATCCGGTTCAGGGATACAGCTAATTCAACTTAGCTTCCTTTTCTGCTGAAAACCGGATGTGGGAACTCTGCTCAGGATTTTTCTTTTATGCCTGCTATGTTAGGTTTGGCTAGTCATGACTTTGTGAATCAGGAAAAAGGCTTTGGAAATCAGGAAGAGGCTAGATAAGCTTAGCATCACATAATATTCCAAATAAAAGTTTCAAGGACCAGAATCAAAGGTAACTTCAATAACAAAACGAAGTAAAATAGTTCATTCACATTACACATTTTGCTGTGTGACACATGACCCTGTGTGCCGGGCAAGGTTGTAATTACACATTGAGCTGCAGTACAAAAGGGCATACATCTAAAATAAATGTGTGTTAATGAAGCTGAGATGGAGACAGATGGAGAATATGGGTGGAGCTAGACATGTCGAGTGTCTAAACAGGGTTTCCTGCAGGGCAGAGCATCTGGCCCAGAACACAGGAAGGGGAAACCGTCGCTCAACAGATGTACATATATACACACACGTACAGTTGCACATGCTCAGGCACACACAAACACAAGCTCAAGTGCACACACACGCACAAGAACTCCTCATCTCAACCTGCAGCGGAGCTCTGGCCCTGCAGAGTACAAACCGTAATCCCCTCCGCCCACAATCACAACAAGCAGTCACAGACCACAATCACATACCCACAAACCACAGGTCTACCAAACTATCAGGACTGCTGACCAGACCAATCTGTGGACAACCACTCTGTATGGCATCCTGATCATAGAACTGTGTGCGCAAAGTCAACTACTTACATGAAATCTACCTAAAAGGTGACATGCTAAATCCTCCTATTAGTATGCCAAGACTAGTTGTTTTATTGCATGTGACTGTTGACAGGCAGTGTGTGTGGGGGGAGAAGAGAAGACAATGATTCATGTAGTGGCAACAATGAATAGCCTGGACTCCCACTAGATGTAACATAGTAAATGAAAATCCAGGACACTAATTAGTTGATCATTTACATTTGTTATGGTTACATAAGGCAGAAGGTTACTGAAGGCAAAAATGGGGTCATTGGGTGGGCGCCACAAAGCTAACTTTAGCCACAAAGCTAACTTTAGCCACAAAGCTAACTTTAACCACAAAGCTAACTTTAGCCACAAGAAATTGGGAATTCTTAAATTCACAACTTATCGTACGAATTGTAATTCGTAACATATCATCCAAATTGTAATTCGTAACGTATCATCCAAATTGTAATACATCATATGAAATGGATGATGAACATCCACAAATTAATAAAAAGCCTCCCTACCACTGAGGAAGTACAGTTCCCGCGCAGCCCAGTCAAAACTGTTCGCTGCTCTGGCCCCCCAATGGTGGAACAAACTCCCTCACGACGCCAGGACAGCGGAGTCAATCACCACCTTCCGGAGACACCTGAAACCCCACCTCTTTCAGGAATACCTAGGATAGGATAAAGTAATCCTTCTCACCCCCCTTAAAAGATTTAGATGCACTATTGTAAAGTGGCTGTTCCACTGGATGTCTTAAGGTGAACGCACCAATTTGTAAGTCGCTCTGGATAAGAGCGTCTGCTAAATGACTTAAATGTAAATGTAAAAATTTGTATACGGTGTACCTTGAAAATACCTAGGATAGGATAAAGTAATCCTTCTCACCCCCCCTTAAAAGATTTAGATGCACTATTGTAAAGTGGCTGCTCCACTGGATGTCATAAGGTGAATGCACCAATTTGTAACTCGCTCTGGATAAGAGCGTCTGCTAAATGACTTAAATGTAAAACATAGCATACTTTAACATATCATACTATTTTGAGGGTCCCGAATTTGTCTACTATGTTACACCTACCCCTGAGTCCAGGTTGAAATTAATATAGGGGAAACACTGAATAGCAATAGCAATGCAAAGTCAAACTATCAGGCCTGCAAGCAGGGCTCTACATTTTTTAAAATGCTGTTCCTCCCAACTTTAGAAAGTTAGGCGCACCACATGAAGTTTAGGAGCACCAGAAAATAAATAAGATGTTTTGAATTTATTAAGATGCAGCCTATATTGTACCTATATGAACTCTAGAAACTTTTGAAGCACATGTGCTGTAACACTGTAAAGACAGTTTATTATAAAAGCAAAAATCTGGATATTACCAGTCATCGAAATTACAAAGCCAGTTGTGGAATATTAGGTTTCTACATTGTGTAAAGCACAATATTCCAATTGAGATGCATTACATTGAAAACTGTACAAGGTCTATTCAGAAACCTTAGGTTTGTGATGAGGTACAAGAGATCTGTCATTCATTCTTTGCTATGATCATTGATCTCCTAAAGAAGCTATCCCGTTTCCTTTCCGCTGAAGACACATTTCAGTTGAATGCATTCAGTTGTACAATTGACTAGCCCCCCCCCTTTCCCTTCTTTCCGTGTCCACAAATGTTTGGATATACTGGTAAAGTTACCAGGTTGTTAGCTAGCAAATGAGGTAATGTGACTGAACAAAGTGTAAACAAAACACTTGTTTCTCAAGGGCAAGTAGTTTTAGAACCGCCCATGTGGTTAATGAATGTAAAATGCGGTCCCAGCGACCACTATAGGAAGATACAAACGTTGTGCCAATAATAAATAGGTCACATCTTTTAATCTGGTTGGTCTAGAAGCAAGCTGTTTTGGCTGTAGTAATGGTGCACCCATGAAGCTAACGAATCTGAACACACTTGTTTCTCAAGGGCACTCGAAAACAACGGTACAGCAAAGCCTTATCACACAGTGCTCCCAAAATAAAACTACTGGTCGCACAGCAAAATATTTGGTAGCATATGTGACCAAAATGTGTGCACTTTAGAGCCCTGCCTGGAAAAGATGTGGCCATACGTACCAGAGCAAAAGGACTAGGAAAGAGAAATAAAAGACAAAATGACAGATGGATATTGTCACAGCTCTCTGGTTCCTCAGTAAATGGTTGTGGAATGTGTATGTGCAGTCGCACAGACACCGAAAGTAAAAAAAAGAGGCCTCTGCAGGGCCTCAGGTGAGTGAATAATGACAAATCACTGTGAAACAGATCCAAAATGAGCTGAGGTAATTAACTACGGAAAAGGACATCCAAGTCCAAGGTCCCAAATTCCAAACGGGTGTCAAACGAAGAGAGACAATGCAGACAAAACAGGAGGTCTCTGTTAAATGACACATCTTTCAGGGACACTGGATGAGTTTGGATACGTTTGGTGGGTGAGGGTTCCCGGCTGGTGATGACTCGAAAAACCAGTAATCTGAGCCAAATATTTCATCACAGGGACATTTAGCAGAGTCCACCTGGTCATACGAGGACTTACTTCCTGCTCTCAGAGCTCAGTGGAGCACAACTAAGGAGATTTTCAGAGGGAGGAGGTTACACAGCCAAGATGAGCTGTTACATTAGTGATGCAGAGAAGTGTGAAAGTATTTAAAGTAAAGTCGGTGAGCTAAGAAGGGAAAGAAACTGCAGTGGGAGAAAATGGAAAATGCTGTTGGTCGCCAAAAGTCTAAAAAGCTGTAACTGAAAATGGAAAGAACACACACCAGGCCTCTGGGAATGAGATGGAACAATTCTATTTTAGCCTAATGCAATTGCTCGCTTACCCTATAAAATGAAATTAAAATCATAAAATACTTATTGTATAAGCCGGTTTGTAGAGGCAGTAACAGAAAAGGCTAGCCCACGGTGCTGATTGGCTACAAAGGAATTCCTTCTGCTAGATAGTCAAAACTCCCAAGTCTCAACATCAGGAGGACTCTTAATTACTCTGTGGCTTATCAATGATGCTGAACCAACAGCAGGGGCTATTTACAGAGTGGCTTTAACACACTGCTTGTGTGTGTGTGTGTGTGTGGGGGCTAATAACAATAATAATAATAATAAACAAAAGCTGCCTCTGGCATGGCTGGGGGGTGGCCACATTACTGAGACTGTGCCAGAAAATATAGCTAGTAGCTACTCCTCTCCTCATGTTCTGCCCACACAGTATCTCTGGTGCTGAGAAACCTGACACAATGAGAGAAGGGAATGTACGGTACAGACCATGTGTCACTATCGCCCTCAGACAAAAAAAAAACTGAACAAACATTTCCCCCTTTTTCCAGAAACATATGTCTTTCTCTCTGGCGGAATGACCTTCTGCCTGTCTGTCCAATGATACGGACGCCTGGAGCAGCTCTCTGCCGCGGTTTGTTAGGGGACAGCCAGGCCATCGGTGACCGCCGGCTAACCCAGTCACAGGAAAACACTGTCACATTGTGTCTCACTCACCAGAATACAGAGCTAATCAACACTGCATTGTTTCATTTAACAGCAGTCTGTAGGCTACTGCAGCCAAATGTAATATGCCTTTATGACCTTTCCTGAATAATGATGCCAATACCTATTAAATGAGCTGGCAAAATCAGGATCTGTATCCTAGGATGAACTTTCTCTAGGCATGCTACCACCGTAATCCTGGGGCAAAGAGTGCCATAGCCTATTAGTGTCCCATTCATCTAGAATCTAGAGCAGTGGTGTCAAATATACGGCCGCGAGGGCATCCAATCCGTTCCGCGGGTGGCTTGAGAATAAAAGAAACAATTGTTTCAATGATAATGGACCTACATTCATATAGTTTCTGGACTGTGTCCAGCTAGCTAATAATCACCGGCATGAAAGCTAGATAGTCCGGGAACATCGAAAATAGTATAATAATATAAGGATGGATAGAGGACCATTTTTTGCACATTTTGGGTGAGGCCCTCTGGAACTCATTGAAGACCGAATGCAGCCCACGGGGCCAAATGAGTTTGACACCCCTGATCTCGCATGAGAGAAGGATGATGGTGAGAGGGAAGGGTAAAAGGATGAACAGAGGAATGAAGAGGGGTGGCAGCGGTGGTAAATGAAGCTAGCAGCAGCCTAACAACCTCACCCTGTTTGTGGCGCAGCACCCCAGCGCCACGTCCCAGATTATTGTTAGCAAACTGTGGTTTAATTATATCTGCATCTGGTTGGGAGGAAGTGGGACTTTGTCCTGGAGACAATTCATCAAAATACACAGACGGTATACCAAAATAAACATCGAGTTACGTTGAGACATTCAACAAAAACCACGTGGTGTCAGGGACGGTAATTGGAAGAGATGTTGACTGCAGGTCATACAACTGCTCAGCTACCAAAAGTCTACATAAGACATTAACTTTACAACCAGATGAGTGTACTCGCATGCTCCCTTAAGAGAGCTTGGCTGAAAAACTAGAAAAACGGCAATAGTACTATGTCAATTTTGAGACGCCATAGCCAGCATACACTTCTTCAAAATAGTCTGAATTAATCTAAGCTAACTCAAGAAATCTGTCATTAGTTTTGCCATTTTTGCCAAAGAGATCTTAGACCTGCAATTTTACATTAACTAATGATGTTTGGTGGCGTATTCTTCAATGAAAAAATGTGCATGAAAACTAGTCGTATCTTTTGAACAATTCCTACTGTTGACCAACAGACGAAGGGGCATATACTAAAACCAGTTGTTTCGTCTAGGAAGCATGCGGGACACTAAAGGATCTGTATCCTAAAGTCCATGGGGAATAAGAGCACCTCCTCCCAGCTGCCCACAGCACTGAGGCTAGGAAACACTGTCACCACCGATAGATCTACGATCATCGAGAATTTCAATAAGCATTTTTCCACGGCTGGCCATGCTTCCACCCGACGACCCCTACCAACAGCTCAGCACTCCCTGCAGCAACTTTCCAAAGCCCACCCCTCCCGCTTCTCCATCACTCAAATCCAGACAGCTGATGTTCTGAAAGAGCTGAAAAATATGGATCCCTACAAATCTGGACCCTCTCTAAAATGATCAGCTGAAATTGTTGCAACCCCTATTACTAGCCTGTTCAACCTCTTTCGTATCATCGGAGATCCCCAAAGTTTGGAAAGCTGCCGCGGTCATCCCCCTCTTCAATGTGGGAGACACTCTAGACCCAAACGGTTATAGACCCATCTGTCATGTCTTTCTAAAATCTTCGAAAGCCAAGTTAACAGATCACCGACCATTTTGAATCCCATTGTACCTTCACTATGCAATCTGGTTTCCAAGCTGGTCATGGGTGCACCTCAGCCACGCTCAAGGTCCTAAACAATATCATAACCACCATCAATACAAGACAGTACTGCGCGGCAGTCTTCCTCAACCTGGCCAAGGCTATCGGCTCTGTCAATCACCGCATTCTTATCGGCAGAATCAATAGCCTTGGCTTCTCAAATGACTGCCTCATCTGGTTCACCAACTACTTCTCAGACATAGTTCAGTGCGTCAAATCGGAGGGCCTGTTGTTCGGACCTCTGGCAGTCTATGGGGGTGCCACAGGGTTCAATTCTCATGCCAACTCTTTTCTCTGCGTATATCAATGATGTCGCTCTTGCTGCTGGTGATTCTCTGATCCACCTCCAAGCAGACACCATTCTGTATACTTCGGGCCATTCTTTGGACACAGTGCTAACAAATCTCCAAACGAGTTTCAATGCCATACAACATTCCTTCCGTGGCCACCAGCTGCTTTTAAATGCTAGTAAAACTAAGTGCATGCTCTTCAAACGATTGCTGCCCGCACCCTCCCGCCCGACTAGCATCACTACTCTGGAAGGTTCCAGACTTAAAATATATGGACAACTACAAATACCTAGGCGTCTGGTTAGACTGTAAACTATCCTTCCGGACTCACATTAAGCATCTCCAACCCAAAATTAAATCTAGAATTGGCTTCCTATTTGGCAACAAAGCCTCCTTCACTCATGCTGCCAAATATACCCTCGTAAACCTGACTATCCTACCGATCTTTGACTTTGGCGATATAATTGACAAAATAGCCTCCAACACTCTACTCAGCAAACTGGAAGTAGTCTATCATAGTGTCATCCGTTTTGTCAGCAAAGTCCCATTTTCTATCCACCACTGCAACCTGTATGCTCTCGTTGGCTGGCCCGCACTACATATTCATCGCCAAACCCACTAGCTCCGCCTTACCTCAGCTCACTGGTCACCATAGCAACACCCACCCGTAGCAAGCGCTCCAGCAGGTATATTTCACTGGTCATCCCCAAAGCCAACACTTCCTTTGGCCGCATTTCTTTCCAGTTCTCTGCTGCCAATGACTGGAACGAATTGGAGAAAAAAAAAAAACCCACTGAAGCTGGAGACTTCTCCCTCTAACTTCAAGCATCAGCTATGAGAGCAGCTTACCGATCACTATACCTGTACACAGCCAATCTGTAAATAGCACACCCAACTACCTCCTCATAGTTACTTATCCTCTTGCACCACAGTATCTATACTTGCACATCTGTTACTCCAGTTTAATTGCTAAATTGTAATTATTTCACCTCTATGGCCCATTTATTGCCTTTACCTCCCTACTCTTCTACATTTGCACACTGTACATAGAATTTTCTATTGTGTTATTGACTGTACGTTTGTTTATGTGTAACTCTGTTGTTTGTCACACTGCTTTGCTTCATCTTGGCCAGGTCGCAGTTGTAAATGAGAACTTGTTCTCAACTGGCCTACCTGGATAAAAAGGTGAAATATATATATATATATTTTTTTTTTTTTTTTTTTTTAAATGCGGACACAAGTGTATTCAATTGGGAATACTCTGTGGCACTGTCCTGTTAACGATAGCTGTGCAAATGACAGGATGGATGGAAGGTTTCAGATGACTTCAGTTTATACTTACTGATTTACACAACCCTGCTTGTCCAGCTAGGGAGTGCTGTTTTACAGGACACAGCTGTGCACCCCTGCATCCAAACCAAGTATATAACCACACCCCCCCTGCATCTAAACCAAGTATACAACCACACCCCCCTGCATCTAAACCAAGTATACAACCACACCCCCCTGCATCTAAACCAAGTATACAACCACACCCCCCTGCATCTAAACCAAGTATACAACCACACCCCCCTGCATCTAAACCAAGTATTGGGTGCACACCCAATACCAGCGAGACAGAGCAGTTGAAGGACAAACAAGGCTGCCACAGTGTCAAAGCCCTTTCTTCTGGGCCCACACATCATAGCTGGGACACTGTCGAACAGACCGACAAACTGGCAGGCCCCTCAACAGGGCCCTAATTTACTTAACAGGAATATAAAAATTGGGTCCTTGCTATCTGGGATCCTTAGGATGTCCCTAACTCCATTGAAGTTGATATTGTAAATGGTTAAGGTAAGGGTTAAGGTTTATGGTACGCAAGTCCAAAGGATCCCAGATAGCATGAACCATAAAAACAGCCACCAATCAACAAATAAGACAGCATTTTCCGGTCAGGTTTGTACGTCACGGCTGGTCGAGCAGTACTGCAGTCTCCCTTCACTGTATTAGTACAGAGCTAAGAGGAGATTTACAGCGAGAGCGGTGTGGCCTCACAAGGGAAATATCATTCCTGTTAGTTTACTACTCAATTGATACTCAGGATTCCAGTTGAAAAATGAATGTATAAAGGGTTTCTTGTAAACTCTTCCATAACCACATCTGTGAGTGAACTTTGTTCATAATTTTTGCAGCTGGCTTCTAGATGACTATTCAGTCATTAAGAGAAGAGCCTAGGGCAATAGATATGACTGAGAATGCAGCGTATGATTAGCTTAAGTCCACAAATTACTGTCCAATATTGCATCTAAAGCTGTGTGTGATCAAAGACAGAATACCGTACTAGCTAAAAGAGTAAGACAAGCCTTCTGATGTAGTTAAATAAAGAACACATAATGCTGTTCACAGGGAATGTGGCACAATTCTCAGAGTGACAATAAATACTACAAGCAATGAATTAGTCATCATTTCAAGCACGACTGACACCTAGCAAACGTTCTGAGCAGAAACCAAAATATATGAACAGCTACATAATCGCTCACGGCAACATTTTCCACTCATGTGTTTTAAGAAGTTCTGAAATCCTGCATCATGTGGAACAAGGGCTGTGTTCAGGAGATATTAGAGCTGTTAATCTGTTTAATGAATCTTCCTTTGGTGGAGTGTGGGGATGGCAGGCAGAGTCGACTACGGCAGAGTCAGAACGTCATATGGAGCGCGGGAGGGAGAGGAGAGGCTCAGAGCACATCCTAGACCTTCTCTGTTGCTTTAGGGATGGAGAAGAAATCCAAAGCAAACACACTGACCAAGCTTTAAGAAAGCAGCAGCTTTAGGTTTGAGTCTCCATTTAAACCCCTGTAGGAAGGATCAAGAGGCTTTTTAGACGTGCTCTACACAGTGTACAAAACATTAAGAACACCTTCCTAACAATGAGTTGCACCTCCCTTTGCCCTCAGAACAGCCTCAATTCATCAGGGCATGAACTCTTCAAAGGTGTCGAAAGTTTCAGGGATGCTTCGCACAGTTGTGTCGAGTTAACTTGATGTCTTTTGGGCGGTGGACCATGCTTGAAACACACGAGAAACTGTTGAGTGAAAAACCAGTGCGCATGGCATTTACTGTACTACCATACCCCATTCAAAGGCTCTTAAATATTTTGTCACCCTCTGAATGGCACACATACACAACCCATGTCTCAAACCGGTCTCCTCCCCTTCATCTACACTGATTGAAGTGGTTTAACATCTGACATGAATAAGGGATCATAGCTTTCACCTGGTCAGTAGATCATGGAAAGAGCAGGTTCATCATGTTGTCCACTCACTGTATATCACATTTTACAGTGAAACAAAAACAGCATGTACTGTATAATATGCTACTTTGGATATTACATTAGGCCAATGTGTTTTCCATATTGTAACAGCTCATTCAGACTGACAAGCTAAGGACTTCCACTCCTTTCTGTCAGTATTGTAGATAACCCAGGTATAAAATGAAACGTCTTACAATAACCGATGTTCCCCTATACAGAGGCCAAGGCTGTGTGTAGCTGCTATTCTAGCAGAGGTAAAGCCCACAAGCCTGGAGATAGAAAAGCTCATTATATCAAACATCTGCTTTAAATATATAAATAAGAGCGTGAGAGAGACAGTCAGAGAGAGATGCTTCTGAAACTAGGGGCTTTCTGAGACCCTCTCATGTGAGACACACGAAACAGACACTCTTCCAGCCACACCCTGTAGCGTACTGGAGAGACAGACCAGCCTGGTCTGCTTTGGCCTAACTCAGTCTTCATAACAGTCATGAAAGAGTGAACTAACACAAACATGGCTTTGGGCTGTTTGATCAGGATTGTATATACATATCCAAACTCACGTTCCCAATGCATCCGGACCAAAATCCCTGCTCCCATGCCTTTCATCAGGCTAGAATGTGGGCTCGAGCCCTGGTACTTACCAAGACGGTCGCTGTACTGACAGTGTGGATGCCCCGCCTACACATTCTCAACACCACTTCATTTGTTTATTTTCTTCACAACGTTAAACGCCAAGGCTCTTGATACAGGTCATGCTGAGACGAACCTCTTCTGAGTGTAACAAAGCTGCCTCTGCCTACAAAGATTATTCAGCAGATCAGTCTGCCTCACTGTGCTCCGTTAAGAGTAGTAGGTTTAGCCTCAACGGATCAACCGTTGTGACCTGAAAGAGGATCCCATGTAGCAACACTTCAGTTGATTGGTGAAGCTGACAATTGAGTCAGAAAGTTTGTTTATTCTGAGGAAAACAGGCAAGACTGTCTACTATTGAAGATGCATTAGTCGTTTGTATGGGATACATCGTCCAGCGAAATACTTACTTGCAGGTTCCTTCAACAATACAACAATAAATGATAAAAGATAAGAATACGAACAAAGTAAATGACAGTGGAATATATATTTTTTTGCATAAGTATAATACAGGAAGGCACAATTTATAGTCCAATGTTTACACATGTTTTGGGGGGAGGCAATGTATAAACTGAGCAGTATAATAAGAGTCTGGTAGCAGCAGTTGTGATATATGTGTGTGTAGCATGAATGTATGCATATGTGCATGTCTGTGTGCATGAGTGAGCGCATGTGTGCTAAGGTGTGGAGAATCAGAGCATGTGGTCACTCCAGTTCAAGTGTTCAGCAGTCTGATGACTTGTAGAAACCAACAGGCTCAGAGACCGTTTCTATCAGACCTGATGGTCCAATACAGTCTGCCCGACAGTAAGGGAGAGAACAGCTCTTGGCTGGGGTATGTGGGGTCCTTGATGCTGGGGGCCTTCAGTTTAGAGTAGATGTCCTGGGTGGGAGCAGGGATGTACTATCGTCCTGGCAGTGCTTTATCTTAAGACGCTGTGTTCAATTTCAGTGTTTTACTGTAAAATAACAAACTAAACTAAGTTATGCAAAGATCCAATCTAAAACGTCAGAGGGTGTGTACGTGGGTATTTGCACAAGAAACAGGGACACCCCACTGTCCAAAACACACTCAGGGCCAAGCAGGCCTTTAACAACCAATTACATCTGACAATACTGATACCATCTCAATCCAGGCCATCCAATGAGCTTTGCTCCTTTTCTGTTGCTTGGGTTGTTTCCTCTCTTGATAGCTGAATGAGTCTGCCTGTCATCTCAGTCTGAGCCACACTGTATTGGCCTGGAGTTGACGGGCCAATGCGACCTCCTTTGTCAGGGGGATCCGGAGTCCCCTGATGGGGTTTAGGGGGTTCCACACAGTGTGGCTCAAGGGGAGTAAGTCAGTCTCCTATGAGGCAGATATAGCCTCTGACATGGCCCCCACTCCATTCAACCAGTGTCTCACCCTGTGTACTTTCTCCAAATTGGAGAGAGTTGGAGCCAAGAGCGGAACAGAAGGTCATTGAGGCAGTTGGTTGACTGTTGGCTCAGGTTGGGCTCTACTCTACTGCTGGCCAAAAGCAGTTTTTTAGAACAGATCTCCCTGACGCTGACTACCAAGGCCTGGGCCTGTCAAGCTTTCTGCTAGGCCCGATGGGTCTGTTGAGACAGTCCTTTCAGACAGGAAAGTGTAGCCTGTCCTCGAATGGCCTGCTGAACCTGACTCGCATCCATTGGCCACTTGAAGCTCTTGAACAGAGTTTGGACTTTGTCCTTGTGAACAATTCCATTAAAGTATTTGACAATTCTGTTCTCAGGGCAGCGGTTAGGAACTGGGGACATAATATCATTATGTAGGCTACAGTGTGATAATAGGGCCTTGGGGTTATCACATCCACAGAGAACAATAGGTCATCTGGGGAAGAGTTGACGCCTATCCAGTTCAAGGAATCGTCTGCTCGATCTATGATCACACAAATATCTTGATTAATGGTTTAGCCGAGCTTATCTAAGAGTGTCCCTACCATACAGGTCCTCAACTACATTCCTCTGATATACCAACATCACATGGTCTCATTCCTTATACACCTTCCATGTGACATACCCAGGCACCTGGCTACATTCCTCTGATATACCAACATCACATGGTCTCATTCCTTATACACCTTCCATGTGTGACATACCCAGGCACCTGGCTACATTCCTCTGATATACCAACATCACATGGTCTCATTCCTTATACACCTTCCATGTGTGACATACCCAGGCACCTGGCTACATTCCTCTGATATACCAACATCACATGGTCTCATTCCTTATACACCTTTCATGTGTGACATACCCAGGCACCTGGCTACATTCCTCTGATATACCAACATCACATGGTCTCATTCCTTATACACCTTCCATGTGTGACATACCCAGGCACCTGGCTACATTCCTCAAATGGCACAGCTCCAAAACCACAGGTAGGCTACACTTATTTGATAGCTGTACCTAAACTGAATCTGTACAGTGTCGCTATGCCAACTGAACCTGAAGGCCTGTACAGTGTAACTATGACTACCTCACACCCATCTGGTGACCTTACGTTTGATATTCATTAAGTCTACAGCCCTTGAGAGCATTTGAGGTTTTTCTTCCCTCCCAGAAGACTTGACTATCCACACTCACTTTGTATGTTGCCAAATGTCTGGCATTTCCTCTAGCGCCAGTACTTTCACTGCCAGACAGACATGAGGTCATATGATGATAGAGAGATGAATTCGATGCAAGCATCAGCAGCATCGGGTTTTTCTACATCACGTCTGATAAACACAGCCTCCATCATTGCTGTAATTGTCTGTCATTTATGGACCTGCTGGTGGCCATTTTGAAATGAAATTCTAAGAATGGCAAAGATCGGAGTCTTCCTGTTCTGAGACAAATCAATCATTAAAACCTTTGGGAGGCCTGCAGTGTCATCAGGTTGCCATTAGTTTCTCTGGCCCTCCCTAACCTTCAGCAGAGCTCCAGGAAATGCAGGATTTCCACTTTCCTCCAAGCTCATATTACACCATCCTTCAGGGAGCAGAACTGTGGCCTCCCAGTCCTTCCATCCCTACACAACCACCAATAAGGACATAAGACTTCTGGTGTAGTGTGAAGTCTGAAGACATACAGTACTACCACCTAAAATACTGTCGTGCTACCACTAGTAAAACACTTGACCTGACAGAGTGTTTTTCATTAGTAGCATTGCGGCACAAATGACACCAGAATGGGAACTAACAGCCTCATCACTTGGATATACAGTACAATGAAAGCAGCACAACAGGCACGGTTCTCCACTGTGCCATTGTTTGCCTTGCGCTGGGAATGCAGCAATGATTGGCACTTTAATAAAAGATGCCAACTTCCTTCCTCTTCCACCCTGTCATCCATTTCAATAGTTGGTTATTCATTCATCATGACCCTGACAGCACATGGGGGTGGTGTAGTCTGTCTGTGGCATTACCAGGCTGATAACGCTATTAGGAGAGGTTTCACTGAACTGACACATTTAGCACCAAGTAATCCTTTCAGTGAGGCATTAGAGCTGACCCAATGTCCCCTACAAATGGACTGGCCCCAGAAACCAAACTAACATTTTAAATCGGTGCCTTCAAGTCCAGTGCTAAACACCGAAGTGGGTACACACAGAGCGCTTATCATGAGCTAGTGTTCTCCCTGCTGAACGCAGACATATGTAGCCAAACGGGACAATTGTTAACTGGGTTAGCACCCTTCTGTGAACTACAGAGAAAGCTAATGCAAAAGTCCAATAAACGACAGACCAAATCTGCCACATTTCAACCTTGCCACAATACTTGGGCGGTGTACCTCCCTGTCCCATATCGCTGTGTGGAGTGAAAGACTCAGAGATGCTGGTATTCATATTAAAATCAGGGGACACTCAGTCTCACGGTGACAACGGCTCGTAAAAGTCATGGGTTCCATAGGGTGTCTGAGGTCCAGAGGCCTCCGGTCTGTCAGTAGTATGCTAATGGAACCACAGCGTGAAGGGACTGACAACATGGATCATTCACTAACACCTCATCTCAAACATACTATTAGCTTACATAGTAAAATATCATAAATAATATCCCTCATTCATTCCCTGGTGTCTGCAATGATTTATGTGTGTCTACACATACTGTACATGGTGTTAGCATGAGACTGTCAATCAAATGTATTTATAAAGCCCTTTTTATGTCAGATGACAAGTGCTACACAGAAACCCAGTCTAAACCCCCAAACAGCAAGCAATGCATTTGAAGCACAGTGGCTAGGAAAAACTCCCTGGGAAGGCAGGAATCTAGGAAGAAACCTAGAGAGGAATCAGGTTCTGAGGGGTGGCCAGTCCTCTTCTGGCTGTGCCGGCAAGTGTGCAGGTGTGTTCTGTGTTTGTGCGTGTCGCGCTCTGCTCTGAACATCTGTCCCCTGCTCCACCCACTGCCTCATGTTAGTTCCTGTTTTGACCTCCTGGTATGTCATAGTTCCACGCACAAGTCAACAACTAACTTTCCCCCAGGCCGTTGCTGCAAATGAGAGGGTATTCAGTCAACTCACCTGGTTAAATAAAGAATAAACCAACCAAGCCCATAGGACCCGAGTCAACAAACAGAAACAGCCAGAGAGAACAGATGCTCTTAGGCTGTGTTTGTATTATTCACTGAGACACGACTTCTTATCTCAGCAATCTTGGGTGATGGAAGTCAAATCAAATTGTATTTTCCATGCGCCAAATACAACAGGTGCAATGATTTACAGTGAACTACTTACAAGTCCTTAACCAGCAATGCAGTTGTAAGAAAATAGAGTTCAGAAAATATTTAGTAACTAAACCACAAAAATAACAATAACGAGGCTATATACAGGGGGTAGCAGTACCGAGTCAATGTGCGGGGGTACAGGTTAGTCGAAGGTAATTTGTACATGTAGGTAGGGGTAAAGTGACTATGCATAGATAAGAGGTGCCACTTTGTTCTTTAGGTTTTGCACATAAGGGTAACAGGAGCAGCACTGACAGACCCAAACACACTTCAATGAGCAGGCAGGGCTGTGGCATGCAGGCAGACTGCACAGGACAGAGAGAGGCTCAGATGCTCTTCCCTCTGTTGGGAGCATGCTCATTGGAGTGTGCTCATCAAAGCCCTCTTTCATCCTCTAATGGGATGCAAAACAAGGCAACGTGAGACTCCGTCTGGTTAACAGCTCCAAAACATACCATCTAACACGGAGCAATGCTAGGGCTCTCCTACACTGTCAAATAGTTCCACGAGACCGTCTAACATGGCACGATGCTATTTCTCTCCTCCAGCACAATGCTGCTTACAAAGCCCCTTCCATGCCCCTCTCCTTAGCTCTCCTTTCCTGCCATTGCCTTGGAACAGCCAAAAGCTACAGCCATGTCGTTTGGTGTTTTGGGGAGCGCTTAGGGTAGAGGGTTGAAAATTTGTGTTGAGAAGGGGGTGGGTACGGTCTCGTCTGAAAGGCACATTTTTAAGTGGCTCTTTCCTTCCTGCCCCCCCCCATGGTCTCCCTAAAAAGGTGTCTCTTTACACGTGTAGCTGTCACCCAGTCCTCTTTCCTCCCTGCACTACATCATCAATATTTCATTAGGTGCTGAAGCACGTCCGTCATTACCTCATGATCTCGGAGCGCTCAGTGAATTATAAGGAGGATGCTGGGACCTCCTATCAGACAGACAACAAAGTCCCCATCCTGAAATGTGCAAGTACTTCACCTGCCACCATGAAATCCCACGTCTTTATGAGCCTGATACTACAGAGCCTGCTGCTGTTCATCCACTAACGTTAGCGTGCATAGCAACACTGGACAACACAGCCCTGGGATCGGCTCTGCCTTCCTCCCTACTAGTCTTACCTTGCAGCTGCTTAAAGCGGCCCTCCAGCTGGTTGTAGTTGAAGGCAGCCTGTTTGGCGGAGTAGCCCGGATCAGGGACAGGGCTGGTGGCTAGAGAGGGGCCAGGCCCAGAAGGGGACAGGGCCCCTGGAGAGAGATGCCCTGGGGACAAGGGGCCAGGCATACTGGTCGCCCTCTGTAGCTCCATCAGTCCAGTAGAAAATAAAAGGGCTGGGGAAAGTAGAGTGAAGAGGGGTTCGCTGGCCCCCCCCTTCTAAAATAAGAATGTCCAGTGGTGGCTGAGATGTAAGAGGTTAGCTGGAAAAGTCCCTCTGTGGGGGATCCTGCAGCAGTCAGCCCCGGGGTCAAATGCTGGCTCAACAGCACCGCAGCATCACGCTTGCCTCAGACTTCTTTCCTCCCTTCCACCATCATCCCCCCATCCTCACACAACACAAGCAGGCTGCAGACACTCCAACATGCACAATAAGAAAGATAGTGCTGCACTCCAATGTGGTAAAAGCCACAGAGGGGAAGAGAGAGAGAGACACACACCGATTCAGAGAAAGCACACTGGACTCCGTACTCCTGCAATGAGCAGAAGACTGCTCAAAAACACTGCACACCTTTCAAACCTTAGGGAGGGGTGGGAGGAGCCAGCAGCCTGGAATTTCTTTAGCAGCCACTCACAGCCCTTGTGTTTAGTGGTGATGTCACAGCTGCATTACCATAAGGGGGAGTAGGAGGGAAAGAGGAGCAGAGGGCTGTACCAAATGGAAAGGGGGAGACTTGGCCGAGACCTTCCCCATTTCTAAGCACATTCGTAATATCAAGAGACAAAACATCCCATATTTCATTGAATCATAGATACACATGCAAAAAAAAAAAAAAAAAACTTCCTGGCTGTGTCCTGCCAACACGTCCTGTTAGAGTTCACGGTAAAGCGCCTCCCCCTCCACACAAGTGTGTGGGCCTCACTAAAACTTTTGAACGGCCATACAAAACCGGAAGAAATAGCTCTGTGTAATAATATCCTAGACAGTGAACAGGTCTCTCCAGTCCTTTCCATTATTTAGCCATGTAGTCCACCTGACCCACCACTTGAAGTGAGGGGTTATTGCACACAATTGAGACTTATTGATTTAAAAAAAAACATTACATCTCCATTTGCTTGGCTCTTCCTCTGACAATGGACATCTATAGTTGTTAGACTAGTCCAACAACACAATGCTCCCACCCATCTGAAACCCCTTCATGCAAAGCCCCCCTTAAATATATTTCAAAGCTGGTCTTTCTCAAATTCCAGGCATGTTATGGTATGAGATTTCATCAGTTTTAAAATGGAAGGCATGGCTTTGGGGGGGGGACAAAAAGGTTTCTACTCCCCAAAGCTCATGCGAATTCCCCCTAGCTGGCCCATTACTCCTGGCTATTTATACTGTAATATATCTAAACACCGCTGCAGGTTCTCACAGGGCAGTCAGCCTAACATTCACCAAAAACAGTCCCAGGTTAGGGCCCAGTCAGTCTGACATGGCTTTGCCCTAGTGACTGATCTTCTGTCGTATCACTTCTCTAGAAATCTCTTCACAGGTCTGTTATTATGCATGCCTACCCGTTGTTCTTTGGGACCAGATGGAATACATGAGAAATCTGTAGCTAAGTAGGCGGAGAAAGGCGCTTGCAAAGCCTGGATAGGTGGTTTCGATTCCTGTGACCACCCATATGTAAAATGTATGACTAGGTCGCTTTGGATACATATCTGCTAAATGCTTGCCTGGTTACCCAATGAGAAATTGCATCGAAGTGCAGAAATTTTGCATTTGGATCAAGAAAGTTTCCTGATGACCTCTACAAGCCAGAATGTTGAATACGATCATATTTGAACGTACTTTAACGGTTGTCTGTGCGGTTGGTCCTTTTGGTGGTAGGAATGAGAGAAAAAAATATATCCACAGGAAAGTACAATTGCATCAACTTTTTCAAACCACTGGTTGTGATTTCAGATTTGTATCACCTGAAGCATGCACACAAGATGAAAATACATGCAGGAGACGCATGACCATCTCCTGCACGTGTTTACATGGTTCTGTGCATGCTTCAGGTGATACAAATCTGAACTCACAACCAGTGGTTTGAAAAGTTGAGGCAATTGTACTTTCTCATTCCTACCACCAAAAGGACCAACCGCACAGACAACCGTTAAAGTACGTTCAAATATTAACATTATGGCTTGTAGAGGTCGCGAGAAGAAACTTTCCTCATTCAAAAAGATCATTTATGCCCAACGTAGAATTCAATGCAACGTTGGGTAACCAGGCAACTAAATGGATATTATGTGTATTGAAAGTTGGGTTAGTGGGGTATCTCTGTGCGGTGAGGAATGAGTGTGTGAGGTAAATTTAGGGGCCCCAACTTTCACTGGGGACGACATGTCCCCCCCACATTCTGAAATTCCATTTTTTGTCCCACCCAGTTATCATTGGAATGTGATACAAAACGAGGCACGGTGTGCTTTAGGACCACAACCAAAGTTGCGCCCCTGGGTAAATGTATGGGGATAGTTGAAGGAGCAAGGTAAACATGAGCAGTGATAGGTGGTTTTTAGTCAATACTGAAGTGAAAGAAAGCTGCATGTGAAGGGAAAACAGTATGGACCGAATGAAAAACTCCTCTATACGAGCTGCCCCATTTTCCTGCGTGGTCGGAGCACTAATCACAAGGCCTCCTCACGAACTTGAGAGCCTCTGTTCCACACAAACACACTATTCATTCAGTAAAACATCCCTCTCCACTGTTTAACTTAAATACTCCCTCATTTAAAATACCATAACCTTCATCTGAAACCGTTCCTATATTATCTAATTAATGCATTCAAACGCAATGGCTCACTACCACTGGTGGACTTACCATCAGGGCTCACATCAAGCTAGGCATAATAAAAATAAACATTTGAGTCACCCCCCCCCCGATAGTTAATAAATCCATCAAAATCAGTCTTGTTTAAGCTTGCATGGACACGGACGCTCCAGACTTGTGAGAAAACAGGTTTTCGGAATGTCTCCTGATCTGACAAACACACCTCTAGCTCAGACACCATCCACCGCAGATGCGGATGCGGTGGAAAGTGTCCGAGCTACAGCGGTGTTTGTCAGATCAGGAGACATTACGAAAACCTTTTTCATGAAAACATCAGGAGCAGTCGGTCCGTTTAGGCTACACACTAAATATGAGATTCACAAACACTATGGTGTTCTCCGTTTTGCTCTACAACCCCGCGAAAGGGCAGAAAAATCTAAGTGAATAGGGCAATTCCACTATAAACTTTCTACTTTTAAACTCTGACAAAACAGAGATGCTTGTTCTAGGTCCCAAGAAATAAAGAGATCTTCTGTTGAATCTGACAATTAATCTTGATGGTTGTACAGTCGTCTCAAATAAAACTGGAGGACCTCGGCGTTAATCTGGACCCTGAGCTCTCTTTTGACGAACATATCAAGACTGTTAAGGACAGCTCCCCCCCATCTACACATTGCAAATATCTGAAATTCTGTCCAAAAATGCTGAAAAATGTATCCATGCTTTTGTTACTTCAAGGTTAGACTACTGCAATGCTCTACTTTCCGGCTACCCAGATATAGCACTACATAAACTTCAGTGTAAATATGGCTTCTAGAATCCTGACTAGAACCCCAAAATGTTATCATATTACTCCAGTGCTAGCACTGGATGGGGCCAGTGTCTCCTGACCCCTCCCGTCTAAGCCTCCAGTATTTATGCTGCAGTAGTTTGTGTCGGGGGCTAGGGTCAGTCTGTTATATCTGGAGTACTTCTGTCTTATCCAGTGTCCTGTGTGAATTTAAGTATGCTCGCTCTAATTCTGAGGATCTGACCTCTAGGACCATGCCTCAGGACTACCTGGCATGATGCCTCCTTGCTGTCCCCAGTCCACTTGGCCTTGCTGCTGCTGCAACTGTTCTGCCTGCGGCTATGGAACCCTGACCTGTTCACCGGACGTGCTACCTGTCCCAGACCTGCTGTTTTCAACTCTAGAGACAGCAGGAGCGGTAGAGATACTCTCAATGATCGGCTATGAAAAGCCAACTGACATTACTCCTGAGGTGCTGACTTGTTGCACCCTCAACAACTACTGTGATTATTATTTGACCATGCTGGTCATGTTCTGTTATAATCTCCACCCGGGCACAGCCAGAAGAGGAATGGCCACCCGTCAGCCTGGTTCCTCTAGGTTTTGGCCTTTCTAGGGAGTTTTTCCTAGCCACCGTGCTTCTACACCTGCATTGTTTGCTGTTTGGAGTTTTAGACTAGGTTTCTGTACAGCACTGAGATATCAGCTGATGTACGAAGGGCTATATACATACATTTGATTTGATTTATGAATCAGTTATTCAATGCACTTCTATGGGCTAATAGTAGTAAGGCCAAATTCAATGTTTTATCAAATGTTTAAAAGGTGTATTTTCAAAGGTACTAAAATTCTAAATCAAAATAGCTAAATGACCCTTGGTATGACCAGCTTAAAACAATTCCATACTTTGTTACATTTTAGTCATTTAGGAGACGCTCTTATCCAGAGCGACCTTACACGAGCAATTTGGGTTAAGTGGCTTGCTCACGGGCACATAGATCCTTCACCTAGTCGTTTTGGGGATTTGAACCAGCGACCTACCTGCCACCCGTTAGCTTGATAGAAACCCAGTGCTGGGCACTTACTCTAGAGGGATACAATATGCATTTCTTTAGTAATAAAGACAGGTGCTGCTGATAATATGCCAATGTCGCCGAGGCAAAGGACATGTACATGTAGGCCACGTAGCGGATGCTGTCTGGACAAAAAGATTGGCTTGTCATAGTATTTTTGTCCAGACAGCATCAGATACATGGGCTAAATATAGTAAGACCGAGGGGCGCTGTTGTTTCGCTCGGATGCGAGATCGCTTCACCCACTTGCGAATTGAAGGAAAGTTGGCGGATGCACAGTGCACTGTTCAGATGCTGGAATTATTTTTAATCAACGTGCAAAGGTAACCTACTTTATTGAAGTGAATGTTAGACAAATTTGATGAAAACATGACTGGTTGTGTTCATGGCAGATTAAAAGGTAAAACATTTTTACAGTTAAATAACACGTCTTCACTATAAATCCCAGACACATTTTTAAGAGGGGTGCGACTGGAGGGTCTCAGACTGGCCTCTGCCAAATCACTAAGTCTGGCCCTGCTCACTACTTATAACAATGTCCCATGAGGATGTTCTGAATGAGTCAAAGAACATCCTGTGGTTTAAGATTCAGTTTCCCCCCTCTGTTCTATTGAGAAAGGGAGGAGGATGGGGATGGGAGGGGGGTCCATATGGTTTTAGTCATAAGCCTCCAGCCAGGAGAGTGAACCAGTGAAATATCACTTGACAGCCACTGTCTCTGGTATGTGCTACCCTACAGTCATGCCTCTCCAGCCATTGTACTGTGATCCACAAGGACAAAAGGGGAAACAAATGGCATACAAGCTGCGACAAACTCATTATGAGTCATTAAAAAGGCAATGAACCGAGGTGTTAGTCGATAAGAGCCATCCTTTTGCTTTTCTGATTACCCTAAAGCTTGTACACCAGAGATCTGTACAAGAAACTCAAAAATACAGGCACTCTGCATTAGTGATGGGGGGGGGATATATAGCTGCCTATCACAATATTATATAGATACTTTGACTCAAAGTAACTTTTTTCTTTTGCTAGGTAGCTTTCGCTAGTGTTAGTTTGCTGTACCTGCACCGAAACTCCAGTATTTTTCATCCTATAGCTTGTTCTCAGTTTTATTTTTAACTAGTGAGCCAACATGATTTCAGCAACTTTTATTTCCGTGAAGTATCAAAACACGTTCTCATGCTCTAGTCTCTCTGCAGCAGACAAAGAGTGCGCAATATTCTTGTAACAGCAAATCACAATAAAAAAATCAAATCAGTTTCGAAAAGCAATACATTTATAAAATCGTGAAAATCGCAATATCTGCACCTAAGTATCACTATAATATTGTAACGTGAGGTCCCTGGCAATTCCCAGCCCTACTCTCCATAGGCCAAACAATATATTTTAGTAGCTAAATGGGGACAGCTATGACAGGTCCAGATGGTATGAAGTCTGCAGGTTGCCAAGACACCTGGCCCTGCTGGAATGGTCTTCACTGGGCTCCTCACTGATGCGTTACGGACACAAACCTGTAAAGCCATCGTGGAGAATTTCACAAGAGTACTCTGCTTCATCCCTGTCAAATTAGAATGACATTAAGAGTTCAGTTCCTACCAGCGAGATTGATGAACATCTTTTTTTTAAAAGAGCCAGAGACAGTCCACTTCAGACGTTCTCTTATATTTGGGAAACGATACCCCCCTCAGACCTGGGGAGACTGACCTGGTGGCTTCCTGTTTTAATGTGTAAATGTTGGAATGCAGAGAATGTTAGGGGGCACGGGGTGGATGCTCCGCAGAATAAAGTGTATTTCAGATGAGGCGCTGTCACGGCTGGTTTGAATTATTCACACGTCTCGGCTGGGCCGGCCTTGCAGAATGTGGCGATCGTTTTTAAGAGCTCCTCTCTGCAGCCACTCCGGTGACCTCAGCGCTGGTTATTCCTGGACCCTTCAGGGTGAAGTAGAACCACATTTCCAGAAACAGCAGGGATACTGCCAAGGTTCCAAATGGGTCAATACACACAAATGGGAAGTGTGTAAACAAACACACTGACTGGAAACAAGCAAATGGTTGTGTCCCAGGCTGCAAAGATTCTCATTGACATTATTTACCCCCTCACAGACCTTCACATATACACACACAAACATCTTGGCTGTATGCTCATACTAGGACTGGCGGTCTTGGAATTTGAGGTCACAATTGTTTGTACACATGGATATGCTTCTCAATAACAACCCATTTGAAACAAGCCATTACACTTCGTTATTCTCATGACATTATTATACATGTTATTACTTATAAATATTAAAATCAACAAATTAAGAATTGCCAGATTGGAGGGAATCGGTCGCATTTTTTGTACTGACAACATTAACGGAGTCAAAATAAAGAGATTTGCCTACCTTGCCCTCTTCTGTTGGCTTTTCTGCAGATCATTATTTAAAAAAAATAAAGATCCTCTTGACGCACAAACCAATGAGTTTTCACCCACTTTTCCCGAAATATTTGCAAATTGTCCCAAACCCTGCAGCTATGGTCATTCAATGGCAGTGGAATATGTTCTTCAACGAGAGGACACCGTAATGAGAAGGTAACCAAAGCTAATGAAAAACAGGCCTTTTACCAGAATAAATTCAGACAGGCTACTTTAGAACATTTTCTGAGAACACGCGTAATCAAAGCCACCAGCGTATATCAAACAAGCAAATATTTCTCCTTTCCTTAACTTGTTTGGTGTAGGGGGCAGCATTTTCACTTTTGGATAAATAGCGTGCCCAAACTGAACTGCCTCCTACTCTGTCCCAGATCCTAATATATGCATATTATTATTAGTATTGGATAGAAAACACTGAAGTTTATAAAACTGTTTGAATCATGACTGTGTATAACAGAACTTATTTAACAGGCGAAACCCCGAGAACAAACCAGATTTTTTAAAAGCCTTTTCAATAGGTTTTCATGGGGAATCCAGAATTCTAAATCGACATTCCTGCAGTTCCTACCGCTTCCACTGGATGTCACCAGTTTGTAGAAATTGGGCGAGGTTTTTCCTTTGTGTAATGAAGTACCATAGCTCAGAACGAACGTCACTTCATGTGTACCTTTTGATAGAGGCGCGTAACCAGAAAAGTAGCGCCAGTTTGTTTTGCTCCTGTATTGAACACAGATCATCCAGTCTTCAATTTGATCGATTATATATGTTTAGAAATACCTAAAGTTGTATTACAAAAGTAGTTTGAAATGTTTAGGCAAAGTTTACAGGTAACCTTTGAGATATTTTGTAGCGATGTTGCGTAAGTTGGAAGCAGTGTTTTTCTGGATCAAACACACCAAATAAATGGACATTTTGGATATATGTCGACGGAATTAAATCGAACAAAAAGGACCATTTGTGATGTTTATGGGACATAGGAGTGCCAACAAAAGAAGCTCGTCAAAGGTAAGGCATGATTTATATTTTATTTCTGCGTTTTGGTGTCGCGCCTGCAGGGTTAAAATATGCTACTGTCATTGTTTACCGTTGTGCCATCATCAGATAATAGCATCTTATGCTTTCTCCTGAAAAGCCTTTTTGAAATCTGACATGTTGGCTGGATTCACAACCAGTGTAGCTTTAATTTGCCATCTTGCATGTGTAATTTAATGAAAGTGTGATTTTTATAGAAATTTATTTTTAATTTGGCGCTCTGCATTCTCTGGCTTTTGGCCATGTGGGACGCCAGCGTCCCGCCTACTCCAGAGGTTAAAACGTATTCAAAAACCTAGGCCTATCTTAGGCTTTCCGAAAGTGGGCTGTACGATAATGAATTGACAATGAATGTATGGAGGGGAGAGATATGCTACAGTTACTAAGATGAAACTGAAATCATTCAAATGGCATATACTATTTATTAGTGATGCTGATTATTGAGGGGGAGAGATGTTTATTTTTGACTCTGAGGAACTATTATAATTTGAATGGATGTTTAAAAATGTTTTTATTAAAAACATATTTTATACTTACTTGTTCAGACGTGCGCACTCCGCCAACATTAACAGGACAGAGAAACCAGACACAACATGCTCATATGGAACATGTAAATGGCATGAAATAAACCAAAACTTGTTTCTCACAAGTGTAGCAGGTTGTCCACTCAGAGGATGAGAATTTTAAAATGACAAATTAATACATGCATTAACAGAAATGCATGGCTACCACATGGGAATTCATTAAAGTGGATTGCAGGTGACACTGTTTAGCCTAGGCTACTATTCTACTTTGCGGGGATAGGAGGGTGGCAATTGTGTTGGTCTAGTGTAGGGAAGCATTCCAGCCAGGACCGGGCCTGATTAGACATAATTTAAGAAAATATTCCATATCAAATTACACCATGCCAGGTTAGAGAGGATTGGAGCATTGTCCATTTGACACAACATAAGTGCATTAAAAGCCTCGGAGCCAGAATAAAACTGTCGACTGCTGTTGAGAAATTAGTAGCGAGACGCATCCAACCTTTTTAAAAATGCCTATTTATTTATTAGTAAGCAATGAAAACATGCATTGTATGAAAGAAAGCCCACACAAACAAGGTTTTTACTGAAGTGTCATACACTATAGAGCGCTATAGGTTAAGGAGATAAAGATCTGTTTCCAAGGGGACCAGTCGAGTTGGCCCAAAGTGGTGTTAGATTTCCCTATCATATGAACACCCTGTGGAGGTGAACCACACCTGGTCATACGAACTCTTCAGGAGAAAACTAGCCTGGCATCAGGAAGGGGCATCAGTTTACACCATAGATTTGGTTGGTTTATACAGACATGTTAGTCTGTTCAAGCACAAGACCTGGCACCAAAGTCATCCTGTATCCTTGAACAGCATGGTTTTAGTGTGGTGGTGGGGTGCTCCATGTACTGTACATCTAACCTTGACTGGAACTTGTTGGCAACATGAGGTGATGTGGAACACATTTAAGTTACAATTACCCTTCAGAATGCCAATAAAACAGATGTTTTTCACCACACTGGTGAGCTCTCCACAACTAACAATTTAAGTGGCCACGGTTCAAGGTCAAAATTCCATTTAAAACTGCGGACATAAGCAGCCAGACACTGGTTCTGCCTAACTGATGAAAAAAGGGGCATGCACATGCGAGTGATGTCACCTCCATCAAGTGACGCCAAAGGAGCAGAATGCCATTGCAATGCTAAGCTCACATCTGACCAACAAATGCACAGAGGGAGTGGGGGAGAGAGAGAGAGAGAGAGAGAGAGAGGGTTGAGCAGAGAGAAAGGGGTTTTACTGCAGTAAGCATCCGGCTGGTATCGATTACATGAATCATTTATATCAGATGATCAGCTTAATTGGAACACGGGGGACAGAAATTTTACCCCAACACGGGGGACAGAAATTCTACCCCAACACGGGGGACAGAAATTCTACCAAAATACCTTTCGTAACATGATAAACTCAGACCTAACAATACAAATGATGCTATACATTATTCTATATATAGTCTACAAAAGACAACTCAGACAGTGACAGAAGCTTATCCATGGGGATAAGAGAAAAGCAGGATATATGGACATGTGGCACAACAACAAGACAGCCATTATCATGAACAAAATACCTACAACAATGCCAACAGACGAAGAGCCGGAGGACCCATATTGTGGTGCTGCAGTCCACCACCTCCTGCATATTTAAGAGGAAGGTGAATTATTTAATTAAGTGGAACACTAGCATATTGGCCTGGAAACCATGGAACCCCCAAAACAAGTCTGCAGCTACTGGGTGGCAAGAGTAGAACATCTCAGCAGGGACAGTATTCAGGCCCTTTCACTTTTTGCACATTGTTACGTTACAGGCTTATTCTAAAACTGATTAAATAAATGTTTATCAATCTACACACAACACCCCATAATGACAAAGTGAAAACAAGTGTAGAAATGTTTGTGAATTTATTAAAAGTCAAAAACAGAAATACCTTATTTACAGTTGAAAGTTTACATGCACCTTAGCCAAATACATTTAAAAATCAGTTTCACAATTCCTGACATTTTATCCTAGTAAAAATTCCCTGTCTTCAGTCAGTTAGGATAACCACTTTATTTTAAAGGAAGTGAAATGTCAGAATAGTAGAGAATGATTCATTTCAGATTTGATTTCTTTCATCACATTCCCAGTGGTTCAGAAGTTTACATGCACTCATTTAGTATGTGGTAGCATTGCCTTTAAGTTGTTTAACTGGGTCAAAATTTCAGGTAGCCTTCCACAAGCTTCCCACAGTAAGTTCGGTGAATTTTGGCCCATTCCTCCTGATAGAGCTGGTGTAACCGAGTCAGGTTTGTAGGCCTCCTTGCCCGTGCACGCTTTCAGTTCTGCCCACAAATTGTCTATAGGATTGAGATCAGGGCTTTGTGATGGCCACTCAAATACCTAGACTTTGTTGTCCTTAAGCTATTTTGGAAGTATGCTTGGGGTCATTGTCCATTTGGAAGACCTATTTGCAACCAAGCTTTAACTTCCTGACTGTCTTGAGATATTGCTTCAATAGATCTACATAATGTTCCAGCCTCATGATGCCATCTATTTTGTGAAGTGCACCAGTCCCTCCTGCAGCGTCGCACACCCACAACATGATGCTGCCACCCCCGTGCTTCACAGTTGGGATGGTTCTCATCAGCTTGCAAACCTCCTTTTCCTCCAAACATAATGGTCATTATGGCCAAACAGTTCAATTTTTGTTGTTTCATCAGACCAGAGGACATTCTCCAAAAAGTACGATTGTTGGCCCCATGTGCAGTTGCAAACCGTAGTCTGGCTTTTTTAATGGCGGTTTTGGAGCAGTGGCTTCCTCCTTGCTGAGCGGCCTTTCAGGTTATGTCGATATAGAACTCGTTTTACTGTGGATATAGATACTGGAGGAAATGGGTACAAAAGTATCTTCACAATGTTCTTTGTTGTTGTTCTGCACTTTTCACACCAAAGTATGTTCATCTCTAGGAGACAGAATGTCTCCTTCCTTGTGCGGTATGACGGCTGCGTGGTCCCATGGTGTTTATACTTGCGTACTATTGTTTGTACAGATGAACGTGGTACCTTCAGTCGTTTGGAAATTCCTCCCAAGGATGAACCAGACTTGGAGGTCTTAAATAGTTTTTTTTTAAATGAAGTCCTGGCTGATTTATTTGGATTTCCCTGTGATGTCAAGCTAAAAGAGGCACTGAGTTTGAAGGTAGGTCTTGAAATACATCCACAGGTACAATTAACTCAAATGTCAATTAGCCTAACAGAAGCTTCTAAAGCCATGACATCATTTTCTGGAATTTTTCAAGCTGTTTAAAAGGCAGTCAACTTAGCCCCACTGGATTTGTGATAGATTATTTCACTGTCTAAACAATTGTTGGAAAAATGACTTGTCATGTACAAAGTAGATATACTAAGACACTTGCCAAAACTATAGTTTGTTAACATGACATTTGTGGAGTGGTTGAAAAACAAGTATTAAATGACTCCAACCTACGTGTACGTAAACTTCCGACTTCAACTGTACATAAGTATTCGGACCCTTTGCCATGAGACTTGAAATTGAGCTCCGGTGCATCCTGTTTCAATTGATCATCCTTGAGAATGTCCTACAACTTGATTGTACCACACCTGCCATTAATTAAATTAATTGGACATTATTTAGAAAGGCACACACCTGTCTATGTAAGGTCCCACAGTTGACAGTGCATGTCAGAGCAAAAACCAAGTCATGAGGTAGAAGGACTTGTCCTAGAGCGTCGAGGCATAGATCTTGGGAAGAGTACTAAAAGGTCACTAACACAGTGGCCTCCATCATTCTTAAATGGAAGAAGTTGGGAACCACCAAGACTCGTCCTAGAGCTGGCCTCTCAGGCAAACTGAGCAATCGGTGGAGAAGGGCCTTGGTTAGGGAGGTGACCAAGAACCCGATGGTCACTGACAGAGCTCTAGAGTTCCTCTGTGGAGATGGGAGAATCTTCCAGAAGGACAACCATCTCTGCAGCACTCCACCTATCAGGTCTTTATGGTCGAGTGGCCAGACGGAAGCCACTCCTCAGTAAAAAGGCACATGAGAGCCTGCTTGGAGTTTGCCAAAAGGCACCTAAAGGACTCTCCGATCATGAGAAACAAGATTCTCTGGTCTGATGAAACCAAGATTGAACTCATTGGCCGGAATGCCAAGTCTGGAGGAAACCTTGCACCATCTCTACGGTGAAGCATGGTGGTGGCAGCATAATGCTGTGGGGATGTTTTTCAGTGGCAGGGACTGGTAGACTAGTCAGGATCGAGGGAAAGATTAACAGCGCAAATTACAGAGAGATCCTTGATGAAGTCCTGAGCGCTCTGGAGCAGGTTCTCGGACTGGGGCGAAGGCTCACCTTCCAACAGGACAACGAACCTAATCACACAGCTAAGACAATGCAGCAGTGGCTTCGAGACAAGTCTCTGAATGTCCTTGAGTGGCCCAGCCAGAGTCTGGACTTGAACCTGATCAAAAATCTCTGGAGAGACCTGAAAATAACTGCAACAATGCTCCCCATCCAACCTGACAGAACTTGAGGGTCTGCAGAGAAGAATGGGAGATACAGATCTGCCGAGCTTGTAGCGTCATCCCCAAGACTCGAGGCTGTAATCGGTGCCAAAGGTGCTTCAAAGTACTGAGTAAAGAATCTGAATACTTATGTAAATGTAATATTTCCCTTTTTTGCTTAGTAATTATGGGGTATTGTGTGTAGATTATCACATTTTAGTGTATGACTAAAGTAATAAAATGTGGAAAAATTATAGGTCTGAATACTTTCCAAAGGCACTGTATACTGTAGGGAGGCACAGTAAGTGGACTCTTCAAAGTCTGGGTGAGCCAAAATTCTGGTTAGCATTAAGAGATAAGGGTATATTGAAACCACAACAGTGCCACATAGGTCCTAGGACAGGAAGATATGGCTTTACAATTGCCATTTTAGCTACAATGCTTCATCTGTGTGTAATTTATCTCCAACACAGGGCTTTGGCCACTTCCTGTATGATATATATATTTTCTCTACATCACAGATCAGATTGGGTTCAAGTTCTCGATCTGAGTTAATCCTCATTTTACGTCATTAATTATTCCTCCCCAACGGCTATTCTGTAACTCTGTGTCCACCAATCCTCAAAGAAGCAGTGGTCACACTCACCACAATGACAGAGTAACGATCCCAATTAACAAGCAGGAATACAGCTTAAACCTATATTGCACAGCAACTTCATCAGATTGGTTCAACAGTAGCCAAAGGATAGCAGTAGTCCAGCCTGACACCGTGATAAAGTAGTATACTGTATATCTGACATTTGTAACCCATTTATGGAATAGAAGCAGCTTGTGCGGTGCCAGTTGGAGCCTGTGCTGTCCCCTAGTGTTTAGTATGTCTATGACCAGACAGGGGACAGAGTTGCTTTTCACATTACTGAGTAGAACCTTACTGAGCCGAGCCAATCTGTACTGAATTTGTCTGGTTATGTATTCACAGTAGTTGCTGGAACAGTGCTGGAAAGGACAATGTAAACAGTATATCCATGTGTAAGACGGTCCTCGGATCCAGTAGTGTTGTAGTTCTGGTTCCTACCTGCCAGGGCCTTGATGCGGGAGCGTTCAAACAGCCTGGCCGAGCTGTTCTCGTTGTCCCACTCATCAACATCCCAGCGGTTGTTGACTGTGTCGCTACTATACTGCTGCTGCTGGATCTCCATGTGGTCGAAATCGGCGGCTACGGACGTCATCCTGACCCTTCAACTGTCACACATCGGCCGCTTCACATGAAGCCCTGTGGACACAGAGGACATGACGTGTTTAGGAAAATTATCAGATGTTTTTACATAAATCAGTCAATGGTGTGTTAAGACAAGCATATGTACATAGCTTTTCCTACTACATCCTAACATTGGTCTTTAATCTCAACACCTTAAAGTAGATTGTAAATTTCAATGCTGATATGGCTTTGGTTATAGAGATTCTTACTAATCAGAGATTAAGTCATCTCCCCCTAATGTTTCAGACAAGTTGTGTGAATTTGTAAAGCTTGTTTGTAGTACCACCTCCTGGTGATTAAATGTTACTACTCCAACATTGTTAAAAAGCTTAATTCTACATTGTTGGCAAATGGAACAAACTGAGCGGGCTCATTAAACTCAATGAGCTGGCTTTCAGAGCACCTATAAAACAGAAAGTTAGACAAATGTCTTACACAATCTGTCCAACAACACCAAATACAAAAATATGTTTTATTGTATTGTAGGACCACCCATAACATCACAGCATTTTCTAAACTTTCCTGGTAAACTATCTCAGCAACATAACATTTTACACAGATCAAAGCAGAGTATGACTAATTACAACACAAAAACATACAATTGCAAATAGTATACACACCAAATCTAAAAGCCTCCACTCTAGTAACCAGTACCCACCATCAGTAATCTCCACCAAAAAATATGCTCATTGCAGTCTCAGCAGTCTTCCCCACTCCCAATTCTAGGCCCTGTGCTCTGCTACAGTCACAGTCCTTCACCAGACTGGGACAGGCCAGTGTTAGCCTGATGAGCTCAGCAAATCCCTCCAGAAGTGAAGTCCATCTGAACACCAACAGTCAGCAAGCACTGGACAATGGTGCTCTGACTAGTGTCTACTGTCTGAGGGGCAGCAGAGTTGTAGTCATAAGAGAAACACACATGGCTAAAACATGCATGATGCGCAAATGAAAAACATCTTCACGTCAACGTTGGCGTTATATACGTTTTTGCCTTTTATTATTTCATGTAAATATCAGCCCTTATCACAGAGGCATGGCATAGTAATTGTTTTTCACTCCTATCCCTGTGCAGATGTGCCACAGAACAGTGTGAAGTGGGGACAAGATGGAGAGAGTTGTGCTGTACCACCCACATCTTTGCTTAACAACCACTAAAACTAGACTGTTGCTAGGCTAAAAATACACTGCCTCTGGGATAGTGTGCTGCTGAAGTGGGTTAACACAGCCTGTGCAACCATGTAGAAGATACAGTTGAAGTCAGAAGTTTACATACACTTACGTTGGAGTCTTTAAAACTCGTTTTGCAACCACTCCAAATTTCTTGTTAAACTGTAGTTTTGGCAAGTCGGTTATGACCTCTACTTTGTGCATGACAAGTATTTTTTCACATATCTCACCATCACAATTCCAGTGGGTGAGAAGTTTACATACACTAAGTAGACTGTGCCTTCAAACAGCTTGGAATATTCCAGAAAATTATGTCATGGCTTTAGAAGCTTCTGATAGGCTAATTGACATCATTTGAGTCAATTGGAGGTGTACCTGTGGATGTATTTCAAGGCCTACCTTCAAACTCAGTGCCTCTTTGCTTGACATCATGGGAAAATCTAAAATCAGCCAAGAAAAAAAAATTGTAGACCTCCACAAGTCTGGTTCATCCTTGGGAGCAATTTCCAAACGCCTGAAGGTACCACATTCATTGGTACACACAATAGTACGCAAGTATAAACACCATGGGACCACATAGCCATCATACCACTCAGGAAGGAGATGTGTTCTGTCCCCTAGTGCGAAAAGTGCAAATCAATCCCAGAACAGCAAAGGACCTTGGGAAGATGCTGGAGGAAACAGGTCAAAAGTATCTACTGTATATCCACAGTAAAACAAGCCCTATATCGACATAACCTGAAAGGCCGCTCAGCAAGGAAGAAGCCACTGCTCAAAAACCCCCATAAAAAAAAGCCAGACTACGGTTTGCAACTGCACACAGGGACAACGATCGTACTTTTTGGAGAATGGTCTGATGAAACAAATATAGAACTATTTGGCCATAATGACCATCGTTATGTTTGGAGGAAAAGGGAAGACGCTTGCAAGCCAAAGAACACCATCCCAACCGTGAAGCACGGGGGTGGCAGCATCATGTTGTGGGGGTGCTTTGCTGCAGGAGGGACTGGTGCACTTCACAAAATAGATGGCATCATGAGGATGGAACATTATGTGGATATATTGAAGCAACATCTCAAGACAGTCAGGAAGTTAAATCTTGGTCTCAAATGAGTCTTCCAAATGGACAATGACCCAAAGCATACTTCCAAAATTGTGGCTAAATGGCTTAAGGACAACAAAGTCAAGGTATTGGATCACAAAGCCCTGACCTCAATCCCATAGAAGATGTGGGTAGAACTGAAAAAAAGTGCACGAGCAAGGAGGCCTACAAACCTGACTCAGTTACACCAGCTCTGTCAGGAGGAATGGGCCAAAATTGACCCAACTTGTGGAAAGCTTGTGGAAGGCTACCTGAAACGTTTGACCCAAGTTAAACAATTTAAAGGCAATGCTACTAGTAATTGAGTGCATGTAAACTTCTGACCCACTGGGAATGTGATGAAAGAAATAAAGCTGAAATAAATCATGCTCTACTATTATTCAGACATTTCACATTCTTAAAATAAAGTGGTGATACTGACCTAAAACAGGGAATTTTTACTCATAATTAAATGTCAGGAATTGTATTTATCAAAGGTGTACGTAAACCACACACGAAATTGTCAGGACATGGGGAGGAGACTGCATGGTGATGACCAGCAGTGGCAGTAGAAGAGATTAACACCAAGACTCAGACACACATTTAAGGACAACACAGCAGAAAGGTATCTAGTGGTGAAAACAGCGCACTGCAAGTGATGCTGGACACGGGCAGCGCACTGCAAGTGATGCTGGACACAAGCAGCGCACTGCAAGTGATGCTGGACATCAACACCTGTCTCACAGTGCAGTACTTAACCAGACCAGAGGGACCAACCACTATTGATAGTTGAGAGCTTTCGAACTGGATTTTACAAGCCATGTTGTTCAAGCCTCGCAAAGCCATCTGATCCCGCTGCACAGGGCAATGTGTAATGTAAGCTCGTGGGATCAGGCCACTTTGAAGCTAATGCTCTCCACTCCACATCTTTGCTAGATTGCATGAGTGTTTGCAGTACGTAATGAGTTTGGCTCAGAAGTAGTATGGCTGGATACTACATTTTAATGCAACAAGTAAGGTGTTGGTCCCATGTTTCATGAACTAAAAAAAGATCCCAAAAATGTTTCACGCACAAAAAGCTTATTTCTCTCAAATTTTGTGCACAAATTTGCTTACATCCTTGTTAGTGAGCATTTCTAATTTACCAAGATAATCCATCCACCTGACAGGTGTGAAATATCAAGAAGGTGATTAAACCTCGTGATCACTGTAAAGTGTGCAGTTATGTCACAACACAACGCCACAGATCTCAAGTTGAGGGAGCGCGTAATTGGCATGCTGACTGCAGGAATGTCCACGAACCGTTTGCAGAGAACTTAATGTTAATTTCTCTACCATAAGCAGCCATCAACGTCGTTTTAGACAATATGGCAGTACATCCAACCGGCCTCACAACCGCAGACCACATGTTTGGCGTTGTGTGGGCAAGCCGTTTGCTGATGTCAATGTGAACAGAGCGCCCCATGGTGGTGGTGGGGTTATGGTATGAACAGGTATAAGCTACGGAAAATGAACATAATTGCATTTTATCGATGGCAATTTGAATGCACAGAGATGCACGAGATCCTGAGGCCCATTGTCGTGTATCATTCATCCGATGCTGTCACCTCATGTTTCAGCATGATGATGCACAGCCCCATATCACAAGGATCTGTACACAATTCCTCCAAGGGGAAAATGACCCAGTTCTTCCATGGCCTGCATACTCAGACATGTCACACATTGATCAGGTTTGGGATGCTCTGGATCTACGTGTACAACTGATGGGAACCGGAACACACAATATCCAACAACTTCGCACAGCTATTGAAGGGGAGTGGGACAACATTCCACAGGCCACAATCAACTCTATATAAACGGAGATGTGTCGAGCTACATGAGGCAAATAGTGGTCACAACAGATACCGACTGGTTTTCTGATCCACGCTCAAACCTTTTCTTGGTATCTGTGACCAACTGATGCATATCTGTATTCCTAGTCATGTGAAATCCATAGATTAGGGCCTAATCAATTTATAAATTGACTGATTTCCTTGTATGTACTGTAACTTTTAAAATCGTTGAAATTGTTGCATTTATATTTGTCCAGTATAGAATCCTAAACCTGCTTCATAAAAGTAGCTCAGTCCCACCACCACCATCAAATCTAGATGTGGGATGTATACGCACGTAGGGCAGTAGATAGAGCTACAGGTCTAAAATATATATTTTTAGCCTGTGGTGGTGGAGAGTGAAAACCTCACAAAAAAGGAGAGGCTAGAGGAGAGACGAGATCGCAATAAAGTTGTGTCCTCTCAATACCAGTCTATTGCGGACCTTCAACACATTGTACCTCAGCTTGTATCCATCCATCTGTCCATCTAGCTCTCGGGTCATTCCATTACAGACTACACTGACAAGTCTACAGAGGATGTATTCATTATCCATGACAGTGCCCTGCACACAGACACGGATGGTACAGACACGCAGAGACCTCGTACACAAAAACATTACAGCAACATTACATCCTTTTAAATCAGGGTTAAGCCTTACAAACTGCTGGCTAATGGGGATTCATGTAATAATTTCCCTCTGAGCACAGGTTCAAAATGAGGACATCAGTGGAGAAATAAACTGATTTGCAGGCTGGCACATCAATAACAGAGGTCAACATTGTGTCAATAAGCCTGGAATGTAGAACTCTGGCATGGAATGCTCTTAACCTGGGGGGAATGTGAATAGATGATTGCCTCATCAGACTGATTAGCATTTTGTAATGGTTTACATTGACCCCAATGCTATTTAAGAACAGCTGCATGTGTGGCCAAACAGATCTGTCATCTTAAAAAGCCGTTAACAGCTTATGCATAGTATAATTTTATTTTAACTAACCGACTTCGTGGCTACAACAGCCTTGCAGCTGCTACTACAGCCTTCCATCCGCAATGCGTCAATAATTTTTTTATTATTGCTATGCATAAGCCGTAAACAATGAAGGCTTTGAAATGTTGTCACTGCACGAGTGACTTGATTACTTTCAATTATTTTGATTTGTCCTTCTCCCTCATGCGCAATGTTTTTATCCAGCACTTTATAATACTTATGTTTTGTTTCCTCTCGCTCTCTAGTCTCCTAAATAGAAACATTTCAGTGACTGTATTGAAAAGGGCCTTTATCAAGATCGTACTAAAGATCTCCATGGATACCAAACAGCAAGAGCCTTTGCTGCAAACTGAAATGGCACTGTTCCTTCTCGGCCTACTCCACAAGGATGCCAAGCATAACAAGCAAGTCCGAAACATTACTATTTACTTGATCAAGAGATAAAACACAACCATGATAGTTCACAGGAATAGAAAACCATTGAAGGGTTCAAAATAAAAACACAACCATGATAGTTCACAGGAATAGAAAACCATTGAAGGGTTCAAAATAAAACATTTCAGTCAAAGGGTTTTGTCAAATATACAAAAAAAAAACAGCAGATGTGTAGTTTTATACTAGATTACCTACATTCACTTAATTTTCTATAAATGTGTAAATATCTTATTGCTACAGCTTGAACCTGTGAAAACAGAGTTCTATACTATGAAGAGGCATTGTTTTCCGTTTCCAGAATGTCGCCAGTTGCCTTTTTCTGTTGAACCCAATAGAGGCTCTGAAACCTCACTCACTGCAACCTCTTGCATCATCCACAGAGTCAACTTCACTTAAACTTCAGTATTCCAGATGGTCTAGAAAAGCCAAGCACAGGATCGTTTTCAGCACCTACACAACCTGCACTTTGCCTTGGCATACATTATTCCCTACCCTGAGGGACACAGCTGGACGGATCATTCACTACGCCCACATGCAAATCGCCACTGTACACTGAATTTGACTTTAGGTTATCACAGCTCTACTTACTCACGTGGATACATGTCACATTTTCATATTCACGCACATAGGATTGAGTTTTTGGGTTATTTAATCATTCTCCCCCATTCCTAGGGGAGACACCCACGTGTGTGAAAATTAATAATTAGAAAGAAGCTTAAACAAATAAATTCATAAGCACATCTCCCACACATAAAAAAAAAAAAATTGTACACTCCTTCAAGCTGTGGATCATACAACCAATTAAGCCTCACTCCCTGGCTCTACATAGCTAGTACAGTAAAACTCTGACTATGATGGGTATTTGTGCAATTCGCTCTGGCACAATCTGGTCAAACAAGATTTCCCCATTCATTGTGTACAGAGCTTTTCAGAAGGATACAGTGCGTGGTTATACTGTAGCTACAGCATCTGGGCCATGTTGAACAGCTGGTGAGTTTCAGTCCATGTTGCTTGGATAAAGACCATCCCCATCAACCAAGGTACACAAACAACACTTTGAAGTGACAGTCTCTGGAACAGAGTTCCAATATTCTTAGCGCAGCATGCTATCCCGTCACTTCATGGTGTAAGAAACAGGGAATTGCTCAAGTAATTCATGTGGACACATCATTCAGACTTGAGGCCAGAAAGGCTGTGGTCCAGGACAAATCCTCTCGACTACTCCATCCAAGCTATAAGCCACGCCTGTACTCTTTTAAGGTGACGCCTACACCAGTGCCCAGATAAGGGAGGCTAACTTCAGGACATGACCTACTCTGGTCAAGTTCCAGGATCCACTGTGGAATGCCTAGTTGAATTATTTAAAATCTATCCAGACCATAAACAGGCATCCTTTGATAATAATGTACACCACATTTAAGGACAGGTCAAACTGGTGACCTTATGGCCACAATACCATCTGGGATATAGGACTATATTAAGGAGAAATACACCAGACCGTGATGAGAACAACACACGGAGATCACTAAAAGATCAAAAACGTTGGTCACAAGATCGTGGTTTTCCCTATCTCAACATTCCAGCCTGGTTATTAGGTTATCCAAGAAATTGACAGCTAATTACTTAAGCGGTTGTAACGTTGTTTTTTTGTGTGATAAAGTTTTAAAAAATACATGCCCGTTTTTAATCAGAGGCTTCTGTAGGCACAATAACAGGAATTCACCAAGGAATAAGTCACTTATAGATACTGTACCTATAAGCAAGATGGAGATCAGAAAATAACATTATCTAAATATGTTCACATAGCATGTTAATGTTATATACAGTTTACATAAGACAACCTGACAGCAGAGCAATGTGGAAACTTTATTTACGAGCAAATAAACATGTCAAACTATGAACACTCAGAGGACACTCATCCTCACGATTCTTAACAGGCATCATCACAGCCACTAAGAGGGATTAGGAATTCTGAACAGGCACTTGTCGAGTTGCCCAGGCCAGTTCTTCAGTGACCTAGCATGGCTCTCCATGGTGATTATTCACTCTCCACAGCTCCTATGGTGCTGGCATCAGGGGCCAGATAACAACCTCCCTTTGTGGCCCCGCAGAGATAAACCACAGCCCGGCTGGAATCAAGTCAGCCATTCACTGGCTTCCGGACTGCAATGTCATGTGTCGTAAAAGAATGTCAGACACAACGCAGTGACTGTCCCAGCCCGAGAGGGGAGGAGGGAGAGGGGTGTGCCTTTGGAAACTAAGAGGTAATCCTAAATACATCCAACAGTCAATAAGAGGAAGTGCACTCCTCTCAATAGTTCCAGGGGCCAATCATTGGTAGTGCATTGTGCAGTATTGTCAGTCTGAAGATGACATCATTGACCAGACGAACTCTGCGGCAGTATTCGCCGGCGGTGACAAACTAAATCTAGCCTTTCTACAATGTTAACATCAAACTGCACAACCCAGTCCTCATTAAATACCTTCAGTCATTCCCTCTGATAGTAAACGGAGACAGTTTCCCACTCACCTCCCACCACTCTTCATATGAGGATTCCAACAGAGTGAGAGTGCAAAGATGGCCACAGTGGGACCAGTGGAATGGAGGGAGTCACACGTCATCACCTCATTAGACTGAGGGCCTCGAGGAGCTTACAGAGCCGTGTCTAATGATTTAGTGGTGGATGGGATGCGTGTTGAAGCCGTGATAAACCTACCTCAAGGGAGTTTTCTGGCATGCCAAATATGACGAGTGGGTCTGTGTTTTCAAATGGCTGGGTATGTGCATACGTACGTACTTCAAAGGCTGGTGCCCAGATAATTATGTCTTCGGTCTGCCTGCCAAACTGACACTCCGCCCCGAGAAGCCTCTTAACAAACAAAGGCTCCGGTCTTACTGACTTAAGCGGAAGGGAGATTGCCTGGCGACGGCTCAGCCAATCACATGAACCAAAAATGTTTTAACATTAATAAAATATGCGTTCAATGCGAATCAGATGAGCGCAACAGAGATTATTCCGTTGTGCCGGTCTCCACGTTCATGCATGCTCAGTTCAGATAGCGTTCGACTGCTCATGGAGGCCAACAGCACTGCAGTAGTCTCCTGGTAAATACACTCCTGCTGTGAGGATGAATTATGAAGGAAGGCCTGAGTGTGTTGTGTGGGTGGGGTTGTGTATCTCATGAGGAAAGCCCATCTTTGACCTTCCTTCCCCCCATTTGTTCAGAGGAATACATGTCAGTCACATCCTCCAGCCATCATAGTGTTGGCCTTGCGCATCATGAACGAGGGGTGCCAGCTGTCAATCAGAATTCTGCCATATACTCTCACAACCTTACTTAGCCCGTCCAGTCACCACTCGCAGGGCTTCACTGTGGAGGTATTCTCACCAGTAGAATATAAAAGGACCATCATTATGCTTATAATGCAAGAGCCAAGTATCATAGATGCTAGTCACTTTAATGTCACCGAGCCAGTTAAATCAAAGTGGCTGTGATGGGCTAAGTAAGGTTGAGAGAGTATATGGCTGAATTCTGATTGACATCTGACATCCCTTCTTCATGATACGCAAGTCCAACACTATGGTGGTGGACTCAAAATCAAATTGCCTACCAATGGTGGTATATAGCATTCTAGGCATTGTGAGTTGCTGTGCTGCATTCTAGGCATTGTGAGTTGCTGTTCTGCATTCTAGGCATTGTGAGTTGCTGTGCTGCATTCTAGGCATTGTGAGTTTCTGAGAAGATGTTATGTAACGGTCCTCCATTTCCCATGACTGCTGCAGCTCCTTAGACTCCCCTCCCTGTCAGCGCCAACACAGCCCATAAAACAGCCTTCTCACTGAACTGCATTCCATTACACACACAGACCTGGAGAAAGGACAGGATCCATGGCACCTAGACTAAACACATTGGCAATAACACCAACAGGGCAGGCAAACAAGCTACGATGGTTGCACTGACCGGCAACAAAATACAAATGAACGCCCCACTACAATCTAAATGAAACGTCTACACAAACCCACATCGACAGGAACACTAGCAACTATAAAAGCAGTCAATGATATATAGGCTAGGCTTAAATGGAGGCTTGTGGCAATATATATGCATCATGTAAGGTCAAAGGTTACAGGCTATATCATCCATCTGTATTGTGGAGCACGTCGCAAACGCTTCCGATTCCTTTGCAAGACTATTCTCCTGAAACTACAACGTGCCTGTATGAATGGAACTTTGACAGGAGAAAAGGGGATTATAAATCTCTGGGTCAGCTCACCGCAAGATGTGATGCTTTTCCCTTGCAAAACACTTTAATATCTGGTTCTCTAAACATTTTGGGAAAGTGAGAAGTTCTATTTGTATAACTGTAAAGCACATTAGTGAGCTATATAGCAATGTTAGTGTCAGGCAGTTAGAGACAGCCATGCATTTTAAATTCCCAGGCCCCTTTTTCCCCACTATTAGTTCCATAAACACTGCTCAACCTGAAGAGAAGGACAACAAAGGACTCTCCATATAGGCAGAAACACATAGGCCAGTGGACTTACTAAGCACAGCAGTATCACGCCAATATTTTCCAAACCATATCAGCTATTTACAGTACCATTAGCCAAGCGGCATTTTGGTACCTTGTGCGAGTATGCAATAGGGCAGCAATAGTTTACACATTTAAAGAGATCTTAAATTGAAACGTTGCAAATATATTGAAAGCCGAACACTGTATCCCTAGCCAGGGCACAGGCAGAAACTGTGCATTTTGCAGGCACACTATGGTCTGGATAACATTACTCTCCCTCCCACTCTACTCAGAGTACAAACACTCAAACGCTCCCTCCCACAGATTTCCTACACTTACGCAACTCCGCCAGCCCTGCTGCCAAAAGGCTCTCTTCTCCCTCAGACCCAAAAACAGCCACTCCTCTCCATGCACAGATGGGGGGGGGAGCAGGGGACAGGGATGGGGGAGGAGGCTAAGGGAGAGAAGGTTGGGGTGGGAGGCCAGCGGCAGGCCACAGTCTTTAGGGATCGGGGGACTTTAAACCTAGAGCATAAGTAATAGTTCTAGACAGTTTTGAGCTGTGCTTAGAGGGCAAAGTCATTAGCAAGTCATGTCTACAGGCGCAGGGGCAGTGTGGCAGCTGAGAGGATAGAGGATGGGTAGCCGAACAGAGAATTACCAAGCAAACATATGATAACCATACCAAAATGGTTATGGTAGGAGTTAGGGACGTCCCATGATCCGGATAGCACTAGCCTTTAAAACTCCACTTTAGGAGTCTGTTTTGGAGGTGAAGAAGAAGTTTCTCATCGCACGAGAGACAGGGATGCTCGACCACCACTCCAGCCTACACATCCATCACCTCAACACTACCACTTGTTGGATTTTTGTTAGATCTCCATTCATGTCACACCTGGTATGCCATTAACCCAGGTTCTACAAATTAGAGGATAATCCCCTCAACAGACAAGCCACGTGGTACTGTAAATAAACCAGGCATTAAGTGACCATACGTCTTCCAGTTGGCTTCTGGTCCACATCAGGCAAGATGAACAGCTGGGTAACAGACTCTGCCAACTGCACTGTGGATATTTCATTTCAGAGGAGCGCTTCCCTGTCCTGAATAATAAAAGGCCTGTTTAAAGGAGCTGATGCCAAATATGTTTTATTGATGAACTAGATTACATCAACCACAAATCAATTAGCTCTTCATCTGATCAAAGAAAGGAAATATTCTACAGCAGTTCCCTGGTCAAAAAAAAACTAAAAGCCATTAAGGCCGGGACAAAATCCCTAAAGAATGATATCTGACATGACCAAGATGACCCTGACAACCCTCCAGTTAGCTAATGTAGACAAATCTAGCCGAGGTTTTCCAGATATACACATTCACACAAATCTGAGAGAGAATTAGTCCTCAAAATAATTAATTTCCTAGCACGAGAATAGACCCATTGATAGTTTCACAAAACAGATGGCCCAATTGACAGCACAGACGCTTCAACTGTGAACAACAAATTTCACAAGGCTGTGTAGCATAGCCCGAATTAAGCTCAGTCGCTCATGGGCTTGGAATGGGAAAAAAAAAAAAAAAGTACTTTGGGAGAGAATAAGGCCCATAGTCTGTGGGTGAGGCCCTTCAGTCCAGTCAGAATGGCAACTACGAACAAATAGCATGATGTCACAGATATACAAAAGTATCAAAAAAAGTTTATACAGCTAAAACTACACTAATATCATCAAGCCTTACTAACAAACAAGCAGCCAGACAAAACTAACAGTTGATGGGTACTAGGGACAGGCGGAACATACGTCAACTAATCTATTATTAATTTAAAAAAGCATCCAGACCGTTCAGCCAGTACAGGCCCAGAGGACTGGAGCCCTGCCCAGCATTTTATGGCCACCATGTCACCATGGAAACTCAATCTGCTCTTTGGGAGTCCTTAAGGACCAGCCCCGCCAACCCCAAAGTGGGGCGGACATTTTGTAGTTAGTGGGACTAAGGGCCAGAGATGGGACATTTAAAATGGAGGACTTAGGATGGGGCTGTCTTGTTTTGAATATCCTCTTTTTCAGCTCTTTCTTGATTAACCACAAGCGCACAGCAAGAGGACATCCACAAAGTAAATAAATAATGAACCCTCATCAGCAAAATAAACTTCACACCTTCAATCTGGGCTCTGAAAGCACACAGGAGAGTGCATTGCATAAGGGGCTGCAGAACGTGGAAAGTGACAGGAAGCTCCTAACAATTGACAGGAAGCTCCTAACAATCTGAATTGTGTTTGGGATGCTGCTTCATCTGGCTAAACGGAGGCAGAACAGGGCACCCCGCTGACCGATAACGGTGCTGAGAGAGGTTGGGACAGGAGCAAGGGAAAGGACTTTGTTGTGGTGAAGGTACATGGTCTGTCCAAACCCTCTGGTAAATCACAAACTGTCAGCAATTCTAGCCTTGCAAACCACTGTACTTAACCATAGCAAAGTGACTGGGAATATGGCAGAATACAAACAGTGTAGTTATTCCCTCTGTAAAGGCAATCAAACAGGCAAAAACTCAGACAAAGTGGATTCGCAATTCAATGGCTCAGACACGAGGCGTATGTGGCAGGGTCTACAGACAATCACGGAATACAAAGGGAAAACCAGCCACGTCGTGGACACCGACATCTTGCTACCGGACAAGTTTAAACACCTTCGCCCATTTTGAGGATAATACATTGTCACCGACGCGGCCCACTACCAAGGACTGTGGGCTCTCAGACATTTAAGCGTGTTTACCCCTTTCAAGGCTGCCGGCCCAGTGAAATTTGGCCCATTCCTTCTGACAGAGCTGGTGTAACAGAGTCAGGTTTGTAGGCCTCCTTGCTCGTGCACGCTTTTTCAGTTCTGCCCACAAGTTGTCTTTAGGATTGAGGTCAGGGCTTTGTGATGGCCACTCAAATACCTTGACTTTGTTGTCCTTAAACCATTTTGGCACAACTTTGGAAGTATGTTTGGGGTCATTGTCCATTTGGAAGGCCCATTTGCAACGAAGCTTTAACTTCCTGACTGATGTCTTGAGCTTCAATATATCCACATAATGTTCCATCCTCATGATGCCATCCATTTTGTGAAGTGCACCAGTCCCTCCTGCAGAAAAGCACACCAACATGATGCTGCCACCCCTGTGCTTCACAGTTGGGATGGTGTTCAGCTTGCAAGCATCCCCCTTTTTACTCCAAACATAACAATGGTACTTATGGCCAAATAGTTCTATTATTGTCTCAGACCAGAAGATTACATTTCTCCAAAAAGTACAGTCTGTGTCCCCATGTGCAGTGGCAAACCGTAGTCTGGCTTTTTTAATGGCGGTTTTGGAGCAGTGGCTTCCTCCTTGCTGAGCAGCCTTTCAGGTTTCGATATAGGACTCGTTTTACTGTGGATATTGATACTTTTGTACCTGTTTCCTCCAGCATCTTCACAAGGTCCTTAGATGTTCTGGGATTGATTTGCACTTCTCACCAAAGTACGTTCATCTCTAGGAGACAGAACGAGTCTCCTTCCTGTGCGGTATGACGGCTGCGTGGTCCCATGGTCTTCATACTTACGTACTACTGTTTGTACAGATGAACGTGGTACCTTGCTCCCAAGGATGAACCAGACTTGTGGAGATCTACAATTTTTTTTTTTAGGTCCTGGCTGATTTATTTAGATTTTCCCATGTCAAGCAAAGAGGCACTGCGTTTGAAGGTAGGTCTTGAAATACATCCACAGGTACATCTCCAATTAACTCAAATGATGTCAATTAGCCTAACAGAAGCTTCCATAGCCATGACATCATTTTCTGGAATTTTCCAAGCTGTTTGAAGGCACAGTCAACTTAGTGTATGTACACTTCTGACCCACTGGAATTGTGATAATGAAATAATCTGTCTGTAAACAATTGTTGGAAAATATATACTTAGGACATCTACTTTGTTCATGACACAACTGAGTTGCAAAAACTATATAGTTTGTTAACAAGAAATGTGTGGAGTGGTTGAAAAACTGGTTTTAATGACTCCAACCTAAGTGTACGTAAACTTCCGACTTCAACTGTACATAGACTTGAAATCCCTGGCCACTTCAGTAATGGAACACTAGTCACTTTAAAAATATTTGCATATTTTTGCTTGACTCATTTCATTTGTATATACTGTATTCTATTCCACACAGACATTGCTCATCCTAAAATATTACATTCTTTTCATTTTAGGTTGTGTGTATTGTTAGATATTACTGCACTGTTGGAGCTAGAAACAAGCATTTCGCTACACCTGCAATAATATCAGCTAAACATGTGTATGTGACAAATAAAATTTGATTTAACACTAGAAAGGACAGTTATATCTAGTTTTACGACACTCACTGAAATAACACGCTTGGAAACGGGATTCTTCACATTTCTCACCACTTTAGTCTGCAAGTGAGGGTGCAAATTGCCATTACTCTGAGATGGACAGGGTACACTTGCGACAAGTGGGTTCAAGAGGACCCTTCAGAGCTCAAGATCTCCCTCTCTTCGAATGCGGCTACCTTCAAGCAATGCAAGCGGATACGCACGCATCAATTCAAACTTTGGCCAATACTTCCTAAACATAAGCCAACATATAGCAGGACAACTGTTAATTACATGGAAGCTTGCAAGTCAAGGCTGACAAATGATCACATGAAAGAACTCTACTTGTGATTCCACATCTTTTGGTTTCTTATGAGCAGTAATAACGCTCACCCACTGTCCCCATGAACTAGAATTCCTCCTTTTAGGGAAAACAATATTTACCTACAGTGCTGGACTTCAGCGTTTGACTGGTCACTGGGGGGGGCATGTTTTAGATTAGACCTCGTTTTAAACTCAGCTGCATCTATTAAGCAGGATTGATTACATTATCTTGGCTCATCTCAGACATATGCACTGCAGATAGCACAGGTTGTTCCCATCTCTGCTCAGGGTGGGACAGTATTGGTGAGGAGCCAAGGAGAGGGGAGGAGGGCCAACATCCATGATTGATTACCTGCTTAGTGTGGCTTTAAGAACATTCAGCATCTGTATCAGCAGAGAGAACAATGTTGAACTGTCATCACTAATCCATTTACTAAAATCTGTACTGCCAACCCACAGAAACTGTTCACTCGTTGAGCTTCCATTTCTACCATCCTGAAGGCTGTACACAAGCTGCTTGTAGCCATCCATTTGTAAGATATTTATGTTGTGTTCAAATCTAGGCTGTTATTGTTCAGGAGGTACAGGAATACTGCAGGGTACTGAATATGTAAATATTTCATACAGAAATGCATTCCAATGATTGTATGAAACCGATGGAAAATTGTTCCAGGAAAAACAAAATTAGCTTTTTTTCAGTAATCAATAATGCTGAATAAGCCATCTAACACACAGGAATATAAAAACATAAATTATCAAATGTGCTTAGTATATGGGTACTATATTAAAATACAGATTTTGGCAGCACCAATGGGAGCCAGCACATTCTAAAACTGACTGCACACACCAACAGTACAAAACATTGAGAACACCTTCCTTAGAACAGCCTCAATTCATCAGGGCATGGACTCTACAAGTTGTTGAAAGCGTTCCCCAGGGATGCTGGTCCATGTTGACTCCAAACGCTTCCCACGGTTGCATCAAGTTGGCTGGATGTCCTTTGAGTGGTGGCAGAAAAAGTACCCAATTGTCATACTTGAGTAAAGATACCCAGTAAATACAAATTGAGTAAAAGTCAAAGTATACTCAAGTCCCACAAGTAAATATACTCAAGTGCCACAAATAAACGTAACTGCTAAAATATACTTAAGTATCAAAAGTAAAAGTATAAATAATTTTTAAAATCCTTATATTAAGCAAACATCAATTTTCTTGGAGAGCCAGGAGCACACTCAGACATTTACAAACAAAGCATGTTTAGTGAGTCGGCCAGATCAGAGGCAGTAGGGATGTTCTTTTAATAATTGCATGAATTTGACACTTTCTGACCTGCTAAGCATTCAACTTTTGGTTGTCAGGGATATTGTATGGAGTAAAAAGTACATTATTTTCTTTAGGAATGTAGTGAAGTAAAAGTTGTAAAAATATTTTTTTAAATGGTAAAGTACCTATATCACCCAAAAGCGACTTAAGTAATACTTTACAGCACTGGGTGGTGGACCATTAGATACACAACTGTTGAGAATGAAAAATCCAGCAGTGTTGCAGTTGACATAAACCGCTACTATACCCCCTACAAAAGGCACATCAGTCTATTGCCATGCCCATTTACCCTTTGAATGGCGCACACACAAGCCATGTCTCAATGCTTAAAAATCCTTCTTTAACCTGGCTCAGCCAGTGCATATCCACAGATTACCTTCAGCACATCTCCAATATACATCTCCCACCATCTGAAGGCCAGCACGAAGGACAGAACACGTGCCTGCACTCCACCCTCCCTACAGTGTGTGTTGTAACTCCTCCATACCTCTGGGAGGAGGGCCAGAGCTGAGCACGCGCACGCAGACTCCAGCATCCTCAGTGCGTTCTGTCAGTGCAGCCCTATGCCGATCGACCGGCAGAATGCCCCGGCCAGAGTAGAGAGCCTTCATGAATCATTGCTCACCTTGGATGATTCCCAGGGCATCTCGGACCATAGTGCTGCTCCTCCCCAAGAGCATTGTGGGATGTCATACTAATCTATTTAGATTATATACGCAAGTCTCTGCACATACTCACGTCGCTCTGATTTTAGAGCAGAGCTGCATGAGAGCTCAGCTAGGTCATCCGTAGGTCAGTCACTCGTTTTGGCAGGGTAATGGTTAGCACAGCACGCTAGCTTCTGGAGTACAAGATTCCATTGTTGACGTGAGATTGACTCGCGCCTTGGGCAGATGAGGAGCGACTCCATCACGTAGATACCGTGTATCAATAAGGACAGGAGTTGTTCCTGACCATGTGGCCTGGTGAGGAAATTGGACCTCCCCAATTCTTGTTCCTCTCAGTTCTGATGTCAGACACCAATCTCCTGCTGCTGGGTGACATTGGCAGGTCAGACGAGCAAACGATCCCCTCTCCACTGGGGAATCAATTCTGAGTTGCGACTGTGAGCCATGGGGCTGAATTATGCATTCAAGGACAGGCTCCCAGGGCCTTGCCTGTGGACCCCACTATTCCCAGCATGCAATGTGTGGGACAGTGTGTATTTAAGGAAAAATACTCCAGAGCAAATCTCAATACCTCCTCAGCACAGCTCAACCCCCCCCCCAGCCTTAGTAAAAATGAAACTCCCACAAGAGTGTATTTTAAGCAGAGACGGACACAGTTACGGACAAGGCTCACAATCACACCCCCCCCCACACACACACACACACACACACACACACACACACACACGTCAAATGAAGGAGAATATGGACGCAGCACTGTAGTAGGATATTATTTTGGAAAAGCTTGTGCCATTATGCTGGTTAACATATGCAGTTATTCCAGGGACCTCTAGTTCTAAGGATGGAGAGGAGACAGGCTTTACAGGATCCAGACAGCCTGCATGTTGAGGCTGTCATTATAACAATAATATTACTGAATGGATCCTGTGATCCTGAGGGTGATACTGGCAAGACATCACAGCCCACAGAATCAGAATGACAACAGACAGACTGAAGTAGACGTACGCACAGTGAAAGCAGAGTTTAAAGACCCTCGTCATGTCTAATCGTGGTTTCACACTGACTATCGTTATGAACTCATGTCACCTGTTACCATGGCTTCTACCAGTGGGGTCTGCACTGTGTTTAAATAGAACTGTGTCGAGATGTCATGGGCTCAAATGTATATTGGTGCTTAATTTTCCTTTCCTTATACTGACATTATGTGGGGGTGTTTGCAGAATGATTCTTCAGAGAGAACAGATTAACATTGTATCTCTCCTTGGCTAGTGTTTTACACCCACTCTATAACATTATCACTGAGCTGCCACATCTGCAGAACTTCATTTTATTTGGATTGCGAGCATCCACCACTTTGTGCATAGAACATCCCATGCTCACAGACTGTGTAGGGTTACAGCTAATGGTCTAAGTAGCATTTGGCTACATGCAAATCAAATTAAAGTAATCCCAGAGAAGGTCATGTCGCAAACTCCCCCGCTCAAGTTTCCCCCATTAACAAAATGCAGAACTGAAAAGCCCCCAAAAAGTCAAAGGACATTATCTCAGACACACATTGCCAATGCCTTGGATTTCATACATATACTCAATAAAAGTAAACCTGTAAAGCTGAAATAAAAGACACCAGAATCACAAGAAGCTTATTTCTCTCAAATTTGATTACATCCCTGTTAGTGAGCATTTTTCCTTTGCCAAGATAATCCATCCACCTGACAGGTGTGGCATATCAAGAAGATGATTAAAAAGAATGTTCAACACAGGTGCACATTGTGCTGGGACAATAAAATACCTCTAAAATGTGCAGTTGTCACAATACAATGCCACAGATCTCAAGTTGAGGGAGCGTGCAATTGGCATGCTGACTGCAGGAATGTCCAGAGCTGTTGCCAGAGAATTTAATGTTAATGTCTCTACTATAAGCCGCCTCCAATGTAATTTTAGAGAATTTGGTAGTACGTCCAACCGGCCTCACAACCACAGACCATGTGTAGCCACGCCAGCCAAGGACCTCCACATCCGGCTTCTTCAGGATCGACGCCAGCCAAGGACATTCAGGACCATCAGAGGGAGTGTGGGGGTGCTGAGGAGTATGTCTGTAATAAAACCCTTTAGTGGGGAAAAACTCATTCTGATTGGCTGGGCCTGGCTCCCAAATGAGTGGGCCTACACCCTCCCAGGCCCACTCATGGCTGCTCCCCTGCCCAGTAATGTGAAATCCACAGATTAGGGCCCAATTGATTTTTCAATAGTCTGATTTCCTTCTATGAACTAAGTCAGTAAAATCTTTGAAATAGTTGCATGTTGCGTTCATACCTCTGTTCATAAGTCCATAGCTCCTAGGCCTGGAGCCATGCACACATTGGCTCTTGGGTGTTCACACAATATAGAACTCAAACTGCCTGGGGCCATGAGTGAATACACATGACTGAGTCTGAATATGAAAAAACATGGATGAACTGTAGCTGTTATCTATTGAGCAGTAGAGCCATTTGTCTCCAAACCCCTGAGGTCCAGCCCAACTGGCAAGGGTCTTCAATTACATTTTTAACCTCTCCCTGTCCGAGTCTAATACCAACATGTTTTAAGCAGACCACCATAGTGCCTGTGCCCTAAAACACTAAGGTAACCTGCCTAAATGACTACTGACCCACAGCACTCACATCTGTAGCCATAAGTGCTTTGAAAGGCTGATCATGGCTCACAACACTAATTATTCCAGAAACACTATACCCACTCTAATTTGCATACCAACCTCAACAGCTCCACAGATGATGCAATCGCTATTGCACTCCACACTGCCCTTTCACACCTGGAAAAAATGAACACCTATTAATAGAATGCTATTCATTCACTACAGCGCAGCATTCAACACCAGGGTGCCCTCAAAAGCTCATTATTAAGCTAAGGACCCTGAGACTAAACACCTCCCTCTGCAACTGGATCCGGGACTTCCTGACGGGCCGCCCCCAGGTGGTACGGGTAGGTAACAACACATCCGCCACACTGATCCTCAACACAGGGGCCCCTCAGGGGTGCGTGCTCAGTCCCCTCCTTGTACTCCCTGTTCACTCATGACTGCACGGCCATGCACGACTCCAACACAATCATTAAGTTTGCCAATGACACAGTGGTAGGTAGGCCTGGTCACCGACAACGACGAGACAGCCTATAGGGAGGTCAGAGACCTGGCCGTATGGTGCCAGGACAACAACCTCTCCCTCAACGTGATCAAGACAAATTAGATGATTGTGGACTACAGGAGAAAGAGGACCGAGCACGCCCCCATTCTCATTGATGGGGCTGCAGTGGAGCAGGTTGAGAGCTTCAAGTTCCTTGGTGTCCACATCACCAACAAACTACAATGGTCCAAACACACCAAGACAGTTGTGAAGAGGGCACAACAAAACCTATTCCCCCATCCCCCCCCCCCCCCCCCCACACACACACACCACTGCTACTCTGTTATCTATGCAGTCGCTTAAATAACTTTACCTGAACTAACCAGTTGCCCTTGTATATAGTCTTGCTTTTGTTATTTTACTGCTGCTCTTTAATTACTTGTTACTTCTATATCTTATCCATATTTTTTTAAACTGCATTGTTAGTTAGGGGCTCATAAGTAAGCATTTCACTGTAAAGTCTACACATGTTGTATGCCGCACATGTGACTAATACAACTTAATTTGAGTTGGTAAACACTCCCCCTGTCAAGTCAATCACACATTCCACTGACCAAGCCTCGCTGCACACTCCCACTGCCCACTAAAACACCAAGTCAGCCTACTCCACTCTATGAATGATTCAATGCCATCCTTATACCAAAGAATCCATTAAATCGCTCACACACAGGTTAACCACTTCAACAATGCTGCACAATCTCCCACTCCTAAACAGTTGTTTAGAATAGATGACACCATGGGTACAACTGTAGTAATCAAGACTGACCCCAGCCGAGGTCATCCCTGGGTCACAAAGTTATCCGTGGTTGTACACAACGTGAGGCAAACCAGGATTAGCACTGGAGAAATGTAACATGTCTCAAACAGGTTCTGTGTAGAGCAGAGTGTAAACAGAAAAAGGAAAACTTAATCTCTGTACTGAGAAGAATGGTATGATGGTGGGAAATAAACTACTGCTCTTGTCAAACTAAATGGATGCCAGACCTTACGGTAAAGGACAGGAGAAGACAGAGGTACAAGGTATAGAGTAATTGGGAATTGAGAGGTCCTTTCAACAATGAACTCCGATCCCTTCATTTATACAGACATGTCCACCAGAGACGAGAGAATCCAATCCTAAACTAAAACATCCGAGAAAGAGAGAATTCCTAAACTAAAAACATCCAATTGGGGGAGGGGGGGGGCGAAAATAAGAGCGAGAGAAAATACCTTTCCGGCTGAAACCGTTGCCTATATTTAGCCAGGGTTGTGCCATTGAGCAAACGCACCAGTTCTGTCGCACAGTTCTGCCGTTCCATTTCCTACCTGCTGCAGCTTTCCAGCACTTTCCACCTTTCCCCTCCCTGATGGGACATCAACCCACGTACAGCCTTGTAGATGAACAGCCAGAGATGTTTCCACCAGGCAAGGTGACCCCAGCCATTCTCACACAGAGCGCACTCAGCCTGGGCTGCACAGCTCAGCTGACCCAGGGTGCCAGAGATAGAGGCTACAGTGGGGCTATACAGGTCAGGCCTAACCCTCTAACGGGGAAACCAAACCCACTCACAGGTAAATTCTGTGTTGATTTTACTTGAAAGAAGCACTAGGACATTGGAGACGTATATAAACCTGTTTAATATGGCTGGGATCCCGTTAACGGGATGGATATGACAGCCAGTGAAAGTGAAGGGCGCCAAAGTCAAAAACAGAAATCTCATAACTAAAATTCCTCAGACATAGTACTATTTTACACCATTTTGAAGATTTCAAATAGGCTTTACGACAAAAGCACAACATTATGTTAGGTCAGCACCTATTCACAGAAAAACAGCCATTTTTCCAGCCAAAGAGAGGAGTCACAAAAAGCAGAAAGATTAAATGAATCACTCATCTTTGATGATCTGCAGCAAATGACACATGTATGTTTTGTTCGATAAAGTTCATATTTATAGCCAAAAATCTGTTTACATTGGCGCATTTTCAGTAATGTTTTGCCTCAAAAACATCCAGTGATTTGGCAGAGAGCCACATCAATTTACAGAAATACTCATAAAAACATTGATAAAAAGATACAAGTATTATACATGGAACTTTAGATAAACCTCTCCTTAATGCAACCGCTGTGTCAGATTTTTTTTTAACTTCTCAGAAAAAAGCACACCATGCTATAATCTGAGTACAGCGCTCTAAGCCCAAACAAGCCATAAAAATATCTGTCATGTTGTGGAGTCAGATGTCAGAATACCATTATAAATATTCACTTACCTGTGATCATCAGAATGCACTCCCAGGAATCCCAGTTCCACAATGTTTGATTTGTTCCTTAAAGTCCATCATTTATGTCCAAACACCTTTTTGTTTGCGCGTTCAATACACAATCCAAACTCACTACGTGCGGGCAAGTCCATGCAAAAGTTCAGAAGAAAAGTCATATTACAGTTCGTAGAAACATGTCAAATGATGTACAGAATCAATCTTTAGGATGTCAACATAAAATCTTCAATAATGTTCCAACCGGAGAATTCCTGTCTGTAGAAATGCAATGGGACGCAGGTCTAACTCACATGAACGAGGGTGGTCAGCTCATGACACTGCCAGACCCCTGACTCAAAGAGCCTTCATTCCCCCCTCCTTCTCAGTAGAAGCATCAAACAAGGTTCTAAAGACTGTTGACATCTAGTGGAAGCCTTAGTAAGTGCAATATGACCAATATCCCACTGTATATTCGATAGGCCGATGAGTTGAACTACAACAAACCTCAGATTTCCCACTTCCTGGTTGGAAGTCTCAAGTTTTGCCTGCCATATGAGTTCTGTTATACACAGACATCATTCAAACAGTTTTAGAAACGTCAGTGTTTTCTATCCAAATCTACATATATTAACAACTGGGCGTGAGTAGCAGGCAGTTTACTCTGGGCACCTTAATCATCCAAGCTACTCAATACTGCCCCCAGTCAGAGGTTAAGACAACAAAAACAATTCCATGAAACAAAGTCTACTACAGGTCCCTGGACATCCTTTTTCTTTTGATCTGTTTAATAAAGCAAAAAGAAAAAAATCTTAGCCTCTAGTGACACCCCAGGACCATTGTCATCATCTGACACTAATTAGCATAACAAACAAATATTACTAGGAAATATTCCTATTCATGAAAATCACAAGTGAAATATATTGAGACACAGCTTAGCCTTTTGTTAATCACCCGGTCATCTCAGATTTTCAAAATATGTTTTACAGCCAAAGCTAGACAAGCATGTGTAAGTTTATCGATAGCCTAGCATAGCATTTTGTCCAGCTAGCAGCAGGTAACGGAAATCAGAAAAGCAATCAAATTAAACCGTTTACCTTTGATGAGCTTCGGATGTTTTCACTCACAAGACTCCCAGTTAGATCGCAAATGTTCCTTTTTCCAAAAATATTATTTTTGTAGGCGAAATAGATCCGTTTGTGCTTCACGTTTAGCTGAGAAATCGTCCGGAAATTGCAGTCACGAAAATGGTGAAAAATATTCCAAATTAGCTCCATAATAGCAACAGAAACATGGCAAACTTTATTTATAATCCACCCTCAAGGTGTTTTTCAAATATCTATTCGATAATATATCCATCGGGACAATTCGTTTGTCAGTAGGACCGATTGGAGTGATGGCTACCTCTGTATTTTACACGAGAATCTGAGAGCATCAGGTGACCACTTGCGCAATGTAGCCACCTACGGGTATTCAACATAAATGCGTAAAACTACGTCACAATCCTGTAGGCACCTTCGGGAATACGGAGAAAGAGTAATCTGGTTGATAGCCCATTCACTGCTCAATAAGGACGCAGTGCTTTCAAAACATTAGGTACTTCCGGATTGGATTTCTCAAGCTTTCGCCTGCAACATCATTTCTGTTATACACAGACAATATTTTTACAGTTGGAAATGTTAGTATTTTCTATCCTAAGCTGTCAATTATATGCATATTCTAGCATCTTGTCCTGACAAAATATCCCGTTTATTACAGGAACGTTTTTTTCCCAAAAATGAATACTGCCCCCTAGTCACAAATTAAGAGCAAAGATCTAAAGGGAATCGGTAGTTAAACAAAGTGTTCTACCCACCCCGGTGTCAGTAAGCTGAGGGAAGGGCTAGAGAAATGTAACTCAAATCCATAGACAGAGCTATGAATGCAGGGACTGACCATCCATGATATCAAAACTATGGGGTAAGCCATGTTGTTTTCAGGCTATATAGTGTTAACCTTTTAGGGATAGGGGGCAGCATTGTCACTTTGGATGAATAGCGTGCCCATAGTGAACTGCCTCCTCCCCTGTCCCAGATGCTAATAGATGCATATTATTGGATAGAAAACACTGAAGTATATATATTTTTAAAACTGTTTGAATTATGTCAATCACCACCTTCCGGAGACACCTGAAACCCCACCTCTTTAAGTATAACAGAACTCACCCCCCTCCCCTGAAAAGATTTAGATGCACTACTGTTCACTGGAGGTCATAAGGTGAATGCACCAACTTAAATGTAATGTAATGTAATTATGTCTGCGAGTATAACAGAACTCATTGGGCAGGCAAACTTCCAAACAGGAAGTGGAAATTCTGGGGCAGGTTGATTCAACTCGTCACCTATTCACATCCAAATAAGATATGGATCTGTTCGCACTTCTGACGCATTCTACTAGATGTCAACAGTCAGTAGAACGTGGAATGAAGCCTCTAGTATGATGTGGGGCCAGATGGGAGGGGAATGAGGCACTGGTCTAGCAGAATGCCAGTTCCTGGTTATGCGCAGTACTCATATCGTCATGCGCTCCATTACTCTGTATACAAAAACGAATGCCGAGTTTGCCTGGACCAGCGCCAGCTTTTAAACATGTAAACTAAACGTGCTAGCAAAAGTAGCTAATTGGACACTAGTAAATTGACATTCTGGAACAAAATGATTTATTGCGGAACTAAGATTCCTTGCACTGCATTCTGATGAAAGCTCAAAGGGAATATTTATGATGTAATTTCGTATTTGTTGACTCCAACATGGCGGAGAAATATATTTAGCATGGTATGCTTTTTTCCTAACGTTTAAAAAAAAAAATCTGACAGCGGTTGCATTAAGTGTACCAGTGTATCTTTCGTCAAAGTTTGAGTATTTTTGTTATCTGGCGTAGCTCTGTAATTACTCGGGATATTTTGGAGGCATTTCTGAACATGGCGCCAATGTAAACAGAGATATGGCTATAAATATGCATTTTATCGAACAAAACATAAATGTATTGTGTAACATGTCATATTAGTGTCATCTGATGAAGGTTATCAAAGGTTAGTGATGAACTTTCTTTGGCTGTGTTTTTTGGGTTTGGTGGTTAACATAAATATATGTTGCGTTCACTGTAAAACTTTTTATTTTTTAAATCAGACACGATTGGTAGATTAACAAGATGTTTTTCATTTGCTGTATTGGACTTGTTAATGTGAGATATTTTAGAAATATTTAACTATTTTTAAAATTCCCCATGCTACCTTTTCAGCGGAATGTTGGGGGAGGTTCAGTTATCGGAATGTGTTAGACAGGTTAATGTACATTTACTTTGTTTACAAACATCTGGAATAAAAAAGTTGACCTAGGCTTGAGGCATTTATAAGTTATATTCTTCAAGAATCAATGGGTACAAATAATGTATACATCTAAAAATGGATGAAGTAACTACAGATTGCCTCTTTAAAAAAGAACAAACCCAACCAAAATCAGAATCTCATTCTCTTGATTGAAGAGAGAGGGAGAGAGGACAGAGAACAGGTTCCCACTGCAGGGCAGGCTGGCCTCATTCCTGAAAATAGACATCACCTGCTTGCTTATCTGCCACCAAGTTAAAGTACTCTTATAGGACAATGAGCATTCCTCAGTTCTCCCAGAGAGCTAGAAAATAAGTTCCTCCTTCAGTAAACAAACACCCATCACTTCACAAGACAAGAAGCCTCTGAGGTTAACAGGATTCCCCCAGGGGGAAATGTATGAACACTACTCTGCACTAATAACTGATGAAACAGCGAGCTCGTTTTGCATGGCTTGAACATTCAGACCATTCCAGTCGTCATTAATTGAAATTACCACCCACCCGGGGCCCCCGAGCCATGCAAAAGGAACTTGTCCACCTACTGGCTTGGTACATGGGTAGAAAAAATCTGTCAAAATGAGGCTCAGTAGTGTGTGTGGCCTCCAAGTGCCTGTATGACCTCCCTACAACGCCTGGGCATGCTCCTGATGAGGTGGCGGATGACCCTTCGACACATTGGTGCGGCTGGCTTCCGGGTTGGATGAGCGTTGTGTTAAGAAGCAGTACGGCTGGTTGGGTTGTGTATCGGAGGACGCATGACTTTTAACCTTCGTCTCTCCCGAGCCCGTACGGGAGTTGTAGCGATGAGACAAGATAGTAGCTACTACAACAATTGGATACCACGAAATTGGGGAGAAAAAAAAAGGGGTAAAATAAATAAAAATTAAAAAAAGATAATGTTGCCCATCCAGATCTGGCAGAAAAATATATACTTGAATCAGTAATAAAAACCCTTTATGGTTGTGAGGTCTGGGGTCCGCTCAAACACCAAGAATTCACAAAACACCCAATTGAGAAACTGAATGCAGAATTCTGCAAAAATATCCCCAGCGAACAACACAAAACAATTCATGCAGAGCAGAATTAGGCCAATGCATGCTAATTGCCAAAATCCTGGAAATATCTGTTCAATTCTACAATCACCTAAAAGGAAGCGATTCACAAACCTTCCACAACAAACCCATCCTCTACAGAGAGATGAACCTGGAGAAGAGTCACCTAAGCAAGCTGGTCCCGGGGCTCTGTTCACAAACACACCCCACAGAGCCCCAGGACAGCAATTCAATTAGACCCACCTAAATCATGAGGGGGAAAAAAAGAGAATTATGGGACACATTGGAAAGAATTTACAAAAAAAGAGCAAACTACATACCTGACCACTGTGACTGACCCAAAATTAAAGACAGCTGTGACTATGTACAGACTCAGTGAGCATAGCCTTGCTATTGAGAAAGGCTGCCGTAGGCAGACCTGGCTCTCAAGAGAACAGGCTATGGCCACACTGCCCACAAAATGAGGTGGAAACTGAGCTGCACGTCCTAACCTCCTGCCAAATGTATGACCATAGAGACACATTTCCCTCAGATTACACAGATCCACAAAGAATTTGATAACTCCCATATCTATTGGGTGAAATACCAGTGTACTATCAAAGCAGCAAGATTTGTGACCTGTTGCCACAAGAAAGGGGACACCAGCTAAGAACACCATTGTAAATACAACCCATATTTACATTTACATTTAAGTCATTTAGCAGACACTCTTATCCAGAGCGACTTACAAATTGGTGCATTCACCTTATGACATCCAGTGGAACAGCCACTTTACAATAGTGCATCTAAATCATTATATTTATTTTTTTTATTTTTTTTCCCTTTTGTACTTTAACTATTTGCATAACACTGTATATAGCCATAACATTTGAAATGTCTCTATTCCTTTGGAACTTTTGAGAGTGTAATGTTTCCTGTTTATTATTTATTTCACTTTGGTTTCCCATGCCAATAAAGCCCTTTGAATTGAAAAAAAATGGATATAGTCTTTTATCATTATGATCAGTCACACTCATGCTAGAGCACAGCCAACCAGCACACAAACTACAGCCAAGGGCTCACGGGTAGGCTACTGGCCTGTGATGCCAGTCATCCTAAAAACTGAGCATAGAACGTGGCTATGGACTTGTATGTGTCACAGTTTCCTCCTGAATGGCTGAATATAGCCAATACTCTGAAAGGGCACGAGGGTTTGTGAAATGGTGTGGTAAATATTTACATTGATGTTCAATAGCAAAAGGCCTACTCACTCGAAATATACACTGAGTGTACAAAACACCTTCCTAATACTGAGTTGCTCTCCCCTTTGTCCTCAGCCTCAATTCATCAGGGCATGGACTCTACAAAGTGTTGAAAGCGTTCCACAGGGATGTTGGCCCATGTTGACTCCAATGTTCGCACAGTTGTGTCAAGTTGGCTGGATGCCCTTTGGGTGGTGGACCATTCTTGATACACTCGGGAAACTGTTGAGGGTGAAAAACCAAGCAAAATTGCAGTTCTTCACACAAACCAGTGCGCCTGGTACCTACTACCATACCCCGTTCAAAGGCACTTACACTAAGTTCGTGGACACGCCTTCAAATTAGTGGATGCCGCCATTTCAGCCACACCTAAAATAGAGCACAGACATGCAATCTCCAGAGAAAAACATTAGCAGTAGAATGTCCCGTATTGAAGAGCTCTGTGACCTTCAGTCTGGCACCATCATAGGATGCCCGCTTCACCAACAAGTCAGTTCGTCAAATTTCTGCCCTGCTTGAGCTGCCCCGGTCAACTATAAAAGTGCTGTTATTGTGAAGAGAAAACGTCAAAGAGCAACAGCTCAGCTGTGAAGTGGTAGGCCACACAAGCTCACAGAACAGGCCCACCGAGTGCAGAAGCATGTAACATGTAAAAAAAAAAAAAAAAATTTAAAGTCCGACCTCAGATGCAACACTCACAGTTCCAAAGTGCCTCTGGAAGCAACGTCAGCACAACTTTTTTTTTTTTTAACCTTTATTTAACTAGGCAAGTCAGTTAAGAACAATTTCTTATTTTCAATGACGGCCTAGGAACAGTGGGTTAACTGCCTGTTCAGGGGCAGAATGACATGTTTGTACCTTGTAACCGAAAGGTTGCAAGTTAAAATCCCCGAGCTGACTAGTCCAACACCCTAACCACTAGGCTACCCTATCGGGAGCTTCAAGACTAAGATCAACATATGCAATGCTAAGTGCCGGCTGGAGTGGTGTAAAGCTCGCCACCATTGGACTCCGGAGCAGTGGAAACGCGTTCTCTAGAGTGATGATTCACGCTTCACCATCTGGCAGTCCAACGGACGACTCTGGATGTGGCGGATGCCAAGAGAACACTACCTGCCCTAATGCATTATGCCGACTTTAAAGTTTGGTGGAGGAGGAATAATGGTCTGGGGCTGTTTTTCCATGTTTTGGGCTAGGCCCCTTAGTTCCAGTGAAGTGAAATATTAACAGTACAGCATACAATTACATTCTAGACAATTATGTGCTTCCAACTTTGGCAACAGTTTGGGAAGGCCCTTTCCTGACAAAATGGTTTGTCGAGATCGGTGTGGAAGAACTTGACTGCCTGCACAGAGCCCTGACCTCAATTCCATTGAACACCTTTGGGATGAATTGGAACGTAGGCCTAATCGCCCAACATCAGAGCCCGACCTCACAATGCTCTTGTGGCTGAATGGAAGCAAGACCCCTCCCACAGCAATGTTCCAACATTTTATTGGACCAGGTCGCCCTTCAAAAAGACCTGTATAAATAAAGGTTCAATAATTATTTATTTTAATAGTGGAAAGCCTTCCCAGAAGAGTAGAGGCTGTTATAGCAGCAAGGGGCGGGGGGCCCAACTCCATATCAATACCCATGATTTTTGTAGGAGATGTTCGACATGCAGGTGTCCACATACCTTTGGCCATGTAATGTATACATTTTGTCTTGCCCATTCAACATCTGAATGGCAGTGTGCTGCCCTACGGGACTCCCAATCTCAGCCGGTTGTGATGCATCCTGGATTCGAACCAGGGTGTCTGTAGTGACGCCTCTAGCACCGAGATGCAATGCCTTAGACCTCTGCGCCACTCAATTGTCTGATGGCTTAAAAATCTTTTAATTTGTCCCCTCCCCATCTATACTGATTGAAGTAGAAATAACATCAATAAGGGATCGTAGCTTTCACCTGGTCAGTCTGTCATGGAAAGAGCAGTCGTTCCTAATGTTTTGTACATTCAATATAGACCCTGCAGCAGAGCAATGATTTACAACCAAACTCTGACTCACGACTGTCAGTGACACTCGGGACAGCAAAGCCAATGCGCTGGATATCTCATAATCACAAGGCGTTCGTAACTATTTAAAAGGCCTCAAAGCCCACCTTGCTCAATATAGTGACAACCCCGTTTGGCACAAACATGTGAAGACGTGAGGCAAATGGGGGATTTCACCACCAAAGGGTCATTTCAGCAACTTGGCTGTGATTTAAATTGTGCCAATGACATGACGTCACTAAATGTTTTCAATTCCCGGTAAACATTAAAGGATAGCCTCGAGCCACATGTAGCAGAGAGCAGACTCCGATGTGACATAGGAGATGCATGTATCGCTCGCTGTAGGCCTATCTGATTACATAATAGCTTCAAGTTATACATACGGTACCTAGATGTAATTCTTCCTCAATATCATTACGCACATTTAATACAATAAAGTCCAGAATTTTGCTTTGAATGTCGGATTTTATCAGTGTTTGGCTTGAAATCATTGCAATTCTTCTATAAACAAGGGCGGCCACGCCTGCATCTCTTCAAAGAGCAGTAGGGTGGCTCCTTGTGTATACCGTTATATACATTCTCAAACCTCCATATTAACACGGCGCAGTGTGTGACTGCGAACCAAGTACCCTACAGATTAGATGCTCTGAATGAATGGCCTTTAGAAAAACACAACGCCGCACAAACACAAATCTGATAGTTCAAGCAAAGACAACTTCAACAGGGTCAAATATAAACACATGAACTTCGAAATCTGAGCAATGTGAATAGAACAAGATCTGTTCGGTTCCACATGATTTTTGCAACAGTAACTGATTCTAACTGGATACAAAGAGAACTCTTATTGCGGTGTAATCTGTTTAGAGCGGTCCGGAGCGTAGTCTCCATCGCGGAGAAGAGCGCTAAACCAATTTCCTATCTCTATAAAATAATTGCACAAACTTACCAATCAACAATTTCGGAGAAGCCTGCAAACAGCACGCAGCCAGACACTGGACGAGAAAAACGCAGAATCCTGATGGAGTCCTCCTCACCACCTTTCTGGCTGCAACTGCAGCACAATCTCGACAATGGGCGGAGACTTCGTCCGCAAGGTCTCACTCACCAAGTGGGTTCTGCGCAAGGCTACCTCGTCAGTGGTCGCGCTCCTCTGCTCAGATATTGCATGCATCAACCAATGGTTGCGTGACACGTCAATTACTGTGTCATTGACTGACAATTCCTATGACATATGATATTGTTAACTGATACTGAAAATACCTGTCCAGGCGTTGTAAGATCTTGCAAACGTCAACAACGCCTGGGCAGAGGAGCGCGTCCAACATCTCCACATGCGTGATTTAGGGCAACGTTTGAAATTAAAAGTGGGACATTATTGCGGTCTATATCTCAATGCTGCCACTGTATAATATGCTGTGTCAGCATAGCTATTTAATTAAATGTAGAATTGTACATGCATTTGCACTTGTATCAACCAGCTGAGCATTAATCAATTAAATCAGGACTGGTAAAAGCACAAGCCAAAGAAAATCGTGTGTCCTAAACACATTGTAGACTGTAGACACATTGGACATTCTTTGTGGAAATTCTTGGAAGATTCGATAGTGTCATCATAAAGTAAAGATTGCGTTATAGAGAGATGACACACTTACATTACATTTTCACAGACGCTCGACTTACAGGAGCAATTATGGTTACATGCCTTGCTTAAGGGCACATTAATAGATTTGTCACCTAGTCAGCTCGGGGATTTGAGCCAGTGACTTTTGCAGTTATTGACCCAAAGCTCTTACCAGCTAAGCTGTCTCCCCCAATAAAATATTATGCTACTGTATATAACAACCGAAAAGCCAATACAGGCAGCCTAGAATACAGATTGAAACATTTTTTTTAAATCAAAATGTCTCTAGGGATTACCCTTTTTGTTTATTCTCTATTCTCTATCAACATAGTGAGAGACATTGAAGATATTAGAGAACGTACACCCATCATTTCAGTGAAATAAATAGTCACAGAGAGAACACTAAAATCCTAAAGAGTGAGGTACAGCGTGAGGTACAGCACAGGAAGCTGCTGAGGGGAGGACGGCTCATAATGATGGCTGGAATGGAGTAAACGGAATGGCATCAAACACATGGAAACCATGTTCTATACCATTCCATGTATTCTGTTCCAGCCATTAAAATGAGCCCGTTCTCCCCAATCAAGGTGTCACCAAGTACTGTAAAGTCATGGACTGTCTCTCAGAGCCTGCTAAATAACAGAAAACACCATTGTACACAAAGCAACTCCCCGAAAGGGTCACAATACGTTTTCAAGCTTCCCACATACTTGTTTCGTATGTCACAAATATTGTAGAAAACTGTTGAAAATACAATAGTATAACAACTCAACAAATGAGTCCACTAGAAGAGTACTCTGTAGCTTCCCAAGTGGCGCAGCGGTCTAAGGTGTCACTACAGACCTGGGTTTGATCCCAGGCTGTGACCAGGCGGCACACAACTGGTCCAGCATTGTCCGGGTTAGGGGAAGGTTTGGCCAGAGGGGCTTTACTTGGCTCATCGTGCTCTAGCGACTCCTTGTCGTGGGCTGGGTGCCTGTGGGCTGACTTTTGTCATCAGTTGAACGATGTTTCCTCGGACACATTGGTGCTTCTGGGTTAAGCGGGTGGGTGTTAAGGGGTGTGGTTTGGCAGGTCATGTTTCGGGGGATGCATGACATCACTTTTGCCTCTCCCGAGCCCGTTGGGGAGTAGCAGCGATGAGACAAGATCATAATTGGATATCATGAAAAAGGGGGTAATAACAAAAAGAGTACTCCTTTTGTAGTCCAGCACTGGTTGAATCAACATTATTTCCATGTTATTTAAATAAATTACGTTGAAATGACGTCTGTGCCATTGTTAGAGCAGAAGAGTTGTGTGTGCTATGGGGCATAGCTCTGGACAGAGGTTCAGGACCATGGCAATCTGGTTTAAGACACAATTTTCCAATTTTCTGGCTCACGTCTCTGGTTCTGATAAGCAGGCTCCGCTTCCAACATCTGGAGTTGAGAGAATGAGACAAGCTCGCTTCAGGACATCCCGTTTCCTCCCATGGGGCGTGTGCGTGCTTGTGTGCGCACTGAAGGTTCTGAACTGACAGAGCCAACCTCTTCATATGTAGTGAATTATATGGAGTCTTAAGGCGCCTTCCCTTCTCATTAGTAACTTATTCAGACATTGTCATGCTCATAATTTTGTCTAAAGTATTTTCACATACTTTTAACAAATATGGAGGGAAAGGGAATGTTTGCAACTCACATCTGTGCTGGATCGAGATATGGTTCTCATAATAGTGTGTTTATAGGGAAAGCCATCTTGGCTGTAGTCCTGAAACTGTCCAGCAGGCAGTAGATCTTCCTCCCTGCTGTGGAGTCAGTGACAGGATAACTCATACAAGCCCCTGTTCCTCTCTATGGTGAAGGTTGCTCTCAAATCAAGTCAAATCAACTGTTATTGGTGGCAGATGTTATCGCGAGTGTAGTGAAATGCTCCTGTTCCTATCTCCAACAGTGCAGTAATACCTGACAATCCAAAACAATACACGCAAATCCCAAAAATACAAATAAATATAGAAATATTAGAACGAGAAATGTCAGAGTTCGGAATAAAAATATATATGTATATGATGGTGTGTATAGACAGTACGGACAGTATAGGAATTAGAAAAGGTGTGTACAGCAGTAGTTATATGGGATAGGCCTTGACTAGAAAACAGTATATACAGTACATATGAACAGTAAAACAGTATGTAAACATTATTTAAATGACTATGTACATAGGGCAACTGTCTCTAAGGAGCATGGTTGAGTACTGAGTAGCAGTCGGCTAGTAACGGTGATTAAGTTCAGGGCAGGGTACTGGGCGGAGGCCGGCTAGTGGTGACTGTTTAACAGTCTGATGGCCGGGAGATAGAATCTGTTCATCAGTCTTTCGGTCCCAGCTTTGATGCACCACCTTCTAAATGGTAGGTGGGTGAACAGGCCGTGGCTCAGGTGGTTGAGGTCCTTGATGATCTTCTTGACCTTCCTGTGACATGGGGTGTTGTAGATCTCCTGGATGGCAGGCAGTGTGCCCCCAGTGATGTGTTGGGCAGACCACACCACCGACTGGGAAGCCCTGCGGTTGCGGACAGTACCAGGCAATGATACAGCCCAAGAGGATGCTCGCAATGATGCATCTGTAGAGGTTTGTGAGGGTCTTAGGGGCCAAGCTGAATTTATTCTGCCTCCTGAGGTTGAAGAGGCACTGTTGTGCCTTTTTAGTCACACTGTCTGTGTGGATGGACCATTTCAGGTTGTCAGTGATATGCACTCCGGGGAACTTGAAGCTTTTCACCCTCTCCACTGCAGCGCTGTCGACGTGGATGGGGGTGCGCACCCTCTCCTGAAGTCCATGATCAGCTCCTTCGTTTTGTTGACGTTGATTGAGCGGTTATTTTCCTGGCATGACTCCGCCAGGGCCCTCACCCCCTTCCTGTAGGCTGTCTTGTCATTGTTGGTGATCAGGCCTACCACCGTTGTGTCGTTTGTAAACTTGATGATTGAGATGGAGGCGTGTGTGGTTACGCAGTCATGGGTGAACAGGGAGTACAGGAGGGGGCTGAGCATGCACCCTTGTGGGGCCTCATTTGTTGACAATCAGCATATCGGAGGTGTTGTTACCTATCTTCACCACCTGGGGATGGCCTGTCAGGAAGTCCAGGACCCAGTTGCAAAGGGCGGGGATCAGACCCAGGGCCCAGAGCTTTGTCTCTCACTGTGGAAGTATGAGCAGTCCTAGTCCATTCGAGAACCACTGCATTGATGTTAATTTTTTTAATTTTTTAATTTCACCTTTATTTAACCAGGTAGGCTAGTTGAGAACAAGTACTCATTTGCAACTGCGACCTGGCCAAGATAAAGCATAGCAGTGTGAACAGACAACACAGAGTTACACATGGAGTAAACAATTAACAAGTCAATAACACAGTAGAAAAAAGGGGAGTCTATATACATTGTGTGCAAAAGGCATGAGAAGGTAGGCGAATAATTACAATTATGCAGATTAACACTGGAGTGATAAATGATCAGATGGTTATGTACAGGTAGAGATATTGGTGTGCAAAAGAGCAGAAAAGTAAATAAATAAAAACAGTATGGGGATGAGGTAGGTGAAAATGGGTGGGCTATTTACCAATAGACTATGTACAGCTGCAGCGATCGGTTAGCTGCTCAGATAGCAGATGTTTGAAGTTGGTGAGGGAGATAAAAGTCTCCAACTTCAGCGATTTTTGCAATTCGTTCCAGTCACAGGCAGCAGAGAACTGGAACGAAAGGCGGCCAAATGAGGTGTTGGCTTTAGGGATGATCAGTGAGATACACCTGCTGGAGCGCGTGCTACGGATGGGTGTTGCCATCGTGACCAGTGAACTGAGATAAGGCGGAGCTTTACCTAGCATGGACTTGTAGATGACCTGGAGCCAGTGGGTCTGGCGACGAATCTGTAGCGAGGGCCAGCCGACTAGAGCATACAAGTCGCAGTGGTGGGTGGTATAAGGTGCTTTAGTGACAAAACGGATGGCACTGTGATAAACTGCATCCAGTTTGCTGAGTAGAGTGTTGGAAGCAATTTTGTAGATGACATCGCCGAAGTCGAGGATCGGTAGGATAGTCAGTTTTACTAGGGTAAGTTTGGCGGCGTGAGTGAAGGAGACTTTGTTGCGGAATAGAAAGCCGACTCTTGATTTGATTTTCGATTGGAGATGTTTGATATGGGTCTGGAAGGAGAGTTTACAGTCTAGCCAGACACCTAGGTACTTATAGATGTCCACATATTCAAGGTCGGAACCATCCAGGGTGGTAATACAGAAAGGGAAGCAGGTAGTCTAGCGATTAAGAGCATTGGGCCAGTAACTGCCAGGTCACTGGTTCGAATCCCCAAGCCGACTAGATGAAGTCTGTTGATGTGCTCTAAAACACTTATTGTATAGATAGATAGCCACAGTTTCTACTCAGTTAAAACCATGTTGAGCTTCTTCTCAAGGGAACCTTTTTAGATGACCTTGAGGGTGTCCCAGAATTCTCTCTGGCAGAATTGGATCTGGTCAGCTTAAGGAGGCAGCAGGGTTCATGATGACATAGGGTATTTCCATTCAGACACCAGACACCATACTGAACAGGCACAGCCATGTTCAATAGCAAATAGGAGTGAATAGGAATTAAACATCACCTCTGTCGAATCAAACGATCAACCCAACAGAGAGCTGGTTATGCCTTTCTCTAGTCTCAACCACATTACTAGAACATTTATTTGCCTTAGATCACACTTGAGAAAGAACAAAGGACTTGTCAATATTCCATACATTTTCCGGCACAGGAAACTTGCGGTAATCATTCCCAGCTTTGTTTTCCCACAATAGACTTAAGATTAAGCAGAATATATTCAAATGACAGCTCATGCAAAGTCACACAATACATCTTCTCAGCTTTATTAACACCGCCCCCACCATGAAATCACTGTAAATGTGAACTGTTACGAGAAACTTGTGCAGGTTCCTTTGCAATCGTTTCTTCTCAGCACACACTCAGCAACAGGTAAAGTGTTGGTGATGTCCACCCCCCCCCAGTACGGTAATGTTGAGAGAAAAGTGAACACAGAGATGGATAATAAACGGCAGCATTTTAAGCCAACTGTGGAGGCACTGAGAATATTTGGTCACTCTGAATGAGGGATCCATATTACAGAGGAAGAAAGAACTGTGTTTTTATGGTCACGTTGAGCACCTGACAGCCAGAGCATTGAAATGCTGGGATTTGGTGGGAAAGTCCGCATAAATCTGACCCATCCCATATGCAATGAATCAGATCTGTGTACAGCAGAGTCCCTGCCCAACTTCATAAAAACCTCTGAAACCCTATGTCTTCAAACAGTATCTTAAATAATCCTCCTCTTCACCTCAACCCTCCCCACCCCTTCTAGCTCTGACTCTACTGATAGCTACGTTATTGAGGAAACATGTAGTTTCTATGCCTGTGATATGTGGTTGTCCCACCTAGCTATCTGAAGATGATTGCACTAACTATAAGTCGCTCTGGATAAGAGCAACTGCTAAATGACTACAATGTAAATGTACGAACAGTGCAGAGTGAGGGGGAACCTTTTTCAATGTTTTTGGGAGGGAATCCTCAGCACCCCTAAGTGATACCATGCGTTCACATTGGCTACATCTTCTAAAGCTTAAAAAGATACAGCGCACGTTCCAATTAAGAGTCTGCATTGTCATTGAGTGCACCCACACAAAAATATGACCAATATAATTATTTGTGTGATTTTCATTAGATCTTAGCTCCTTTATTACATAGCAGCTGATTGTGAAGATATTTTGTATGGTATGCTGGGAGATAGACAGACAGAATGTAAAAGGCCTCAGCACTTTCAGACTGCGTTTACACATGCAGCCCAATTCTGATATTGTTTTCCCTAATTGGTCTTTTAACCATCAGATCAGCTCTGAAAAAGAGCTCATGTGAAAAGATCTGTTGTGATTGGTCAAAATATCAATTAGTGGAAAAAAGACCCAAATTGGGCTGCCTCTGTAAATGCAGGCTAGTTTCTCTGAAAACCCTTCCCACATAGTGTGGTTACCATGGCCACTGGTGCGAGTTGGCTCTGTTGGTTGCTGTGGAAGTGGCCTGTGTGTGAAGAGGAGGAGAAAGAGAGAAGAGCAGAGACAAGAGGTCGAGGGGGCAGAGATTCTACGCCTGATTTAACATGCTGTGTACCGCTGAGTGAAGAGTGGGTGGGCTGGATGCATGTTGCCGCTCCACTCTGATCACTCCTCTCCTGTTTTCTCTCTCCACTTCACTCTCTCTGCTCCTGTCTTTCTCTCTCTCTCTCTCTCTGCCTCCATCCGCCTCCTCTTGGCATCAAGCTAGAGGGAATCTGAACGGAATATCACTGCATCACTCCAAATTAAAATAAGATTGTCAATACATCTACAGTTCTTACACTATAACTACAATATATGACTGAATATAACATAATTATCACACCCAAGGGTGACTGAGAATATATTGCTATGCGTTTGCGGTCTCTAGGCATGCCTAGTAGGCCAGTCAGTAAGCTCTCTAAGAGCTGCTTAAGTTATACACTTTATCCTCTCCTTTAAATCAAATCAAATGTTATTGGTCACATACACATTTATTATCATTGAATCTTGCCCTGGCCTGGAGGCAGCTCTGTAGAGCGCTGGCACAGCCACAAAATCTGATTTGAAACCTAACCATACTGCCAACCCTAATGCCGAACCTTGAATTAAGACCTAAAAACTTGTTTTCATGAATTTTTACAATATAGCCAATTTTGACTTTGCAGCTGGCCCATCTAGCGGAACTTGCTCAGTTCAGCCTCCAGGACAAGACTTATGACAATAAACATAAACTTGCTCTCCTCTGCCTCCTCTGTCTCAGTTGGAGATGGTTCTATGTTGATGTAATCAGATGGGGCTATCAGTAAGGACCTTTAACAGAATGACTGGTAATGAAATGCTGTCCCTCAGGCGACATCAAACTGGGCACACACCGGTTGAATCAACGTTGTTTCCATGTCATTTCAAGGAAATGCCGTTGAATCAATGTGGAATAGACGTTGAATTGACATCTGTGCCCAGTGGGATGGCTTTGTGTCAGTGATGGCACTGATTGTGGGACTTACGTTCTGACCTTAGTTCCTTTATTATGTCTTTGTGTTCGTTTGGTCAGGGTGTGAGTTAGGGTGGGTAGTCTATGTTCTTTTTTCCATGTTGTATTTCTGTGTTTTGCCTGGTATGGTTCTCAATCAGAGGCAGCTGTCGATTGTTGTCTCTGATTGAGAATCATACTAAGGTAGCCTGTTTCCCCCATTTTGGTTGTGGGTGATTATTTTCTGTGTCTGTTTTCCACACGGAACTGTTTCGTTTTCAGTTTGTGTAGTGTTCAGTTGTACCATTAAAAATATGACGGACACTTACCACGCTGCATTTTGGTCCTCCTCTCCTTCCACCAACGAGAAGCGTTACAGGGAGACTAATAACCATGAAAGCCAGACACTGAACAATGCACTCTGTCAGACACTACTCAACTATAAAAGATTTCTCCATGGTGAGGGGATATAGGAGTGTTACTATTAACATTTGCAACAGGTTGATCTCCTACCTGATGGCCTGAAAAATTGCCCCTATGCCCCTAGTATAGCTTTATTTATATAAAAGTGTTTTGTCACAAATACATAGTACTGTATGTGAGTGGGAGAATGTGTGGGCATCTTTTTGCTGTATGTACTGTATGTGAGAGCGGTTATGTTGACAGTCCTTTTTAGTGTGGATCTTCAAGTGTGTGTGTGTGTGTGTGGATGGGAAGTGTGTACCCCTATACTGTAGCCATGACACTGAGCAGCAATGTGCCCTTTTCTCTCCATTAGTGATGGATAGCTCTCTTCCAGTGAGGACAGTTGCCACTGGGCTGTTTCCATGTAGGAGCACCACTGGTGGCTATTTTTCCATTACAGCACAATAACATACAGTTACAATACACAGCCTGTGAATCAACGATATCCCACTGACTTGTTGTCATGGAAACACAAGGACTGGGATAAATAGCACAACACAAAGGCTGAAGGGTCGGAATCAATGGGGGATTGCACAGGTTATGTAACTGTAGCGGAATGGGGCCTAAATGAGTGGGTATCTAGTGGTGCATGTCTTATTCACATGGGGACATAAATCCACTGCTTTTGGCCACCTCCAATCAAAGGGCCTCTTCCTTTGTCCCCCCAGAGAGGCTCCAGTAAGGAAGGCCCTGGGGCTTGGTGGCATGGCAACACACTTTGCGTTGCACCCCTCCTACTCACACTGGGAGAGAGAGGGCACTGAGAACTCATCAGGGTGATATGTTTGGGACTGGACACAGTTAGGAATGATATACTGAGCGCCGCAATATATCAGGGACAAATACTGTAGTGTAGAAAACAACGGACAACCAAATCTTTAGACTGAGGAGTGATACAAGGAGTATGTGTGGGAGGAGAGCATCTTGTGACTGAACATTGAAGCATAAGTGAGACTTGTGTGGATGTAATGTGGAAATTCATGCATGTGGGCTGGTGAGGTTATCACACTACGTATCAAGAACTTACCTTGGTTGGCCTCTCCATTTCATCCTATTGGTCAACCCCCCCACCAAGCTCAGTAATGGACAGGAGAAAATGGAATTACTTAGACTACATGTTCACTCTAAGTGTGCCTCTGATCTTTAGAAGATAATGGTGGTGGGGTGATGGGGGGGGGGGGGGGCTAAAGGCTTTTATCCAATCATCTGAGACCAGAAAAAAACATTCAAGGCTACAAAAGGCACTTAAACAATTAGTCATGGAGCAAGAAGACCCCGCTTACTACGTCTGTCTGTCTGTCTGTCAAATTAAAACCAAACCTGGGAACGATTTATATCATAGAAATATAGAGTCCTCTAATCAGTACAACAATAAATCATGTACCATAAACATTAAAAAGCACTGCCCATATATCATAATTAGATAAAACACTGCCCATATATCATAATCAGATAAAACACTGCCCATATATCATAATTAGATAAAACACTGCCCATATATCATAATCAGATAAAACACTGCCCATATATCATAATCAGATAAAACACTGCCCATATATCATAATCAGATAAAACACTGCCCATATATCATAATTAGATAAAACACTGCCCATATATCATAATTAGATAAAACACTGCCCATATATCATAATCAGATAAAACACTGCCCATATATCATAATCAGATAAAACACTGCCCATATATCATAATCAGTTAAAACACTGCCCATATATCATAATCAGTTAAAACACTGCCCATATATCATAATCAGATAAAACACTGCCCTTATATCGTAATTAGATAAAGTTAGATCAATAACATGCATCATTATCCATGGAAGAGGTCCTGATAGGTTAATATGCACGCTTTAAGCCTTACAGGACTATAGCCTCCTGCTGTGTTGAGTGAAGCTTCTCTCTCTCTGACTGTATTCCCATGCAGAGCAGTAGGAGACTCTGGGCTCAATATTGGCGCATAAGCCTTTGAGTTTAATCAGGTCTCTCTGTCAGCTAAGAGGATCCTGCCCTGCTCCTGTTCACATTTGGGATTTAACACCGCACTGCGTGCTGGGTAAAAAGCAGGCCTGAATGAATGTTGTTACTTAGATAGGCTTGACTGGGTGATGATGAGATGGTATTGGCACAAGGCAAAGTAGAGAGGGGTCAAGCCAGGGGAAGCTGGGAGTCAACAACAGTGTCAAGACAGAGTCACAGGTCAGAGTTAGAATATGGCTTGAGCAGACTACCACAGAGGGAGTGGATACAGGTGAGGTGAGAGACAGAAAGCAGAGAGAGCGAGAGAGATAGCGAAAGGAGAGCCATGGAGGACAGAGATAAACACACACATACTGTAGGCTGGGTCTAATGAACCGAACACACACACACACACACTCTAATGGGTTATCAATACTCCTAACTTGCGATTCAGTGTGATGGTGCAGTCGGACTCTGGCTGGATTACTCTGTGTCACTTGATTTTACACAACATTATCCAGATCACGTGACCTTACACAACATTATCCAGATCACATGACCTTACACAACATTATCCAGATCACATGACCTTACACAACATTATCCAGATCACATGACCTTACGCAGTATTATCCAGGACCATAGGAAACAGAGAGGAAAGAGGCACTATCTTGAAGGGACAAAAGCAATTATATTTTGTCTCTTGTATTAACTGTTGAATAGTGAATTGGAATTCTAATATCATGGGTATTTAATGGTTTTATTCATTGCATTCAATTTTGAGAAGAAAAGCAATGAGAATCAGCAAAGCACAAAGCTGCCTAAGAATAGATTCTGTTCTGCCAGCCTGAATGTAACATTCAAAATGTTTAGACTCGGAAAGCATTGATGAGAAAAAAAAGGTACTATTTGGATAAGCTTTCACATACAAAAATGGCACACAATTTCAAACTGTCTACATAATAGATTCAGATATAATGAAAACAATAACAAAACAGTCACCACGCCTCTGCTTTGATTAAAAGCTGAGGGATGGGCCAGCAGAAATGCAACCACTAACAATTCACAGACAGAGCAATAGGTGCAAGGACTGATCATCCATGATATCAAAATTATAGTTTAACGTTGTTTTGAGGCTATATACTGTTTGTTCACATTTACATTGTTTACAAACGTTGGAGTAAAACAAGCTTATTTGGGGGTTTCTGATGGGGCATGTATACCGAGTGTACAAAACATTAGGAACACCTGCTCTTTCAATGACAAAGACTGACCAGGTGAAAGATACTTACTGATGTTACTTGTTATTTCCACTTCAATCAGTGTAACTGAAGGCGAGGACAAAGGATCAAAAATGATTTTTAAGCCTTGAGACAATTGAGATATGAATTGTGTGTGTGCCATTCAGAGGAGTAGATGGGCAAGAAAATATTTAAGTGTCTTTGAATGGGTTATGGTAGTAGGTGCCAGGAACACCGGTTTGTTTCAAAAACTGCAACGCTGCTAGATTTTTCACGTTTCCTTCACCAACTCAATAAAATGAAGGTGTTCTTAATGTTTTGTACACTTAGTACATAAGTTCTATTCTTCAAGAATCATTGGGTAAATAGTTTTAAGTCCAGCAAATTGATGTAACAACTAAGGATTCTAGCTTTACAGCATTGTCTTTTTTAAATGTATTTTTCAGAAAGGTTGGGGAGGAAACAATCAATTGAGAAACATAAAGCTACAGATGGTAGGGGAAGGATAATACCCACAGAGACAGTAGGTAACAGTGATGTGGTAGAAGTACTGAAGAGGATGTGATTAGAGAGCATTGGTGAAATGAATGAAGGATGTTCCTCAGAAGTGCTTCTTGAAGCCAGAGAGCTCCATCTTGTCGATGGATCTCTCATTGGAGAACGAGGTTGGGGTGGTGCGACAGCTGGTACTCCCCTCCTTACTCAGCCACACCTTCTTGTGAAGAGCGAAAGGGAGAGAGGGAGGGAGAGAGGGGGGATAGAAAGAAGAATAAGTTACTCTGTTAGCCACCACTCTCTTATGTCAATGATGGTCATTGTATGAAATAACACTGCTTGTGTTTCCCATAAAGAAATATCACTCTGCTCTATTCTCCTGTTGGCTGTTTTCTCTAAGCTACTACATGATTGGTTTAAATCCTGTTTCTCTCAACAACTAACCATGTGTTCTATATTCTCCAATATAACCAGTGAATCTGGAGCTTGGAAACACACATTCCATTGCTAAAATTAGCTTTGAGAGTTTGAGCATGCTTTAGACAGACGGAAATCTGAGGTTCTCTAGAGACCCCTCTGTTCAGCAAACAGTGCCTAGGCCAAATAAGGCTTCTGACTTTTCCGATTGACACAGGGAAGGCATGCTTTCTAAGACAGATGGCCAATCCATGGGGCCGACACTAGATCAACGGTGTCCCCTATAGTATAGTCCCTCTATCACATGCAATGTGTGTCATGTCAAACAGCTGTGGGCATACATTAAAACTTCAACCTCTGTTTCAGATGACTGGTAAAAATGGTTCAGCAACATGAGCCTAACCTCCGTCACCAAGGACAAATGAGTCCCAGCCCCAGCCAGCCTGGGTACAGTGCAGAGCAAGCAGTTTTCCTTGACACTGTCTACTGTTCTCTATGACAAATGACTTTGAGAAAAGCACAACAAACATAATCAAGTGAATTGAACTGAATTCAGCTCAGTCTTAAATTTAAACCTCAGTTTGCCATGGGGCCTGCCTCAGAGTGGAGCAACAGTCAACATGCTTATTCACAGTATATAGATCAAGCCCTGGTGACTGAGAACCTGTCACTCATGTCGCTGCATGGCCAACTACTAAGGGCTACATTAATTCCTAGGCTGTGTAGATTAGTGGAGAGATTGTAGAGGATCAATGGTCCACATGTGGTCACGTTCTAAAGCATGTTCTGGTGCGATGGGAGTTCAGACCGCAGAGACATAATGCCGAAGGGACTACCCATAGGGTGCTAGAGAGCTGACTGACAGCTGCCTGCATGACAGAGAGAGACAGATGGAGAGAAAGAGAGAGAGAGGGAAAAGGCAACATCTCCATCTACTGCCTTCTCTGCTCTGCTCTAGCGTAGCACACAGCCAGCCCACAGACTGCAGATTGAACAGCAATCGCAGGATTTAGAGGGTAGCTCTAAGACTCCCACTGCATCAGGGACCTGCTAATCTCCACTGACTTCCCTCTACGAGATAAAATGTATTGAACCCAAAACAGTGTGAGCACAAGGATGGTCGCCTCTCTACTGTCACATATCATGTGTCTTTGGCTATTTTCCTTGTTGAAGGCATGTGCCCTACTTGTCTTAGTGATAGAGCGGCTTTGATATCTTCAACTCTTAGGTTGAACTTCTGGAGCAAAGCCTGTCCACCCCCTACTAATTGAATTACCCCAATTTATAAGACTGGGTGAAATGATCTAATAAGCACACGAGAAGAAAACAAACATGTGGTGTGTGTCAGAAAGAGAGAGAGAGCAATGACTGTATTTACAATACCTAATGGCACGGTTTAGATAGACTCAGATTCCTTAAATAATGGACCAACATCAGAAGCAGCTGAGAACACAGTGTGACGTGATGGTGGGTTGATAACACTGGCCTGGTCTCCGAGCACCACCCACTGTGTCAACCACTCTCTTCCTTCATGCCTGCCTGCTGACTGACTTGCTGGCCAGGCCTATTTTTCCACACATTTGAGGAAATTAGATAACATAAACCAGCGTATGGGAAGGGATTCAATGTGTTGCAGAAACAACTATGGCTCTAACTAATGAGCCCAGCTAGCGGGAGATATTGCATTGTTCCTGGAGAGCAATCTAAACAGGGCCTGTCTAGCTAGTGGCTCTGTATGGTGTATAATCAAATTAGCCTTCCAATACTCTGCCAATGTTAACCAGCACCAGGTCAGCTACAACATCTCCTGCTTAAACCAATCAGGTTGATAGGGTCAAATAAAATATAACCCTGCTGTAAAAAACAGCATAAGCTGTGTTTTGGGCACTAGTGACCAGCCTTCGTTGCGTTTTTGCGGGTCACTAAACTTTGCTGTGTTTTTGCTGGTGACCAGCCTTCGCTGTGTTTTTGCTGGTGACCAACCTTCATATACCATAAGGAGACTAGTTTTGACCTAATACGGGTCTGCAAGTCACATTAAGCTGGCTTGCAAAGTGATGTTTAATTCCTATTGGAATCCAGTCAGAGTGGGGATATCCATCAAATGTAACTTTTATTCTCCTGCAACCTGCATTCAGAATGACTGCCAGGCATATAAAGATGAACAAATGAGACTACCCTAAGCATCTCAACTGGAATAACAATTTCAGTAATGGGTGCAATAAGTCCAACTAACTGTTTTAATTTGTTTAGATTTGTGGAGCATAAGATACACTCATTGATTAATTCATCAATGTACATGCAAAAAACACAGATATTGAAACAAACAATTCTAAAAATCAAAATAGAGCATGCTGGGGAATATGATAATGATGGGGATGGATTTGCCAGACAGATCAGGGATGGGGATGCTAGACAGATCAGCATGGTCACCAGCATAAATTGGTCACCAGCATACCAGTATCACCAGCTAGTCGGCCAGCCTAACCAGCTAGACCATGCTGGTCAGACCAGCTTGATAAGCATCCAACCAACATTGACCAGCTTGATATTTAGGCTGGTCTATGTAGTTTTCTTCAGCAGGGAAACAATGTTATATCGACATGTATATGTATGGATTATAATATGGGATGTTTTATTTTAACTGTAGCCTTCCAATTGGTGAAATTCTGCAGCAGGAAATCTTATGGAATGTGCCTTTGATCCATGTAAGTGAGAGAGTTAACCAGCTGTGGGAGTGGCTGATACTCTAAACACAGCCACATCCCTGAGGTCAAAACAACATGCTCCCAGCATGAATGCTTCAAAGTTCCTGAGTTTATGGGAAGAGAGCTGTGGCTGGAGGGGGATATTGTGAATTCATATGTACTGTACAAACTCACCCAATTTCACCCCTCTGTCATTTCTACATCCATAAAAAAATGAAGAATTCCTTCTGTGTGAGAGCTTAGGTATGGTAGGGTGTGTGTGTGTGTGTGTTTTCTATGAGAGGTGAGTGAGCTATATGGAATGTGGGGGGCATATGAGATGAGCAGTGCCAGTTCCAGGATGGTACCAACGTGGATTCCTTACTGATGGCTGTTGTTTGTCCATTAAGAGATAAAGAAACCTTAACAGCAACATTATGCGAAACCCTTCCAGAGGAAATCCTACCAGGGTCAAAATGAAATCTCTGAGCGAATCTGAGCTCTCGAATAGGCTGAAAACCCCCATCTTCAAACAGTCGTCAGTCCAGCCAAACAGCTGCATGCAGTGCATTAGACAGAGCTGCAGTGATTAGAGTATTCCCATAGAGAGCGCTTTAGATAGGACTGGCTTTAGTTTGGCCTTCATCAGAACAGGGCTAAGAGGGATTACATGGGCCAGACTCCAGACCATCTGTGTCCCTGCCACGCCACTCGCTGACCAGCGGTCTTAGCCGCCAAGCCTCTCCACCGCCCTGTTCCTCCACCTTACTACTTTATCATCCTCCCTCATCACTCACTCCCTGATCACCCTCTGCTTCTCTTCTTCCTACACAGAAGTTGTACAGATTTGGACCACAGGACTCAGGGAAGAGGAGAGCTATGTTAGTTATAGCAGGCAGCAGGTCAGTCCCACAGTGCTGTGCACATGGTACAACACATACAGAGAGCTAAAACACCATACACTTTCCTCCAGTCTATAAAACACACCCAGGAACACATCTGCTTTCTGTGATTACTTTCACTGATTTTAGGGATGAGAGAACCCACACATAAAAAATATCTGCCACTCCCTGTCTGATACAGCCTGCTAGCCTAAATAAGTTGGCAATATGATCCCAACACAGAACAGAGTAGGATAGGGGAAGGGTAGTGGAATATGAAAAGAGAAAAACACTCTTCTACAAGGCAGCAGCTTAGCTGCATACTGTCCAATAGCTTTAGACATTATTGCAGTATTTGTCAACTTATTTGATAAAGCAATAATCTTGTTAATGATCTGAGTAGAATAAATTGTAGCTGACTGAATTATCTCAAGAGGTATGGATGCAGCTGCCATGTATGTATGTATGTATGTATGTATGTATGTATGTATGTATGTATGTATGTATGTATGTATGTATGTATGTATGTATGTATGTATGTATGTATGTATATAGGACGAGTTCATCCATCCACCCAGAATGACTGTGGCCTTAAATAACAATTAGGAAGGAAATCATGTCATATCAGGAAACACAAAAGCTGACTGACACTGGCCAAACCACTCTCTCTCTCCCCTCACCAGACATCAGCACAAATTGGGGATAATTCCATTAGGGCTCTTTAATAGAGGTTTTATGGCCTAGGAATGGCAATGTTACCATAGCAGCCCACACAGCTGGGCTTTGTGACTAGGCACCAGGATGAGGTCTCCAGAACACTCAACAGAGCTGAGCTCAGGAAGAGTCCCCTGCTGAGTCCCAAAGTCCCTGTTCTGCTTTTCTGCTTCGACTGCCTGTGGAGAAACAGGATCAGCCCTTAAACTATTGTACAGGAGTCGTAAAAGAAAACCACACATGAACACACACACACACACATAACAAAGTGTATCCCTCAGGAAAGGGGAGACGTGATTGTGAAGGCTTGGCATTTCCAACGAGCATGCTCTACATCAAAGAACCCTTCAGAGTGAGAAAAGCTCAGTATTTGGCACGTATTGAGAGAAATCTTGAAAGACCAAAGTTAATTATGTGGCAGATAGACTTCAGTCCAAGCTGCACACAGAGCATCAACAACAAAAAACTGATCTGTAAAAACGTTGTCTCCTACAGCGTATCAACCATGTGTGTGTATGTGCTTAGTTACAATCATTTATGTGTGTAGTGATGAGGTGCAGTAAGCATTAGAGTGGGTGTGGGGAGCAGCCTCTCACAGCTCTCTGTGGAATACTCTTGAGATTATGATGTCATCTTTGTGAGCCGCATCAACCCTGAGGACATCAGATTCACATCTGGATGAGAGACCCGCCTCTGAACCTGCTGGTGAGATCATCTCTACCAAGACACTCACTCCCTGGCCATTCAACAGGGAGGGACAGGATATGAACAAATGAGAGAGAGAGAGAGCGAGAGAGAGAGCGCGAGAGAGAGAGAGCGAGGATATGAACAAATGAGAGCGAGAGCGCAAAGAGAACAGACCGTCCCCTACAGACTATGCAGGTTTCCATCACCTCCCCAAACTGATTCTCAAATGGACAATTTCTGACAAACTCTCTGATAATAGGAAACACATTAGCTATAGTAATCAGCTAACTTGTGTTAAAGCCAACACCAACAAAAATTAAAATAAACTGTTCATATCACAATAACTAACAAAGATCAGTAAAAAAAAATATAAGTGTGGGTAATAGTATTTAACTTGGAAGGAAAATGCAGTATTAATCTTGTCATATTTCCCTCCCAGAGAAACTGATTGTATTTGGGCGTTCTAGTGGCCGGCTATGCCAAAACACTATCTCATCACTATAGAATGTGCAGGCAGAATGTGCAGGCAGTGGTCTGTGATTGCTCTGCCCAAATCTGAACAGAGTCAAAATAAAGCCAATATCAGATCTATTGGGCTAGACAGACTTGAGGATTGTGAGGATTGTAAAAAAAAATGACCACAGAGTAAACTTTGACTCCAAAGTCCATGTAGTAAATTCAGTTAAATTCAGTTCTATAACACTAAATCTGACCAACGAAACAGAAGGGACTATGGAATGCTGGAACTCGTCAATATAGGTAAAGAGAGCCACCTGCTGGTGTAATAAAAGCAAAGCATTAAGACCGATCAGAGATGGGAGGGGACGATTGGCACTGCATAGAGTCTCACAGCGAAGGTGTCATGATACCCATAAAACCTAGCGGTCAAACAGGGAAACGGTACCAATATTTTTCCAGTTCGCAGAATTGTCATTTAATTTTTACACTCTTATCAAAAACATCACACCAGGGTAAGCCTACACGAAACACAGCCCTTATTTTAAGTGTTTCTAAAATCCCATATGGGAAAAATGAATGATGGAAAAACTATTGGAACCATTTCCCTGTTTGAATGGTAGGTTTTATGGGTATTATGAGACATACTGTGGTACACTATTCTGTATCACTCGTAGAAGGGTATTTCCACAAATATAATACATTTTGGGTAGTGTAACTTAGTAAAAAAAAAGGAGAATTTCACCTCATTTATCATTGTCAAAAAGAGCACATGTTTAACTTAAAACAAACATAACATTTCCATCTCAAGGAGTTAAATGAAAGAAATGACTATAGTAAGTGCCATTAAAGGAACTGGATTTTCATCTTAAATCAGCCATAAATCCCCTTATGACAGGGGGAATGGAAGCTTGTTGTGTGCAACAGGGAGAGATAATTGAATGCAATCTTTTAAAAAATATGTAAATTGTTAACATTTCTAGCCTACAGTGCATTCGAAAAATATTCAGACCCCTTGACATTTTGTTACGTAACAGACTTATTCTAAAATGGATTGAATCGTTTTCCCCCCTCATGAATCTACACATAATAGCCCATTATGACAAAGCAAAAACAGTTTATAAATGTTTTCCAAATGTATTTGAAAAAAGAAAAAAAACTGAAATATCACATCTACATAAGTATTCAGACCCTTTACTCAGTACTTTGCTGAAGCACCTTTGGCAGCGATTACAGCCTTCTTGGGTATGACGCTACAAGCTTGGCACACCTGTATTTGGGGAGTTTCTCTCAGTCTTCTCTGCAGAACCTCTCAAGTTCTGTCAGGTTGTATGGGGAGCGTTGCTGCACAGCTATTTTCATGTCATTCCAGAGATGTTCGATTGGGTTCAAGTCCAGGCTCTGGCTTGGCCACTCAAGGACATTCAGAGACTTGTCCCGAAGCCACACCTGCGTTGTCTTGGCTGTGTGCTTAGGGTCCTTGTCCTATTGGAAGGTGAACCTTCGCCGCAGTATGAGGTCCTGAGCTCACTAGAGCAGGTTTTCATCAGGTATCTCTCCTTATATTGCTACATTCACCTTTCCCTCAGTCCTGACTAGTGTCCCATTCCCTGCCACTGAAAAACATCCCCACGACATGATCCCACCACCATGCTTCACTATAGGGATGGTGCCAAGTTTCCTCCAGACGTGACGCTTGGCATTCAAGCCAAAGAATTCAATCTTGGTTTCAACTGACCAGAGAAACTTGTTTGTCATGGTTTGAGAGTCCTTTAGGTGCCTTTTGGGAAATTCTAAGCAGGGGGTCCTTTTACGGCAAGAGTCTTGGTGGTACCAAACTTCTTCCCATGTAAGAATGATGGAGGACACTGTGTTCGTGATGACCTTCAATGCTGCAGAAATGTTTTGGTACCCTTCCCCAGATCAGTGCCTCTCCACGATCCTGTCTCAGAGCTCTACGGACAATTCCTTCAACCTCATGGCTTGGTTTTTGCTCTGACATGCACTGTCAACTGTGGGACATTATGTTGACAAGTGTGTGCCTTTCCAAATAATGTCCAATCAATTGAATTTACCACAGGTGGACTCCAGTCAAGTTGTAGAAAAATCTCAAGGATGATCAATGGAAACCGGAAGCATTGGAGCACAAGTCTCATAGCATATTTGATTTTTAAAACATTTGCATACATTTCTAAAAACATTGGGGTATTGTGTGTAGATTGATGACGAAAATGTTTTATTTAAATCGTAACAAAATTTGGAAAAAGGGAAGTGGTCTTTATCTGTTTTTTTAATTATTTTAGCCCCTTTTTCTCTCCAATTTCGATCTTGTGTCATTGCTGCAACTCCCTAACGGGCTCGTGAGGCGAAGGTCAAGTCATGAGTCCTCTGAAACATGACCCACCAAACCACGCATCTTAACACCCACCCGCTTAAACCAGAAGCACCAATGGAAAGACCGTTCACCTGAACACGGTGTCAGCCTGCAGGCACCCGGCACGCCACAAGGAGTCACTAGAGCGCGATGAGCCAAGCAAAGCCCCCCAGGCCAAACCCTCCCCTAACTCGGACGACGCTGGGCCAATTGTGCGCCACCCTATGGGACTCCCGATCACCGCTGGCTGTGATACAGCCCTGTAGTGACGCTTCTAGCACTGCGATGCACTGCCTTAGACCACTGCGCCACTCGGGAGGCACGCTGTATCTTTCTATAGGTAACTGGGTTGAAGTGTTATGCTCAAGCCTCAACTACTAAAAGCTCTTTGGATGTAAACAAAGAACTAACTGCATTGTTGTAAACAAGACCCCACCTGTGGGGCAGAAGGTGGGTGTAATTATGCAGCAGCAAGCTCTTATGTTGTTAGAACCTGTAAGCTGTGTCATTGAAGGCAAGTATAAATCAATGACTTTTAGCAAGCAAGTGGTACTTTGCTTATTTAGTGAAGGGCACTACGCTTAAAAACCCCCACATAGCAATGGACACTTGCAAGAACCTAAATTATGAAACACAGATCATTTTACAGTATGGTCACTCACGACGGGAATACTGTGAAATTTAGAACTACAAGCAACTTGAAGACACCAACCAAATATCTACATTTCCAGAACTCAATTTGGCACCTGCTGCGCGATTGGACATGGTGAACTTAACCTTTGTCCAGAATAATGTCAGGAAGAACTGTCAACCTAAACGCTTCGGTAATGTGCCCCTTTGTACACTAGATGTCAGACTAACCATACTGTCTAATTTGGCCCACACCTCTACTGCTGTTTTACACGTATTTCCTCAAAACAACATAATGGATAGCTATAGGAAATGCCAGCCATTGGAAAAAAAGTGCACAAGCAAAACGCATACAGTCAATTGTCAAAGTCTGTGGTAGTGAGTGCATTAGTGCTGGAAAAGAGCATTTAGGTGAAGGTTCAGCAAATGACTAGCTCTATCGGATGGAAACCGTTGATTTGCTAGATCCCCCCAGGGGTGACATACAAACAAACATAACCTACTTAACCTGTAAAATACAGTGCAGAGTGAATGTATACCCAACACACACAGACAATTACACACATGTGTAAATCCGATGCACACACGTCACGCACGCATGCACGCACACACACACAGAGATACTGATGCACATCAAACAGAACAGCAGTAAAAGTCTTAGGAGTAATATTATTATTTTTTAAGCCCAGTACGGTGGATATTAGCCAGGCAGGTCCTGGATCAGTCATTAATACATTACCATATCCCAGTGATGCAATTTTTTTTTACCTCTTATTGTGGTCTGTTTTTATGAGGGTTGAAATATAATGTGATTTAGATAGAGGGCTTTATAAAATCCTCAGATAAAGTGTCCCATTTTTTGTTGTTATTTTTTCCAGCATATTTTTGGCACAACGCCCATCTGATACAAAGTGACATGAGAAATGTAAACACATTAACACAGAGTAAGAGCAAATGACCTAAGTAGGCTACTGTAGCCATTGGCAATGCAGTACTGAATAAAATAGAGCATTGTGGACTATGAACATAAGGATGGTATTTGCTGTAGAGGGAAGCAAATGGATGTTCTTGGTTTGAGCATGAATGTTCACTTTTCGAAACCGGAAAGTATCAGTTGTAGTTTAAAATATAATTAAGTTATATTTATGCAAATGCTTTTTTCTCCTGGAGATGCTGTATTTGAATTTGAAAGTGGTATGAATATATTTGCATGTAAATAGTCTCTTGGCTATGTAACATGACCATTGCCTGGGTTTGGAAATGTGAGTAAATGTCATACACACAAACACACACGCGCACACACACATATACATACAGCTAGCAGGTCACCAGACACCCTCAGACACAAACACACACACTCATCAATATACAGAAATACAGCCGGTATGATGCATGATGCATAACACAGTATTATGCATCATACTGGCTGTATTTCTGTATTTTGAAAGTTATATATCTTGAAAACTTGATTGCTGACATGCAAAACATGTTGGGACTATATCAACAATGGACTAATGAAACAAATACCAAAAGATAGTTTTTAGGTGGAGTTTTCCTTTAAAGCCAGGCAGTGAAGAGCTTTGGAGCATTGTCGTCTCAGCTCCCTCCGTCAACCAGCTTCTCTACATCTGGGTGAGCTTGTCTGCTTTTGCGTCATTTGGCCCACTGAAAACGTTAAGCTGTGGGATTTCAACAGGGCAGACTTTAGTGAATTCAGAGTGACAGGGTTCAAGATGCGTTTCAGTGAGCCAATGTGTACAGACAATCTAGGAAAATACCAGGCGATCAGTAGATGATGTCCCCTAAGCTTCAAATGCCAGTCCAGAACACACAGTAATCCACAGAGAGCTCATGCTATCAACACACACACACATACACACAGCTGGCAGGTCACCAGACTCATCCCCCCACACACACACACACACACACACACACACACTAGTGGAGGCTCATAATAATGGCTGGGTCGGAGCGAATGGAATGGCATCAAACACATAGAAACAATATTTCTGATACCATTCCACTTATTCTGCTCCAGCCATTACCACAAGCCCGTCCTCTCCAATTAATGATCCACCAACCTCCTGTGAGACACACACACACAATAAACCCAGTATGGTGGCAATTAGCCAGACAGGTCCTAGATCAGTCAATAATGTAGTAATGATTTTTTACCCAGAATTGTGATCTGTTTGTATGAGGGTGGAAACATGACGAGATTTAGATAGAGGGCTTTATCAAATCCTCAGATAAAGTGTCCCATTTTTTTGTGTTTTTTTTCCAGCACATTTTTGGCACAACGCCTGTCTGATACAAAGTGACATGAGAAATGTAAACACATTAACACAGAGTAAGCGCAAATGACCTAAGTAGGCTACTGTAGCCATTGGCAATGCAGTACTGAATAAAATAGAGCATTGTGGACTGTGAACCTAAGGATGGTATTTGCTGCGGGGGAAGCAAATGGATGTTGTGGATTTGAGCATGAATGTTCACTTTTCTAAACTGGAAAGTATCAGTTGTAGTTTAGAATATAATGAAGTAATATTTATGTAAATGTTAGATAAGCTGTATTCGAATTTGAAAGTGGTAGTAAGCATGAATATATTTGCGTGTAAATATATTCCATTGGATATGTAACATGAGTATTGCCTGGGTTTGGAAATGTGAGTCAATGTGGGTGGGAGTATTTATTTTCTGGGATCTGGAGTGGAAATTATTTCAAAGGGTTAGGAATGGCACATCTGTGCTATTTATACTTTTGCCCTCAAAGTCATTGTGGTGTTGATGCTGCAGGCAAAGTTCCGTCAGGAGTCCAGTTCAGCTCATGTTTCTGAGACAGCAGGTAGCTGCAGGTCATAGCTAAGGGACCTCAGGTTGGCAGAGAGCTCTACAGATGTAGGATCTTAATTTGATCACCCTGTTGCAGAAGAACTTTCCTGCAATACAGGATATTTTAAACTTGTAGTGTATTTGAGGTTTAAAAATACTTCTGAAGTTTGTAATTTACACTTAGAAATGTCAGACTTAATTTTCCCTTGTGAAAAATGTATCAACCCCTACAAAAATGTCCATTAATTATAATTCACAAAATATTAATTCATATTTCCTGTTGCTGCAAGATTATTTTCCTGCTGTAGCAAACTGGTTCAAATTAAGATCCTACATCTGTAGTTAGCATTTAGCCCCAGGTTAACACAATTGTAGTTACTGGTAGCTCAGATAGGTAGCCTCACGTTAGCCGGTATGTCAGGTAGTCTGTATGAAGTTAGCTGCAGGTCTGTATGAAGCTTAAAGATAGAAACAGCTGCAGGGTTGTGGTGGTTAGCTACCCAGATTGTAATGTGACATTCATCTAATTAGTCTCTACATACAAGATATTTTCACTTACAGGCGCCACACTCCTGCATCTGCAGGAGCATCCCATTGTTTCCTGCATGAACACCCCCCCCCCACCCTCTCGAGCACGCCATCTTTCCCCTTATTGTCTATGCAATTAAAATTTGGGTCAAAAGGGAAACAATTATTATCTGAGTTTTTCGGGGGCGAAGGACATCGTCTACCAGTGTCCTAGCTAGCAACCAGTGTCAAACCTGCCTGCTGTGTACCAGAGTCCTAAGTTAGCACACAGTGTCTTTCACTCCTGCCTGCCAAACACTTGCCCTCTCCGTTAACAGAACCGCGGGAAAGCAGTGCCCGACAGAGTACAATGTCTACTGGTGTGCTAGCTATCGTTAGCTAGCTACCTACCCCGCCTGCTGTGTACCGCAGTCCTAGCTAGTTAGCTAACAAGTTAGTACACAGTGTCCTTCGCTCTTGCCTGCCCTCACCGTTAACAGAATTGCGGGAATGTAGTGCCCGATGGCTGACTTTTTTTTTTCAGAATCCTAACAAACTGTGCTATTTTGTTAGTTTTTTGTTGTTGTTTGTAACTCATTTTTAAATGTATTTTGTACAGAACATTGCTGCTACCGTCTCTTATGACCGAAAAGAACTTCTGGACATCAGAACAGAGATTACTCACCTCGAACTGGACCAAGACTTTTTCTTTAACGAGTCCGACGCGAAGGAAATACCGATTTCTCGGGAACAGGCCCAAATCCCCGTCATTTGCGTGAAGAAAAGATGGAGAAAAAGGGGGCAGAGGTCGGGCTGCCTTCTGAGAATTCGTAGGCGAGTGAGTAAACCTCCACTACCATCTGTTCTATTGGCCAACGTACAATCCTTGGAAAACAAAATGGATGATATACGAACAAGACTATCCTACCAATGGGACATTTAAAACTGTAATATCTTACGTTTCACTGAGTCGTGGCTGAATAACGACATGGATAATTTAGAGCTGACGGGATTTCCATGCAACGACAGGACATATAAACTATGTGTCAGGAGAATTTTCAACATTTAATCCCAAGTGATAATCCCAAGTCAACATTTCAATCCCAAGTGATAATAACTAACCATCAATAGCTTTGACCAATCCCTGAGGTTTGTAAGACCATGGGTATAATAATAATTAGCCTAAGACTCAGCTTATGCAAAAGGTTAGTACAGTCTATTCAGAGAACATTCTAACATCAAAGATGCAAACCCAGTCTTTATAACACACACAAACAAGTTCCAATCTTAAGCAACGCCTTGCTCAGACAGTCTGTGTTTTTCCATTACACAGATACATTGTTTAATCTGCAACATGTTTCATGATTTTCTGCAAGCCTAACAGTTTCTCCCCTCCACGGGTGGAGACAGAATGTCCTGTAAAGGAACACAGTAGTACAGCTTGTCTGTCGATAGCTCCTCTTATCATTTGTTTCACACTTGCACCCTGCTTACATACTAAAGAGAGTCGTTCCCAAGATGGCATAGCAGTCAGACGTCCTTTGACCTCGTCTTGTTGTGTCCCGTATATATATATATATATATATATTTACACTTTTCTTCGCATATCTTCTATATATTTTCTTCTCCAAAAACTCAACTTCAAAACACTCTCCTGCAACCCGCCTCACCAATTTAAAAAAAAGTCTTATTTACCTCAAATCTGAAATCCACAATAAAAGCTAACCAGAACCTAGCCAGAAGCTAACCAGAAGCTAGCCAGAAGCTAGACAGAAGCTAGCCAGCAGCTAGCCAGCAGCTAGCCAGTTTACTGGCCAACGTTAGTATTCAGCTAACCACGGTTTGTGGTCATCAGCTATCCTTTAGCTCAAAAATCTATCGCCAGTTTTGTACAACGCGACTCAGACCAGAATATACCGGACCTATTTTTCTCTCCATATCCCCGGATTTGAAACGCAAGCTCTGGACATTTACACCTGGATCTCACAGCTAGCTAGCTGCTATTCGTGTGACTATTGGCTTACGTCGATCCCGGAGCAAACAAATTATTCCGGAGCTAGCCAGCTGAAGAGTTCCATCAGCCACTCCTGGGCTACAATCACCTATCCGGACCCGTTTTACTGCCAATGCGGAGCCCCCTGGGCCTTCACGACTGGACTACCGACGTTATCTGCCCGAGGGAGTTATCCAACTGGCCCCTCTGTCGCGACGTTACCTGAACGCCCATCTGCGGCCCGCTAATCGTTAGCTGTCTTGTCGGCTGCTATCTAAATAGGTCTATCGGACAATTTCTTGGGTCACTATAACTTTATCTATTTTGCCAATTGGATTGATCCCCTCTACCACACCGAACCCCACTAATCTACCGACGGAAACACACGAGGTGGCTAAAAACAGACCTCCATCCTATGCTAGCTTGCTACCGATGGCCCGGCTAGCTGTCTGAATCACCGTGACCCCTACCAACCTCACTACTCACTGGACCCTTATGATCACTCGACTAAGCATGCCTCTCCTTAATGTTAATATGCCTTGTCCATTGCGGTTCTGCTTAGTGTTTATTGGCTTATTTCACTGTAGAGCCTCTAGCCTTGCTCACTATACCTTATCCAACCTTTCAGTTCCACCACCCACACATGCGATGACATCACCTGGTTTCAATGATGTTTCTAGAGACAATATCTCTCTCATCATCACTCAATACCTAGGTTTACCTCCATTGTATTCACATCCTACCATACCTTTGTCTGTACATTATACCTTGAAGCTATTTATCGCCCCCAGAAACTTTGCTTTTACTCTCTGTTCCAGACGTTCTAAACGACCAATTCTCATAGCTTTTAGCCATACCGTTATCCTACTCCTCCTCTGTTCCTCTGATGATGTAAAGGTGAATCCAGGCCCTGCAGTGCCTAGCTCCACTCCTATTCCCCATGCGCTCTCTTTTGATGACTTCTGTAACCGTAATAACCTTGGTTTCATGCATGTTAACATTAGAAGCCTACTCCCTAATTTTGTTTTATTCACTGCTTTAGCACACTCTGCCAACCCAGATGTTCTAGCTGTGTCTGAATCCTGGTTTAGGAAGACCAACAAAAATTCTGAAATTTTCATCCCAAACTACAACATTTTCAGACAAGATAGAAATGCCAAAGGGGGCGGTGTTGCAATCTACTGCAAAGATAGACTCCAGAGTTTTGTCCTACTATCCAGGTCTGTACCCAAACAATTTGAACTTCTACTTTTAAAAATCCACCTCTAAAAAAAAGTCTCTCACCGTTGCCGCCTGCTATAGACCACCCTCTGCCCCCAGCTGTGCTCTGGACACCATATGTGAACTGATTGCCCCCCATCTATCTTCAGAGCTCATGCTACTAGGTGACCTAAACTGGAACATGCTTAACACCCCAGCCATCCTACAATCTAAGCTTGATGCCCTCAATCTCACACAAATTATCAATGAACCTACCAGGTACCTCCCCAAAACCGTAAACACGGGCACCCTCATAGATATCATCCTAAACAACTGGCCCTCTAAATACACCTCTGCTGTTTTCAACCATCTCAGCGATCACTGCCTCATTGTCTGCATCCGTAATGGGTCAGCGGTCAAACGACCTCCACTCATCACTGTCAAACACTCCCTGAAACACTTCAGCGAGCAGGCCTTTCTAATCGACCTGGCCGGGGTATCCTGGAAGGATATTGATCTCATCCCTTCAGTAGAGGATGCCTGGTTATTTTTTTAAATGCCTTCCTCACCATCTTAAATAAGCATGCCCCATTCAAGAAATTTAGAACCAGGAACAAATATAGCCCTTGGTTCTCTCCAGACCTGACTGCCCTTAACCAACACAAAAACATCCTATGGCGTTCTGCATTAGCATCGAACAGCCCCCGTGATATGCAACTTTTCAGGGAAGCTAGAAACCAATATACACAGGCAGTTAGAAAAGCCAAGGCTAGCTTTTTCAAGCAGAAATTTGCTTCCTGCAACACAAACTCAAAAGTTCTGGGACACTGTAAAGAGAAGAAGAACACTTCCTCCCAGCTGCCCACTGCACTGAAGATAGGAAACACTGTCACCACCGATAAATCCACTATAATTGAGAATTTCAATAAGCATTTTTCTATGGCTGGCCATGCTTTCCACCTGGCTACCCCAACCCCGGTCAACAGCATTGCACCCCTCACAGCAACTCGCACAAGCCTTCCCCATTTCTCCTTCTCCCAAATCCAGTCAGCTGATGTTCTGAAAGAGCTGAAAAATCTGGACCCTTACAAATCAGCCGCGCTAGACAATCTGGACCCTTTCTTTCTAAAATTATCTGCCGAAATTGTTGCCACCCCTATTATTAGCCTGTTCAACCTCTCTTTCGTGTCATCTGAGATTCCCAAAGATTGGAAAGCAGCTGCGGTCATCCCCCTCTCAAAGGGGGCGACACTCTTGACCCAAACTGCTACAGACCTATATCTATCCTCCCTGCCTTTCTAAGGTCTTCGAAAGCCAAGTCAACAAACAGATTACCGACCATTTCGAATCCCACCATACCTTCTCCGCTATGCAATCTGATTTCAGAGCTGGTCATGGGTGTACCACAGGGTTCAATTCTTGGACTGACTCTCTCCTCTGTATACATCAATGATGACACCATTCTGTATACTTCTGGCCCTTCTTTGGACACTGTGGTAAAAACCCTGCAGGCGAGCTTCACTGCCATACAACTCTCCTTTCGTGGCCTCCAATTGCTCTTAAATACATGTAAAACTAAATGCATGCTCTTCAACCGATCGCTGCCTGCACCTGCCCGCCTGTCCAACATCACTACTCTGGACGGCTCGGACTTATAATATGTGGACAACTACATATACCTAGGTGTCTGGTTAGACTGTAAACAGTGCCATCCGTTTTGTCACCAAAGCCCCATATACTACCCACCACTGCGACCTGTACGCTCTCGTTGGCTGGCCCTCGCTTCATACTCGTCACCAAACCCACTGGCTCCAGGTCATCTACAAGACCCTGCTAGGTAAAGTCCCCCCTTATCTCAGCTCGCTGGTCACCATAGCAGCACCCACCTGTAGCACACGCTCCAGCAGGTATATCTCTCTGGTCACCCCCGAAACCAATTCTTCCTTTGGTTGCCTCTCCTTCCAGTTCTCTGCTG